>NC_136417.1:27430000-27772500 GCF_052625555.1 Lactuca saligna
ATGTAAGAGTACAAAACTCTTGCCACCATTAGAACGTGTTAGGTTCTAACCTTCATGGAATGATCGTTTTTTAATGTCAATGCACCAAAGTCACAGAGAATTGGACAATGAAATTGCAAAGTATTCCACTCAAGATTGATAACAAAACAATTCCATGGAAGCGCAGTCTCAAATTCAAAGTGCATTCCTTTGAACATCTTTCTTGCATAAAAGTTTCTGACTTCCACATAGATTCCTAATATCCAACTCCTACTATGGAAAAATTTCCATATTTTCCATATGACAACTCATTATTAATAGAATCATGTCTATTCATAATAATGACGATATGGTCCACTCATTACTAAACTTCCAATTGTTCTTAAGCAACCAATCCTCAACGAACTTTTAGATCGTCCTTTACAGTTGTTTAACTACTTTAGTCATACCCTGTTCTAGTCCTTTTTCCATCTCAATGCCCTATGCATTTAGAAATTAGAACAGACGAATATTATAGCATATGCAATCGACCTTATACCCGAAGCATACGGGATACGATTCATAATGTCTTACATAAATATATGATGCTTGACCAGTCTCTTGCTATAATAATTCCATATATAGAGTATTCATATATATCTTTGACTAAATTTGATTAAAATCTCACAATCTAATCTTTTAGATTTGAAATGAAGTATGAGTTCATCTCCCTTAATTATAGCAAAACAACTTTTCAAACTCTGCAACTTTGCGAATTGAAACTTTTGTTTTCTATAATTAACATTGTTAACTCGCAACACTTACCATAATAATTATGCTCCCACTAGCATAATAATTATTATCTTACTAGCATAACACTTATGCTCCTACTAGCTTTGACATGTACCCAGAAATCAGTTGGACTTCTTGAAAACAATACTTATTGAATTTCATTACCAAAGTTCAAATTTTTGATACGATATGCTTCGATAGGACTTTATCTAGGCTTCTCAAAATCATACAACTTTCCTTAGATAGCTCACATGTGTGTGTAAACAATTTTAGAACTTACAGCAATAAGTCCCAAATGTTTAGACCTTTTTCCATTTCTCATAATTCGAACAATGAATAGGGATGCCATAATCATAATCGAATTTGAGAATGCAATTAACACAACTGCTATCTCTTTAAAATCTACTTAGTCAAAGTGTTTCCTCGCAATCATTTTCATGAAGCGGAGAGAAACCTTTGTCACTTAGATTAATGGTGAATGTGTTTATATCCATGTGAATTTGTCATAACCATAATCTCAAGACAAAGTTAGTGACAATTCCAAACTCATATGGACTGAACTTGTTCAATATTAATTTCTTGCCACTTGGTAGCACAAGGGCCTACCATGTCTTCCAAGTTTGTTTAGCAGACAACTGAGTACTCATAGAACTCACATGCATAGTTGACCAACTGGAATGACACAAAAACAAGAATATGTCAACACGATAGGTTATAAACCTTAAGTCGTGTGCTAGTGATAAACAATAGGTTTACTCTTGATTAGTTGTTGAAACTTTTCAAGATCTTTAAGATTTCCAATGACCTCTTGACATATAAGTTTCTCTTTGTCAAGTAACATTACTAGACAAACAAATATTAAAGAGTTAGTGCGGGTTATTATCAAGATAAACACTTTACTCAATTGGTCTTAGTTGGTCTTTGTCTTATCCAAGACATCACAAGTTACCAATTTCCAATATACAAGAGTAGAAAACATTTTACTCTACATTCGATAAGTATTATAAACCTTTCTTAAGATTATGTCACTCGAGGCTCGATCTTGGAGTGTTACTCTAAGATTTGATTTTTGGAACGAAGTATGATTCACCTTTTGATTTAACCATTTCAACAATTCATGATTCCTCTTCTTAGCCATACAAATGCACCAAGATGTCCTTAGAGGATCGAATGTGATATGGTTTCATAATCACTAAGATGATCATAAAACACGATACTCAAGTACTCTCCCTTCCTTTCAGATTGGAGAAACTTTTATCTTTCTGCTAATTTGATTCTTCTTATTCATTCTGCTATACATTGAAACTTTTTAAACGACTCAGAATTATACTTAATCTCATAAGTATAACCATATTTACTAAACTTTTAGTAAATCATAACGAATATTCTTATTGTTCTTTGTGGCTGACTTGACCAGTGCACAACTGTGTGTACTAGATCCCCTAATCCATCATTTGACTCACATGTACATGTGAACAAGGAATTAATCTTAATTTCCCAAAGATGAAGGTTCTCATTCATCACACAATACAAGTTGCATGATTCTAATCTTTTATCTAATTGAACCTTGGGTGATGAGAATCTTTCCTTATTTGGCAAATTTTGACACTGCCACAAACGAAAGAATCAAATCCATTTTCCAATATTGCTTAAGAATAGGAACATATAAATTTTCACAAAAGCCATTGCAAGAAAATATAAAACAAGATAAAATCAAATTTTTATTTATTTATAAAATGCGGAAAACTTTTTCCTTACAATGCAATTACAAATGAAAACTATGTTTCTAATAAACTTCTAAGCAATCTATCATAGCAGCTCAAAAAACAGATCATCGAACCATGCGATCGAAATACATATCTTCACGAGTAGAATTAGCTTACTCTTCCTTTAAACTTCCTTTCTTTTCGTCGATCCTACAAAACATCAAAATGTAATTACATTACATCATGTATTAAGAATCTCCAAATAGGAACTTAATAGAGTTAGAAAGTGGACTTACCTAAAGTAGAGTAAAACATTTTGACTCTACCATCCTTGTGATCTTTTTGGTAAATATGGCAGCTTCGCAACCAATGCCCATTCTCTTGGGAATAGAAACATATGGACTCTTTAGGAATGGTACATGGGACTATCTCAGACTTAGACTTTCTCTTTACCATTTGGTCAAATGACTTGACCATGGCCTATCCCTTTCCATTGGGAAGAGAAAGTTTTTATGGACTTCCAATGTTGCCATTGTCAGTTTCCATGGAAGTTTGGAAAGTAGATCTTCCAATCAAATTTGCTTGATCAGTGAGCCAAATCATTGTTGATTCTGCATCAATTAGCGAATAGGTAAGATCGATAAGGGTCATGTCGTGGTTTGTCATATAGGAGTCTTTAATGAACTCACTATATGACTCAGGGAGTGACTAAAGAACCAAGTCAACAGCCAGCTTCCTTGAGACATCGACTCCTAACATTCGCAGCCTGTCAATGTGTGACTTCATCTCCAAGACATGTGTACACATAGACCTTCCATCTTGGTGTTTTCTAGCCAATAGGGCTTGAGTGACCTTGAACTTTTCAAGTCTTTGAACTTGTAGGTCAGGGAGAATTATTGGAGGAGGTGGAGGAAGTTAAGTTCCACCAAAGCACGAAGAAGGGATTAATCTTTCACATTGATCATCTTTTAGAATATCATCTTTATGAGGAAACGATTCGGGATATCGTAGTTGTCAGAACTAGACATCTACAAGGGATAAATCCAAGTCCGTTGATTTAAGTCCTTAATATATCACCCAACATTAAATATTAAGGCTAGGACCTAACACAATATTTTATAATTCGTAGAGGGATTCCGTAATCCAATTGCAAAATATTTGTAGGTAGGTAAATGACGATTTACCAATTTCCACCATGAAAAACGAAAATGAATTTTAGGTTTTAAATGGATTGAAATTCCTAGACCCTTTGGGATTCATTGAACTTTTCAATGGCATGTTTAATCTCGATTATGCCCTTCAAGTTTGTGACTAGGATGCCGAGGATCACAAACATGGCATGAATAACCATGCAAATTAGCTTGGTACTCTCAATGTTACAAATCACCTAATCAATGTGCTGGTTAACCACATATGCTTCATTGATCCATGATTAACACCAAGCTACCCTTTGCCACCCTTGTTAGCCCCAAATTCGTGTGTCGGTTAACCACACACGCTCCACTAACGACTTAACAAGGTGTAAAGTGCAATTTCATGGATTAGCATAAAAATTCACATTTTCTGAAGTAACTAAGAGTGAGAATTTATAAGTATTAAGTTACTTAGTATTTTCATTATATTTTTAACGAGGATTTAAATGTCCTGTCAAACCTGTTCGGCTAACGACCCTCCATTCGTCAAGGGTGCGGTGGGTAAGAATGTATACCCAATGGCGGTCATTTTATAGGCTTCTTCCTAAAACACCCCTTATAGATCAGTTTCGTGAATGAGACCTACTAACGGTAACACTGAATTTTTAACTTATGAATATATAATATATTAGACCTTTAATTTTATATAGTATTAGAGTGTATTTTAAACATTTAAAATACTTGGTGGTTTAATTTATTAATAAATTAGACTATTAATTTTAATTAAACTTAAACCATATGATTATGGATTTAAGAATACTCTTTTTATTAAACATTTAATTAACTATTAATAAAGTCCATAAGAGTGTAATTGAACTATTCAACAACATCAAGGTTCCAAATACTAAATTCAAAATTAAACCATTTAATTACTTTTTTTTATGTTATGAACCCAAGATTTTTAGAATTCAATGTTTCATAACAAAAATTTCAAATTCCAAAACTTGAGGGCAAGTTTTGTAACTCTTGAAAACTTTTGGATTCCATAACTTATGGAGTTAATATGTTTTATGAAGATGAGACTTTTCAAGTTTGATAACTTATGGAACTCTTCAAAACCATTAAGATCAATTTACTAATATTTATTTGTAACTCCTAAAAAAACTTTTTGAGTTTCAAACTTGATGACAAAATTTGTAACTCCTTAAAAACATTTAGATCAAACTTTAAACTAATAAAACAATCATATCATTTTATCTTTTATTAAATTGATCTAATTTCAACTCTTGTAGCAAAATGATTCAAATTTTACAAATAATTAGTTTTTCACAGAATCAAGTAATTATCTTAAAATTTTGGCAATCATTAAGTTTTTGGATAGGGATAATCATTGCCATATCAACAAAATCAAATTTTATGAACCAAAAGATTTTGTGGTAATGATCCTAATCCAAAACATGTCAAAAACTCAAAAAATCTATAGTCCGACTGCTCAACTCGATGAGTGCAACATCCAACTCAACGAGTTGATGAACATAAGAG
This sequence comes from Lactuca saligna, assembly GCF_052625555.1. Lineage (NCBI taxonomy): Eukaryota > Viridiplantae > Streptophyta > Magnoliopsida > Asterales > Asteraceae > Lactuca > Lactuca saligna. Next base: position 27,435,132 of record NC_136417.1, read on the forward strand.
CCAACTCATCGAGTCCACTCATGGGACTCATCGAGTCCATTAAACATAATGTAGTTTTTTCAAATTTTCAACTTTGAAAATGAAACATTTGTATCAATATAATAGAAAACTAATCTAGCTCTGATACCACTTTTGGGTTTTATGTACTATAACATTCCTATGGTGCACAAACAACCCTAATATATATGGATCTAATTTTTATCTAATTATACATGCAATAAAATTTCCAAAGCATGAATCTTACAACTAGCATACAATTTGACATATAATCATAAAAGTAAGTTTGAAGATTACCTCTTGTTGTAGCTTGTTGAATTTGGCCTTTCAAGAGCTTAGCACCCCAAGTGTTGTGCCTCAAACAAGTCACAAACACTGTGAACAATTGGAGAATAATGTGTGTGTGTGTGTGTGAGAGAGAGAGAGAGAGAGAGGATATGAGCTTCTAAAATCGGCTAGGCATACACCCTAGGAGTGATAGGGACGATTTTAGCAAGCTAAGGGTTCATTTTATAGTTTGGAATTTGTAAGAACATCAATCATATCAACAGGTGATTCATGTACTAATGTTAACAAAAAGAAGAATGATATAATGCTTAGTAAAATCATGAGAGAAATGCTACAGTAACAAACTGTTTTAGTAATTAATTATATTTTTTTTACTTTAATTCATAAGAATTTTTACTTATCGGAAATGATCGTTTAAAGAAACAAAGTGCTGCCCGATTATCGTTAAATCAAGTGAGTGTATAGTTGATATGTGTATATATATATATATATATATATATATATATATATATATATATATATATATATTTATACATTATATCTTAATATTTTAGCCTTTATTATTCTCTTTTAGAACTAAAAAGTACTCATAATGCTTTGAATTATGTTTTGCAGCTATTCGTTGTCGATAAAGCACAAAAGAAAAGACTGAAGTGGAAATCGGGCTTAGAAGCTAAAAGAAAGGAAAAATGTTGGAGGGCCATTTACGCCCCATGTAAATTGCAGTTACCCCCAGCGTAGCGACCAAATTCCACTTACGTCCAGCGTAATTTTAGATTACGCCCCGCGTAATGGTTGGCATCGAATAAACTCAATCGCGTATGAATCCCACTTACGCCCAACGTAATCCGACTTACGCCCAACGTACGTAAGTCGGTTACAAGGGTTATAAAAGTCGATTTTCAGCTAACCAGAAGGGGGGGGGGATTCGACTTCCAACTTAATTTAGTCGATATTAAACTTCTGTTAAGCCGTTTTGCGGGTCTAGAAGGCGGCCGGAAGGCCGTTAAGCTAACGGGAGTGGAGATCGGAAGGATTGGAGAGCGGATACATGTCGGTAATCATATGGGTCGTTAACGTGACCATGTTTAGCATTCTATTGTGTTGCTATTATGTATTTAGTTTCTGATTTATGTGTAAAAACCTTTTACTTTGTGTTTATGATTGAATGAAACCTTGATTATTGGATTAATTGCTATATTGGATTGTTTGTTTATGTTTAATTTATCTTGCCAAGCTTGTTAAAAGATCCTTATGTGTTAATGATAATTATTTGCTGTTAATTGTTAAGTGAATTGAGTTGTATGAACATATGCTTGATTGCTTGTCTCTTATGATTTTGATGACCATTGAGATTATAAGTCTAGGAATAACAAATGTGAAACTAGGATTAACTTGGGAATAAGTAAGTTAATGTGTGAGCATTGTTTGATGATCATCAACAAGAGGTTAACTGAATTACTAATTTGATTAACTATTATTACAAGTCTTGCTTGATACGAAGAGAACACTAGGAAGCATGTTAGTTTAATCAACTGATCACTATTTGAATTGACTTGTTTGCTAAAGGATTAGTTATAGTGAATGCGAATCTAATCATTTTAGGAATCGGTGAACATGAATAAATGAATTTGTGTATGCAATTGTCTATGTTTTTAAGGTGTAATTTATCTAAATCAAAGTACCTGAAGTGATTTGCTTTCCTGTTAGTTTATCGAGAGCTGTTTATTAATTGTTAGTTTGAGATTTATTAAACTATTTCTTTATTATTTTCGTGTAACCTGTAACCGATAATCAAATATTTTAAATTAATTCACCACCGTAATCTGACACCCGACTTACCTAAGTTATACTGTAATCTGACTAGGTACACTGCCTATAAGTGCATAGTTAGTCTAAGTTTGTTAGGTTATAAATATTAAAATTAGTGGTTACTTTTGTGCACATCAAGTTTTTGGCGCCGTTGCTGGGGAACGGCTTGTCATTAATTTAGTTTATTTGATTATTCGTTATTCATTTTTAGTTAGTTTTTATTTTTAGTTTGATTTTCGTTGATATCATTTCACTTATCGGGAAGGTTCTTGTTGTTATTTGCAGGAATTTGGGATTGTACACATTGCTTGACTTTACTTTTTGCATGGGTTTCGAGAATGAAAGCGATTAGGGAATTCTTGACCTGCTTAGCCTACTACTTTGTTGATTTGTCCAACTCAATCCACGAGGCGTAGTATAGCAAGGTGTATTGTGGTGGTTAAGTGGAAGACCAAGCTCTTGCTGTTCATGACTAGTTAGGTAACTTCTTGTTCCGCTTTTAGTTAAAGGTGCAAAGAAAACAAAGGAAATATTCCAACGGGTCCCGAAAGTGGGTGTTTTCGCAAACCAATTCTTGCGTTCAAAGGTTTTTAATCAACCATTTTTGTTTGATCTTGACAAAGATAAGTGATTATGACGTCTCATTTTTTTTTATGCCACTCATCGGAAAGTCATCAGTTGCTGAAGAAATTAAAAAGAAAAATAATTAAGTTTTAAGTCCCTTAATTAAATAAGTTAAAAGAAAAGAAATTTCAATTAAAAAAAAAGAATACTTCATTACGCCCAGCGTAAGTTTAATTACGCCAAGCGTAATAAACCCCGGATCGCGGATGGACTTTTCATGGAGTTGGGGTTACGCCCAGCGTAACCTTGTTTTACGCTCAGCGTAAATCAGCGACCAGGTTATATCTTTTGACCCTTTGACTTCTTTGTTATTCTTTCAAATACTTTTATTTCGCCGCATAAGCTGTGACGGACGAACTCTCTCAAAGAATTTCAATTTTGCTTCTTTTATTGTAAAATTCGGCACACAGGTAAGTTTTTCGGTCACTCAATGTTATGGATTTGTGTTTCAATAGATGAAATTGGCTGCATATTGCCTTTGTTCGAAATCTAGGGTTTAGACATTTCTTGAATTAGAGCCGATTTCACAAATGTATGTTCTGATTAGGGCTTGAATGGACCGATTTTTATCAATAAACTGAACTCTAGGGCTTAATTTGTCCTTAACCCCGTGATAGACCCATCGATTTGAGCTCGAGGATGGACGCATAGCGTACGCCCTATAGACTTCGATTTTTGACTGCCCCTATGAAGTTTCCCTGTTACTTGTTTGCCAATCTTGAATGAATAAGGAACGAACAGGGGATTGATTCATCTTTTTGGACATAAGTTTAAAGGTGGTCCCGATTTTTTTCCTACTGCCTTGGACCACGCAGTTATATGTTAGATATGGTCCCGTTTGCTCTACTACACTGCCTGTGTATATGCGTAAATTGAAAGCTTTTTCATGAGTATTGATTTTAGAACCAGTAGGACACAAATTAGTGAAATCTGGACGTACGACCAGTGTACAAACCATACCCAAGGACCATTACTTTGGTCTAAAAAATTGTTAATGTTGTTATATTTTGTTTGGTTTTGTGTTTATTTGTACATATTATGTCCCAAAGAACTCAAAGGACCAACCCACCCGAGGACGTGATCGATCACCGTTTCTTACAATTTCCGTAAACTCTGAACGATGCAACCCGGGCACGATATGTCACCAATTTGAGTTTGTTGCTCACCAAGGAAATCGATATAGCACCCTCATTTGAATGGGAATTGGCGACCCAAAATGGACTTGCTGCACTAATCTAGGATTTTTTGAAATACACGCACTCGGACGCTAGTGGGGTGGATTTGTTCGTATGTCAGGGATGGGCACGATTGTTCAGGATCCAGGAGCCTGTTTGTCGGGAATTTTTGCTGGAGTTCTATGCTACAGTTTCCTATGATCCTAGGAAGGCACCCGATGATTGGACAGCTTTTGCATTCAGACTGGGTGTAACATCCCGGATTCGCAAGGGTAGAGTTGAAGGGCTAAAAGTGTAAGTTTTAGAGGATGACTCGGCGAGTCCATGGATAGACTCGGCGAGTCAGGTCGCGGTCATGGTCGCGTGCCGAGTGGCCTACTCGGCGAGTCCCAAGTATGGACTCGGCGAGTAGGTGTTGTATGGAGAAAACCCTAGTTTCCGGGGTTGAGCCCTATATAAAGAACATTATACCCCTCCACAGCCTCTCTTATTCCCCCCTTGAGTTCCAGAAACCCTAATCTCGTGGAGAAGAGCATTGGTGGAGCAAATTGGAGCTTGGAGAGGTGTTGCTTGGAGAAATCTTGAAGGAGAAGTGGGTTGGATCAAAGGGCTTTGCTTGGATTCGTGTTTAGCTGTTATTGAGGCATCTTCTGGAGGTAATATCTTCGTCCTTAAGCTGTGCATTCCTAGTTTCTTCATTTGGGGTTGTGTGGGATGCTTGGGTGTGTGACATTTTGGTGTTGGAGGATGGATCTGAGGTTGCTACCTCAGATCTGGAGTGGAGAAGTCATTGAGTGCATTAAAGTCCCAACCTTTGTGCTATGAGTGAAGCTATCATGTTCCAAACCTTGGTCTTAAGGTGAAAATGGCCTAGATCTCGTTTGATTCACGTAAAGTTTGCCACTTTACGTGATGGATGGATTGTAGGAGGCTGGATCTATGTTTTGGATCAATTGCATGGCCTGAGATGCTTCCGTATGGATTCAGACCGGTGGAACTCGACGAGTCACATGGGTGGACTCGACGAGTTGCTTGAAGATGGCCTTGAACTCGACGAGTTGGAAGAACAACTCGGCGAGTAGGTTGAAGATTGCCTTGGACTCGGCGAGTCCAGTTGAACTCGGCGAGTCATGTCGAGGTAGTCCCAATATTCCTGGTTGAGTCGACGAATCAGTGAGTCGAGGGATGACTCGGTGAGTTGGGTGCGAGTGGACTCAGAGTTGTTGCACTCGACGAGTCTTGGGGTGACTCGGCGAGTTGGGTCACTAAGTGAGGGAAGTCTGAGCATAAGGACTCGGCGAGTCATCGGGTTGACTCGGCGAGTAGGGTCTGTCAGGGGTTGACTTTGACTTGTCCAGGGTTGATCAGTTGTCTTCCAGGGGTATTTCGGTAATTATGGGTATTTATTGGGTTATTGTTGATGTTCAGTGGAGGAGTTGTGTCAGAGTTCGAAGCAGCGGGATCTTATCTTTTCAGCCGTCAGTTTCGAGGTGAGTTATCCTCACTATATCAACAGGGTCTAAGGCACCAAGGCCGGCCCTTTATTGTATTGAGATTCAGTTACGTTTATCATGTTATTGCTGGTTGTGTCTGCATCCTGGTAGTTAGGATGGTACATGCTAGGGGACCTTGTAAAGGTCAGTCCTCGATATGCAGAGTAATGCTATGCTAGTGAACGGGTAGGTCGGTAGCCCGGTTAGAGTAATGATATGCTATATGATCTGTTTACTCGGTTTGTTGATTATGACTATTATATGAATGTATGTTTTGTGCACATGGTTGTTTGGACTGGAGATGGGTTGAGGCGGGTCCTGCTTTGTGCTGTAGGCCAAGATACCCAGGGCGGACCGGTTGTTCCGAAGGCCCAGCGAACGGTCCGGATAGGCTGTAGGCCCCATGAGGGCGGACCAGACGTGCCGAGGCTCGGAGAGTGGACCAGGCCGACTGTAGGCCCGATGCGGGCGGACCAGTCACACTGTAGACTCAGAGAGTGGACCAGGTGGGTTAAAGGCCTGATGCGGGCGGACCAACCCCACTGTAGACTCGAAGGACATGACTAGACCCGGAGGATGGATCCGAAGGACTGAAGGCCCGATACGGCGCACCAGTCACGTTAGACCCGATATGCATGGTTGTTCTATGTTCTGTTATGTTATGTATGATTTATATGTTTTGGACCGGAAGGTCGTAGCCTGGAAGGGCGTATGCGTGGTTGGTATCTTGGGGGTATCTCACTAAGCTTTCGGGCTTACAGTTGTGGTTTAATGTTTTTCAGGTTCTTCAGGAGACTGTGGCAAGGCGAAGGCGCGATCGTACCGCTCCTTATGATTTCGTAACGACATGATTCTGGGAATACTTAAATGAATTATATTGAAAACCTTTTTGTAAACATTTTAATGAAAATCGGGTTGTTTTGAAAATTTTAATTTGGTTGTGTTTTTCGGACGTTACAAGTTGGTATCAGAGCCTTGGTTTGAGTGAATTGGAGGAACACTTGTGTGACTCCAGTCTCAAATCGAGGAGAGTTTTCAAAAAGAGAAATTAAAATGGTTTTCAAATAAGTAAAGGAGGACGCGGAGGTACGATCAGCCGGAGCCAGTAAGTAACCCCAAAATACCATACATGGAAATTGTTTTATTGAGCTTTGATAGAACAGCATGCTAGAGTTAGGCTAGGAATCTTCAGGATTTATTGATAAGTTGCCTGATTTATGATGCCTGCTAGCCTAGGGTTCCTTGTGAGAGATTTCTAGTGTTCCTCTAGTTGAGAGGATAGAGCGTTGTTATGTGTGTCACTAGGGTGTTGTGGGAGTACTTCATGCAAATATGGGTTGGTGTGGAAGGTAGTATGGGCCCGTACTACTGAAAGCACGGACTCATACGCGTATCAGGGAAACCATGACCTCTAGGGTTGGGATGAGAGCTGGTTCCCGGAATAGTGGAATATGTCTGAGATTGGTGTTTTCTTTTCAGTATGGAGATTCCAGGGCACGCTGGGAGTGGATCCGGGTCAGGATCAGGAGCAGGAGAGGGAGCTCCAAGTGGGTCTGCACAGCCAGAGGTTGTCAGTCAGATGAGTACGCACGAGTTGGATGCGAGGATTCGCGAGATTCTGCATGATGAGGTTGCTGCATTGATTCGGGCTGAGCTGCCAGAGTTGTTTGGGTCGATCAAGACCGCCATGGTGGAGTATTTTGATGAGCGTTATGCGGCTCTCACGGAGACGGCTGCCGCGGCGGCTACCGCAGCAGTAGCGGCGGCAGGGGGAGGAGCCAGTAGAGGTTTTCAGTATCGGGACTTCGATAATACGAAGCCTCCCACTTTTGATGGAGTTCAGGATCCGATCGTTGCTATGAGGTGGTTATCAGATGTGGAGGGATGTTTCTTCACGTGTTCATGCCCTGCTGATCAGAGGGTGAGGTGTGCTTTGAACCTATTGAGGCTCGGAGCAAAGGATTGGTGGAGATTGGCCACGGGGTCGTACTCGGATGCGCAGAGGGCTGCGATTTCATGGGATCGGTTCAGAGAGATGTTCAGCACTCGTTATGTTCCGCAGGTCGAGAGGGAGAGGTTGGCTCAGGAGTTCTTGGAGTTGAAACAGGATTCGGAGTCGGTGACGGAAATCACCAGGATGTTTACTGAGAGGGCGATGTTTTGCCCTGAGTTCGCTTCGGAGCAGGCTCAGATGTCCCGATATCTGAGTATGCTAAAGAGAGACATCAGGCAGTTTGTGTCTGCGCAGAGGTGCGAGACTTTGCTGGAGTTGCAGGAGGCCGCCAGGCGGCGTGTGTTAGAGATTGAGTTGCAAATGCGTGAGCTGAGGCAAGCTCCGGTTCAGTCGCAGCCGGCGACGAAATGGTCTAAGACCGTTGATTCCAGGATGGGAGATCAGGGTGGCCACGTCTGTGGAAAGTGTGGAAGGGGTCATGCCGGGGTTTGTCGGTCCGGTGGAGCATGCCGCAAGTGCGGGAAGGAGGGACACTATGCGAGGGATTGTCGGCAGTCAGTGCCGGTTCGGGATTTGAGGATATGCTATCATTGTCATCAGGTTGGACATTTGAAGGTCAACTGTCCACAGATTGTTGCAGGATCGGTGCAGGCTCCAGCACCGGCTACGTTGAGGATCACAGGTGGAAGTCAGGGTGGAGCGGAGCCCCCAAGGGCTTAGGGTCGTGTTTTTCAGCTTGCTGTTGCGGGTATGTTTCTTTCTGATGTTTTGATTATTTATGATTGTTGTGGAGTATTGTTATCTGCTAGTTTCAATGGTTGGCTATGGAAATTGCGTTTCGGGTTTCTTGTGGTATTCATTGTTCCTTGAGGGTTTGGCGAGTTGTGATCGAGATTTCGTTTTAGTATCTTGTGTTCCCTGGGGGATCGTTATGGTTATGGGTTTGTACTTCGAGCCATCATTGTTTATCTTTGTGAGGATTGGTGGCGAATGCGGCGTTAGTTTGGAGGCTAGTTGGATTCTGCAATCTGAGGAACGGAAAGATGAAGGTTGAGTCGCTTTCGAGCGGGTTGTACAGCGGGGGAGCATGATTTGTATGAAAGCTGATGGTTCTGGTGAAACGCACTTGGAGTGCATGTGTTGATTCCTGCGAGGTGCCTTGGGAGATCGGTGATGGCGACCAGTGATTATCTGTCAGTGTCTTAAGTGGGGGAGAATTGGAAATTCTCCGGATGGTCGTTGGGCATGGAAGGTTATTTAGCCGCTTGGGGAAATTCAGCGGTATTTCTATCAGATGAGAGCAGGCTCGTATGGGTGAGCAATAGGCGTGCGGGGGCGAAATACAGATCTAGAGCAGTTGATTGAGGAAGGCATGGGGGCAGGCCGGGATCGAGCATGTAGGATGGAGATAGAGTTCGGAACCCCTAGAGGGTTAGAACGGTATGCACGGGAGGATTTCCTGAAGAGATAGTTCGGAATAATGAGTGCTTGTTGAGCGGTCCGGATAGACTGAAGGCCGTAGGCGTACCAGTCAGGCCGAAGGCTCGGAGGACGGTCCAGTCAGATTGGCTGAAGGTTCTGAGAGTGGTCCAGATTGGCTGAAGGCCCGGGGAGGCGGTCCAGTCATGCTGAAGACTCTGCGGGTAATGTTAGATCGGTTGGAGGTTATGGGTTGCGTATGCTGCAGTGGGAATACATTGGGAGGTCTGGCCCGGCGAGCGATCTTTAGCGGTAAAGGTAGTGCACGGGCTTGAGAGTCCTTGTGATGAGAGGCAGAGTAGCGGTAATGCATGGATGTTGAGTACGCTGTAAGGAGGTAATGTGGCGTAGGTTGAGCACCAGGGTGCCTGTCATGATGAGCGAGCAGACGAGTGGTTTCCTTGGTAAGGAAAGAGGGAGGAATGAAACTCCGGAAAGGGAGAGCGAATTCACGGAAGTGAAAGCGGCAGTGTGGAGTTGCGATCACTGTGGTCCGTCGATGGTCTTTGAGTAGTGTGTTGCGGCGGCAGAAATTAAGCTTATTCGACTCGATATGTTGCTTTGGGCGCAGAGGGAATATCGCGACGTGGAGTCAGGGAGAGGAGTTCGGAAGGGATACAGAGCAGGAGTCTTGGACTCTCAGTGGGATCATGATCAGGGTTCTGGGTATGTGCCAGTGGTTTATTCTGGAAGGATGTTGAGGATATCGTCTGTATATCAGGTTATCCGCACCTGAGGTTGCTAGAGCTGGATCGGCATGTATGTGTGTTTGCGATAGGAGAACTCGGGGGAGTTGCTCCGAATTGGAAGAATGAGTCTTTCGGTCGTTATGGTAAGGGTAGAGTGGAATTTGGATCGGGAATCCGAGGGTTCGTAGCTCTATAGCCATGCGAGTCAAGTGAAAGATGAGAATTGGAGCAATAAGGCATTATGGGTAATTCTCGGTTGTTGAGTGTGGTTATCGGAGGGTACAGTGGGTGCCGGTTTGAGTAAGTGGTGGGAACACCATATGGAAGGAGAAAGTGAGCCTCTGGTTCTATGGTTGTACTTTAAGGGGCTGGTTCGGTCAAGGTCAAGTGGCGCATAGTGGGAAGTAAATTGAAGATGAGATGCCGAAGGCTTCGAGGACGAAGCCTAATTTAAGTGGGGGAGAATTGTAACATCCCGGATTCGCAAGGGTAGAGTTGAAGGGCTAAAAGTGTAAGTTTTAGAGGATGACTCGGCGAGTCCATGGATAGACTCGGCAAGTCAGGTCGCGGTCATGGTCGCGTGCCGAGTGGCCTACTCGGCGAGTCCCAAGTATGGACTCGGCGAGTAGGTGCTGTATGGAGAAAACCCTAGTTTCCGGGGTTGAGCCCTATATAAAGAACATTATACCCCTCCACAGCCTCTCTTATTCCCCCCTTGAGTTCCAGAAACCCTAATCTCGTGGAGAAGAGCATTGGTGGAGCAAATTGGAGCTTGGAGAGGTGTTGCTTGGAGAAATCTTGAAGGAGAAGTGGGTTGGATCAAAGGGCTTTGCTTGGATTCGTGTTTAGCTGTTATTGAGGCATCTTCTGGAGGTAATATCTTCGTCCTTAAGCTGTGCATTCCTAGTTTCTTCATTTGGGGTTGTGTGGGATGCTTGGGTGTGTGACATTTTGGTGTTGGAGGATGGATCTGAGGTTGCTACCTCAGATCTGGAGTGGAGAAGTCATTGAGTGCATTAAAGTCCCAACCTTTGTGCTATGAGTGAAGCTATCATGTTCCAAACCTTGGTCTTAAGGTGAAAATGGCCTAGATCTCGTTTGATTCACGTAAAGTTTGCCACTTTACGTGATGGATGGATTGTAGGAGGCTGGATCTATGTTTTGGATCAATTGCATGGCCTGAGATGCTTCTGTATGGATTCAGACCGGTGGAACTCGGCGAGTCACATGGGTGGACTCGACGAGTTGCTTGAAGATGGCCTTGAACTCGACGAGTTGGAAGAACAACTCGGCGAGTAGGTTGAAGATTGCCTTGGACTCGGCGAGTCCAGTTGAACTCGGCGAGTCATGTCGAGGTAGTCCCAATATTCCTGGTTGAGTTGACGAATCGGTGAGTCGAGGGATGACTCGGTGAGTTGGGTGCGAGTGGACTCAGAGTTGTTGCACTCGACGAGTCTTGGGGTGACTCGGCGAGTTGGGTCACTAAGTGAGGGAAGTCTGAGCATAAGGACTCGACGAGTCATCGGGTTGACTCGGCGAGTAGGGTCTATCAGGGGTTGACTTTGACTTGTCCAGGGTTGATCAGTTGTCTTCCAGGGGTATTTCGGTAATTATGGGTATTTATTGGGTTATTGTTGATGTTCTGTGGAGGAGTTGTGTCAGAGTTCGAAGCAGCGGGATCTTATCTTTTCAGCCGTCAGTTTCGAGGTGAGTTATCCTCACTATATCAACAGGGTCTAAGGCACCAAGGCCGGCCCTTTATTGTATTGAGATTCAGTTACGTTTATCATGTTATTGCTGGTTGTGTCTGCATCCTGGTAGTTAGGATGGTACATGCTAGGGGACCTTGTAAAGGTCAGTCCTCGATATGCAGAGTAATGCTATGCTAGTGAACGGGTAGATCGGTAGCCCGGTTAGAGTAATGATATGCTATGTGATCTGTTTACTCGGTTTGTTGATTATGACTGTTATATGAATGTATGTTTTGTGCACATGGTTGTTTGGACTGGAGATGGGTTGAGGCGGGTCCTGCTTTGTGCTGTAGGCCAAGATACCCAGGGGGGACCGGTTGTTCCGAAGGCCCAGCGAGCGGTCCGGATAGGCTGTAGGCCCCATGAGGGCGGACCAGACGTGCCGAGGCTCGGAGAGTGGACCAGGCCGACTGTAGGCCCGATGCGGGCGGACCAGTCACACTGTAGACTCAGAGAGTGGACCAGGTGGGTTGAAGGCCTGATGCGGGCGGACCAACCCCACTGTAGACTCGAAGGACATGACTAGACCCGGAGGATGGATCCGAAGGACTGAAGGCCCGATACGGCGGACCAGTCATGTTAGACCCGATATGCATGGTTGTTCTATGTTTCGTTATGTTATGTATGATTTATATGTTTTGGACCGGAAGGTCGTAGCCTGGAAGGGCGTATGCGTGGTTGGTATCTTGGGGGTATCTCACTAAGCTTTCGGGCTTACAGTTGTGGTTTAATGTTTTTCAGGTTCTTCAGGAGACTGTGGCAAGGCGAAGGCGCGATCGTACCGCTCCTTATGATTTCGTAACGACATGATTCTGGGAATACTTAAATGAATTGTATTGAAAACCTTTTTGTAAACATTTTAATGAAAATCGGGTTGTTTTGAAAATTTTAATTTGGTTGTGTTTTTTGGACGTTACACTGGGGGGAGTGAGCCGGGAGTGCAGTGTCATAGAGCTTGCGACTCGAGTGGGTATATAAACAGCAGATGAGACGAGGAGTGTCCACTTCCCGGCATTCCTTGCTGATTGTCTCACGGACCGACCAGATGACTATAACTAGAACACTTTTTGGGCCGAGATTACAGGGGCAGTTTATATGCCATCTATTGCACGGGGGAGGATGATTCGGTCTACTACATACAGACTACTACACCATTTGATTTCTATGTCTCTCATGCATCACAAGAACAGTGAGAGAGTGCCTTCGATAGACTTGTATTTATTGTGGGCACTTGTTACTCCAGGGAGGCACCTGAACCTTCTAGTTGCTTTAGCCGCATATTTGGGACGGAGGGCCAGGGGACTTCGGGAGGATAGCCCGATTTGCGGAGGGCATTTTATCACGCGATTAGCCCAATCATATAAGTTGTTGATGCGTGAGATCACAAGATCGATGGTGTTTCATGACATGAGGCCAATGAGCCTTCAGTTGTTAGAGTCGATGCATGTATTAGAGAGGGGCGGAGATGGAGTCTTGTGGGTACGACCAGATGATGTGGCGGACGAGGAGGGTGCAGCCGAGCCATAACCGAGACGGGTCCAGCGGCGTAGACCTGCTCCTCGGGGAGCACCGCAGGGACCTGAGCTAGAGATTGATATGCGCTACCTAGCTTAGGGCATTGACTGTCTTGACATGAGGGTCCAGAACCTTAGTGAGTATGTTGCACATGTGGATAAGCAACAACAGTGGTATGGGGATGCGTTGAACACATTCTTTGCCCACCAGGGTTTCAGTACTCGGTTCCCTACCCACCACCATTTCAGCCACAACATGATGGGACCGGTACTTCTGGGACACAGCAGCATGATGATGGAGATGATGAGTGATTTAGTTATCCTTTTTATTTTTATTTTTATTTTTGTGTTTTTTGTGTTATTTTTAGTTTAGTTTAGTATTTTTATTTGGTATGTAATTAAACTTTAATTTCGTTTGTTTTACTTTTGTTTTCCATGTTGATGCTCTTTGGTTGTTTAGATCTCTGCAGAATTTTCGCTCTTAGGAAGCTGGCAGTAAGTTCAACAGTTAGGTCCGACTGTTGCGTGAGAGTTCGAAGACTATAGTCAAGACCCACAATTTGTCATAAGTGTGGTGTGCATATTGATTTTAGTTTTATTTCGACGCAAGGAAGAAGTATCATCCCGGCTGCCACGACATGGTTGACACTTTCCCACGTCATGGTTATTACACATTGCATTTGTTTGCAATCTTTTGCACCACATTTTTGAAGTCGGCAGTCTTGATTTTATCAGCAAATTCAGAAGCAGCAGTTCCAGTTCCAATCTTTCAGCAATATTTGAAGCAACTTGTAGCAGCCCCATTCGATCTCACCACAACTACCCAGGGAGTTTGTTCCTTTTTCTCCCTTTTTATGTTCTGAATTCGTTATAACATACAATGAGGGCATTGTATGAAATAAGTGTGGGGTAGGGGGTTGGTAAAAGTAAATGATAAAAATGAAATAATAGTTTGGAAATTGCTAGTTTTAGAAAATTTAAAATTTTAAAAAACTTGAAATAATAGTTTAATTTAGAAAAATATAGTGATAATTTAAATTTTGCTAATATTGTATGAGATGATCCGATGAGAACTCAAATGTTTAGTTGAGCCAATACACGTTATAGTGCATTTGTGGCCTCCCTTATTTTAGTGAAATCATGGAACAAAAATATAACCGCGCTTGGTTTGAAGGATGCAATATGTTTAGCAGCCTAAACCTGAAATGTATCCAGGAAAATTATTATCGTTAACCAATAAAGGTTGAGGTTGAGCGCCTCTGCTTAAGCATGTAGGTTTTGAGTGAAAAAAGTGAGGTACATGTAAAAAAAGAGAGAGAATTGCAAGAAAAGTTTGAAGAATTTTGGAGCAATAAAGTGAATATCAAAAGATCAAAATTCCAAGAAATTCAAAAAAGTTGAAGATACCAAGAAATCAAATCAAATAAGGTGGTGAATTCAAAGAAATCAAAGATCAAATTATCAAGAAAGTGAAGAAAGTGAAGAATTCCTAAAGAGCTCCATAGTGGTATCATAAATTGTAATTCTAGATTATGTATGCTTAGGTTGCTCAACTAAAAATACCTTGAGGTTAGGAGGTTTTCTGCGGATGGATTCGGAGGGTTGCATAAAATGATCATTGTTCGGAAAAAGTGGGCAAGTGTTTATGAAGATTGTGAGTATTTAAAGTATGGGGGGTACTTTAGGAAAATTTTAGACACAAATGTATGCGTTGCGGTCTTGACATAATGGCTGAGTTTTAAATGGATTGTTTAGTGCGATATTGGTAGGATAAAAGTAAATTTGCTTGGGGGCAAACAAAGGCTAAGTGTGGGGTATTTTGATATGTGTATTTATATATATATTTTTATACATTATATCTTAATATTTTAGCCTTTATTATTCTCTTTTAGAACTAAAAAGTACTCATAATGCTTTGAATTATGTTTTGCAGCTTTTCGTTGTCGATAAAGCACAAAAGAAAAGACTGAAGCGGAAATCGGGCTTAGAAGCTAAAAGAAAAGAAAAATGCTGGAGGGCCATTTACACCCCGCGTAAATTGCAGTTACGCCCATCATAGCGACCAAATTCCACTTACGCCCAGCATAATTTTAGATTACACCCAACATAATTTTAGATTACGCCCCGCGTAATGGCTGGCATCGGATAAACTCAATCGCGTATGAATCCCACTTACGCCCAACGTACGTAAGTCGGTTACAAGGGTTATAAAATTCGATTTTCGGCTAACCAGAAGGGGGGGGGGGATTCAACTTCCAACTTAATTTAGTCGATATTAAACTTCTGTTAAGCCGTTTTGAGGGTCTAGAAGGTGGCCGGAAGGCCGTTAAGCTAACGGGAGCGGAGATCGGAAGGATTGGAGAGCGGATACATGTCGGTAATCATATGGGTTGTTAACGTGACCATGTTTAGCATTCCATTGTGTTGCTATTATGTATTTAGTTTCTGATTTAGGTGTAAAAACCTTTTACTTTGTGTTTATGATTGAATGAAACCTTGATTATTGGATTAATTTCTATATTGGATTGTTTGTTTATGTTTAATTTATCTTGCCAAGCTTGTTAAAAGATCCTTACGTGTTAATGATAATTATTTGTTGTTAATTGTTAAGTGAATTGAGTTGTATGAACATATGCTTGATTGCTTGTCTCTTATGATTTTGATGACCATTGAGATTATAAGTCTAGGAATAACAAATGTGAAACTAGGATTAACTTGGGAATAAGTAAGTTAATGTGTGAGCCTTGTTTGATGATCATCAACAAGAGGTTAACTGAATTACTAATTTGATCAACTATTATTACAAGTCTTGCTTGATACGAAGAGAACACTAGGAAGCATGTTAGTTTAATCAACTGATCACTATTTGAATTGACTTGTTTGCTAAAGGATTAGTTATAGTGAATGCGAATCTAATCATTTTAGGAATCGGTGAACATGAATAAATGAATTTTTGTATGCATTTGTCGATGTTTTTAAGGTGTAATTTATCTAAATCAAAGTACCTGAAGAGATTTGCTTTCCTGTTAGTTTATCGAGAGTTGTTAATTAGTTGTTAGTTTGAGATTTATTAAACTATTTCTTTATTCTTTTCGTGTAACCTGTAACCGATAATCAAATACTTTAAATTAATTCACCACCGTTCCCTGTGATCGACACCCATCTTACCTAAGCTATACTGTAATCTGACTAGGTACACTGCCTATAAGTGCATAGTTAGTTTAAGTTTGTTAGGTTATAAATATTAATATTAGTGGGTAGTTTTGTGCACATCAATACTCACTTTCATCTTACACATAGATATGAAGTAGGGATGAGCATTTGGACCGGTACCGGAACCGGAACCCGATGGAACTGGTGGGGCCGGGACCGGGACATTATTTTTATGGATATTTGGAATTAGGAACAGGTAGGAACTGAAATTGATATAACTGGAACCATATGATGCTATTTTTCGAGGACCGGTTCCAACATTTGAAGACACGACAAGAACCGGTAGGAACTGGGAACCAGTAGAACCGGAACTGGTAGAACCGCCAGGCTAGTTCGGTTCTTAATTTTGGCCGAAGCCAGTTCCCGGGTCGGGTCCGGTTCCGGCCGGTTCGGTATTTTTGCTCATCCCTAATATGAAGTATTTTATATAAAATATGTGCTATGTGTATATATATGTTGTTTGTTTATTTGAGGTGGATGTTGAAAAAATGTTTTATACAGGTTTTAAACTGTATATGTACTTTATATCTACAAATATGTTGGGTAAAACTGTTGGGTTTTGAGCAATCTAACACTTCCTAAGTGTGCATGCAACCCTAATAAACCTTGGATCTATGTTTGTCTAAATACATGCAAAATAATAATTTTCCAAGGTTTATAACCTATCTAACATGGCATGGGGAACATTTCAACATAAAAGAGTTAGAAGAGATTACATACCTTTTGATGAGTTGGGTTCTTAGGAGTTTGAGGGCCAAGCACCAATAGTGTGAATGCCTCAAATGGAATCACAAACACCACAAACTCTTGGAAAACTTTGAGAGAGTATACACACTCTTGTATTTTCGGCCACACACATGCACACACACGCTAGATCACTAGTTTTCTCTTAGGCTCCATTTCATGCTCCATAAGCATGCTTATATAGTATGCATGGTTAGGGTGAAACCCTAATAACCCATGTCTTTTCCTTTTCCAAGGATCCATGGGTTAAAAGCTCCATGGATCATCCATGGACTTCCACATAAGCCTAGCCCATTAACAAATGAGTATTAGCCCACACTATATAAAACAAATAGCCCATAATTTAATTAGTATTCCTTTTAATCTCTAAATTAATCCATAATTAATTTAAGACTAAAACTAATTAAATAACGTAACTTCATATTAATATATTATAACTCATAATATATTAATAAACATATGTGTATAACTCTCATAAAATTATCCATAATAGTTTGGATGAGATGCAACCCAAATGGACCATGCCGGTCGGGTCAAGTATATACCAAATAAGTTATGGACTTAGACACCTTATCCAACAGACTCCCACTTGGATAAGTCTAATAACTATATTTGCCTATAACTTCAGGAACCAACCAACAATCGTAGCTCTCGAAAACTCCCTCGAACAATGAAGACTCTGTCGAACTATGAAGCGCCATTTTAGATAAGTGATCACATAATCCTCTGTTCTCATGATATCAGCCGGACAAACACATGGAACTATGTCTTGCTTATTGTCTAGCAGTTGTTTCTCGATTTTCCGATTTGTTTGACGAAGAACTTCACTGAACACATCGGCTTAGTTCTGACCAGGCCTGGTACATGGGTCAACACAAAATCATCGAGGGGCCCAGATATCGCTTCTATTTCTAGAAGGAACAGATAAACTTCGACTGATATGCTTGTTCTACTACTCATTGAATTGTACACAAAGGCACGTTTTATAACATCAAGTTACTGATGCGTTTACGTGCAATCAATGCACAACCAACTCATAGGTAACAACTCATATCTCTAGGTTTAAAGATTTATATGATGTTATCGTCTCACGATCACTCGAGATAAATTCCATGAAGTGATACAAGTGAGCGTGGGTTTATACCAATACTCATAACTTATGAGTACTCATGAATGTTGCAGCAACCATTGCCATGTCTAAACACCTTTAAGGCATCTACAAACCCAATTCATGACAATCTTGATTCATACCTACTTCCGACGTATGATCGATTGTGGAGGTTTGAATAAATTAATTATTCTGGAAGTCAAAACATGCAAAACTGAAACAATAGTAAATAATTGACAATGATAGTAACACTTTACTCATAAATAAATCACAAATTTTATTCATCATCAAACGTCGATTACATTTTACAAGTTTCAGGAAAACTATCTAATCTGTAAAACTAATATCGTCCCTCAGCCCGATGCGTCTCGCATGCTGAAAATGCTTAACCCTCGTCAGTCCCTACGTAAGGGGATCTGCAGGATTCTCATCTGACGATATCCTCCTTGTCACAAGGAGTCCTTCTTCAATCTTGTGCCTTATGAAGTGATATTTTCTGTCAATGTGTCGGGATCTGCCATGATCTCTTGGTTCCTTGGCTAAGATAACCGCAACATTGTTGTCACAGAAAATCTCTATAGGTTCCTTAATAGCTGGTACAACTCCAAGGTCTCCGATGAAGTTCTTTAGCCATATCGCCTCCTTCGCTGCTTCACTCGCTGCTATATACTCTGATTCACAAGTCGAATCAGCCACCGTCTCCTGCTTGGAACTCTTCCAAGAAATCGCCCCTCCATTTAAGGTAAAGATCCAGCCCGACTGAGAGCGGAAATTATCCCTATCAGTCTGAAACCAGCATCACTATACCTTAATATTCTCAAGTCATCACTGCCACCAAGGGTAAGGATCCAATCCTTAGTCCTCCGCAGGTACTTGAGAATGTTCTTTACCGCGGTCCAATGAGCTTTGCCAGGGTTCCCCTGATACCTGCTGACCATGCTCAAAGCAAATGCCACATCAGGACGGGTACAAGTCATAGCATACATGATCGAGCCAACTGCGGAAGCATATGGTAATTGGCTCATCTCAGCTATCTCTGCCTCTGTACTCGGACTTTGAGTCTTACTCAGTTTGGTATTGCTTTGGATCGGTAAATCTCCTTTCTTGGAATTCTCCATGTTGAACCTTTTCAACACCTTATCCAAGTAGATACTCTGACTAAGTCCAATTAGTCTTCTACTCCTTTCTCTTAATATCCTTATCCCTAGGATATAGGTAGCCTCCCCTAGGTCCTTCATAGCAAAGCACTTCCCAAGCCAGGACTTAACCTCCTGCAAGGTTGGGATGTCATTTCCTATGAGTAGTATGTCATCCACATACAGTACCAAGAAGCTAACTATACTCCCACTAGCTCTGACATACACGCAAGACTCATCTTCGTTTCTCAAGAAGCCAAACTCTTTTACCTTCTCATCAAAACAAAGATTCCAGCTACGAGATGCTTGTTTTAATCCATAAATGGATTTCTCAAGCTTGCATACTCTATTAGGGTACTCTGCATTGACAAAACCCTCTGGCTGATTCATGTACACATCCTCAGCCAACTTACCATTAAGGAAAGCGGTTTTGACATCCATTTGCCATATTTCATAATCATGAAATGCTGCAATGGCTAACATAACCCTAATAGACTTAATCTTGGCCACCGGCGAGAAGGTTTCATCATAATCAACACCTTGAGTTTGAGTAAAACCCTTCGCAACCAGTCGAGCCTTATAAGTATGCACTTTTCCTTCCATGTCTGTCTTCTTTTTGAAGATCCATTTGCACCCGACTGTTTTACGGCCTGGTACATTGTCAACCAAGTTCCAAACTTGATTGTCATACATGGACTGTATCTCGCTGTCCATAGCCTCCTTCCATTTAGCAGACTCCGGGCCTGCCATGGCTTCCTTAACACTGCTAGGTTCATCCAAATTTACTAGTGTACTATCACTAATAAACGTATCACCTTCCGTAGTAATATGAAAACCATAATAAAACGAAGGTGTGTTCCTAACCCGTGTGGAACGTCTCGGAGGTACAGACTCGTCAGCTGGATCAACAGGAGTTTCTTCCTCAGGTTGATTGCTAGTGTCTGAGGTTCCTTCACCAATTGATTCTTGAATTTCTTCAAGATCAATCTGCCTCCCACTGTCTCCTTGGCTTATAAATTCTTTCTCGCGAAAGATCCCTCTTCGTGCTACAAAGACCACATTCTCACTGGGTCTGTAGAAAAGGTAACCGAAGGATTTCTGTGGGTAGCCGATGAAAATACACCTTTCACTTCGGGGTTCAAGCTTATCATGAGCTTCGCGCCTCACGAAGGCTTCGCAACCCCAAATTTTGATGTGGTCCAAATTGGGAACCTTCCCAGTCCACATCTCATGAGGTGCTTTGGTAACCTTCTTTGTAGGGACTAGATTAAGGATATGGGCGGCAGTCTCTAAGGCATACCCCCAAAAAGAGATTGGTAACGAAACTCGACTCATCATAGAGCGAACCATGTCCAACAAGGTACGATTACGCCTCTCAGCTACACCATTCAGCTGTGGTGTCCTGGGAGGATTCAATTGTGAGACAATCCCACACTCCTTAAGATAGTCAAGGAACTCGGTACTAAGATACTCACCACCTCGATCGGATCGAAGCATCTTAATATTTCTGCCCAATTGATTTTCTACTTCCTGCTTGAATTCCTTAAACCTTTCAAAGGTTTCGGACTTATGTTTGATTAAGTAGACATACCCATATCTACTAAAATCATCAATAAAAGTCACATAATACCGATTAGCGTCCCTTGTGGCGGTTTTGAATGGCCCACATACATCAGTATGTATTAGGTCCAACAAACCCTCACCCCTCTCACAAGTTCCAGTGAAGGGTGATTTCGTCATTTTTCCAAGTAGACAAGATTCACAACTATCATCTGATTTAAGGTCAAATGATTCCAAGACTCCACTCTTTTGGAGTTGGCCTATGCGTTTCTTGTTTACATGTCCAAGACGACAATGCCACAATGATGCTTTATCTAGGCTAGTAGAAGAATCAATATACAACACATTATTTCCTAAGTTGTCTACAATCGACACAGTTTCATACACGCCATCACAAGGCATGAAAAGAAATAATATTCCTCGCCATTTCAGACGAGTACACACATTTATTCAAATCTAATTTTAACCCATTATTAAGCAACAAAGTATAAACTCCAATCTTGGAAACAGGTGAAGCCTTCCTATTCCCCATGATTAAGTTTATTTTCCCGTGCTCCACATCCTCACTTCTTCTTAGGCCCTGCAAATCAGAACATATGTGAATACCACATCCTGTATCAAGCACCCAAGAGTTAGAATATGTTGAGTAATTAGACAATATAGTGTAAATACCTGCATAGGTGGGTTTCACTTTCCCATCCTTTAGATCCTGCAAGTACTTAGGGCAGTTTCGCTTCCAGTGTGCCTTTTCATGGCAATAAAAGCATTCAGCATCCTTTGGAATGGCAGAAGGAGTGACAGAACCGTTCTTAGTCTTTGATGAGGAGCCTTCAAGAGACTTTCCCTTGGTACCCTTCGAAGGGTGCTTCCTCTTTTTCCCTTTGCCTTGCCCAATAGCTAAAACAGGGGTAGAAGTTGGAGTAGGAGTAGTAGAGGTAACAACCGCTTTACCCTTAAGACCGGTTTCAGCGGTCTTCAAGAGTCCTTGAAGCTTGCTGAGGGTAACTTCCTCCTTGTTCATATGATATGTCATTCGAAAATGATCATAACAAGAAGGCAAGGAGTGCAAAATGATGTCAATTGCTAACTCCTCGGGGATGTTAACATTCAGCTTCAGCAAACGGTCCACATACCTTTGCATCTTTTGCATGTGGCTCGTGACGGATTCACCGTCCTTCATGCGGGTAGTTATTATGGAGGAGATTATTTTCATACCGCTCCTGACGAGCACTCTGATGGTACCTTTCCATCAGGTCTTGGTGCATCTCAAAAGGGTAGAAATCTTGATACGACTTTTGGAGCTCGGCTGTCATCGTGGCCATCATGATACATGCCACCTTAGTAGCATCTCTCTCATGAGTCCTGAATTCAGCGATCTCCTCAGGAGTAGCAGTAGACTCATCAAGTTCTTTTAACTCCTTATCGAGGACATATTCCTTGTCCTCGTAACGAGTAACCATCCTGATGTTCCTAATCCAATCCATGAAGTTGGAACCATCAAAGATGACCCTCCCACAAAGATTCATGAGAGAGAAAGAACCAGTTGGGTTAGAGCCTGAAGCATTAGTGTTGGAAGACATCTGAAAGAAGAAAGTAAGTTTAGATTAGATATTTAGGATCCTTAATAAGACACCCAAATGTAATATTAAGGCTAGGATCCAATCACAATATATTACACTTAGAAGAGGGATGCCGTAATCTAAGTAATAATATATTTGAAAGGTAGGCGAATGACGATTCACCAATTTCCACCATGAAAACGAAATGATTTATTAGGTTTAATTGGATTTGAAATTCCTAGATTCTTTTGAGATTCATTGAACTTTTCAATGGCATGTTTCAATCTCGATTGTGCCCTTCAAGTTTTGTGACTGGGATGCCGAGGATCACAAAACAAGGTGTGAATAACCATGCCAACTCACTTGGTACTCTTAATATTATCACCTAATCAATGTGCCGGTTAACCACACACGCTCCATTGATCTATGACAAACATTAAGTTACCCTTCGTGATCCTTACTAGTCCTAGTTAGTGTGCCGGTTAACCACACACGCTCCACCAACGACTTGGTAAGGTACAAAGTGTGAATTCCATGGATTAGCACCATGTTCACATTTTCCTAAAATAACTAAGATTGGGAATTAAAAGAGTTTAGTTATTTTATAATATTCATTATACTTTTAATGAGGATTTAAAGTCATTGTTCTACCCGTTCGGCTAACGACCCTCCACCGATCAAGCAAGCGGTGGGTGAGAGTATACACCCATTAAGTCGCCATTTTATAGGCAACAACCTTATGCCCACCTTATAGACCGGCTTCGTGAATGAGGCCTACTAACGGTAAAACGACTTATTCTTATACATATATATAATAATTAACCATTAATGTTATAAATAGTATAAGGGTTGAATTTTAACTATTAAAACTCTAAGGTTTGGAATTAAAGTTTATTAAAGTGTGTGAAACTTTACAAATTCCAAAACTTGAGGGCAAGTTTTGTAGCTTTGCAAAACTCTTCATTTCATAACTTATGAATTAAAGGTTCATAAAAATGAAGACTCTTCATTTTCATGTAACTTATGTGTTTTAAGTGTGTGTTAAATGAAAGTGACCTTTGGTAATCCATAACTTGAGGACAAATTATGGACTCCATTAAAACACATAAATGATAAAGAATTAATCCTAAACAATTCAGCAAATAATTCCTATCATTTTCTAAATTCATAAGAACATGAACATGATCATCAAAATTCAAGAATTATATGAACACATAAAATCATGGAATTTTGATATATGCTATTGTAAATGGATTAGAACAACCATTACACCAACTAAAATAAGTTTTATAACACCAAAACAGTTTAGGGTAATGTTTCTAGTCCATTTCCAGCAGCAAAAGTCGAGAATCTGCACTCTTTCGATCCTACTCGTCGAGTGCATGAATTGACTCGTCGAGTAGGTTGAAGTTTGCCTTGGACTCGGCGAGTCCCCCCAATGGACTCGGCGAGTCTACCATGCAGACAGCAACGATTTCGACTTTTTTTCAATATTTTGCATCAAGTATCAAACAAGCAAGCCTAGGCTCTGATACCACTGTTGGGTTTTGAGCAATCTAACACTTCCTAAGTGTGCATGCAACCCTAATAAACCTTGGATCTATGTTTGTCTAAAGACATGCAAAATAATAATTTTCCAAGGTTTATAACCTATCTAACATGGCATGGGGAACATTTCAACATAAAAGAGTTAGAAGAGATTACATACCTTTTGATGAGTTGGGTTCTTAGGAGTTTGAGGGCCAAGCACCAATGGTGTGAATGCCTCAAATGGAATCACAAACACCACAAACTCTTGGAAAACTTTGAGAGAGTATACACACTCTTGTATTTTCGGCCACACACATGCACACACACACTAGATCACTAGTTTTCTCTTAGGCTCCATTTCATGCTCCATAAGCATGCTTATATAGTATGCATGGTTAGGGTGAAACCCTAATAACCCATGTCTTTTCCTTTTCCAAGGATCCATGGGTTAAAAGCTCCATGGATCATCCATGGACTTCCACATAAGCCTAGCCCATTAACAAATGAGTATTAGCCCACACTATATAAAACAAATAGCCCATAATTTAATTAGTATTCCTTTTAATCTCTAAATTAATCCATAATTAATTTAAGACTAAAACTAATTAAATAACGTAACTTCATATTAATATATTATAACTCATAATATATTAATAAACATATGTGTATAACTCTCATAAAATTATCCATAATAGTTTGGATGAGATGCAACCCAAATGGACCATGCCGGTCGGGTCAAGTATATACCAAATAAGTTATGGACTTAGACACCTTATCCAACAAAAACATGGGTAGATAAAGAATGAGGGATGAAAGATGATATAAAGGAATATTGGCAGTTGCACCATAAAACTTAGGTGTTTTTGATTTCAGTGTTCACCACTTGTAATCTAAATATCTTGGCAGTTGCGCCTTATGGATAATTTTTGCAGCCGTGCCTAATAGATACAACATAATCCTGGCAAAGGCGCCTAAAGCATAATATCAACAGTTTTTCCTAATAGACGATATTGACAACTGTGACTAATAAAGAATAAATGATGTTGTTGGCAGCTGTGCCTAATAAACAACATTGGCAGCTGTTCCAACTAGAGAATAAATGATGTCGTTGGCAGCTACGCCTAATAAATAACATTGGCAGCTACACGCAAAGATGGACTTTGTGCTTATTTTTTAGGTTAATCCTTAGGAAATGAATGGACGAGGAATAGCTAATTTCTTAGGGTGGATCATTAAGAGTAAAGAAGATAATGGGGGTTGGAAATTGGGTTGATTGTTTGATGTTTAAACATAATAAATAAATTTATTGTGGTTGATGAAATTAATAAATTTATTATTTGTGATTGAAAACCCTATATGCTCACCAGGCTCCCAAGCCTGACCCACTCAGCTTTTTGTATTACAGGTAGTGGACTCAGAGCATAGTTGGATGATGATGAGGGATTTTTGGATTATAGGCCAGTAGTTGTAAATAACTGTTATAAGGCCTATAATATATTGTTTATGCTTTTAGTCTGTATCAGAACATGACATCCCGAGGTTTTGATATATAATGAAAATATATATATTTCTTTAAGAAATGTTTTGATAAAGTTTTATCATGTTTTGTTTTGGGGAAAAATTCCGCAACATCTTTTAAAAGATCACTCTGATTTTATTTTAAAAGCATAAACTAATCCGTCTTTTCTGGCCCAAAACTTTGGGGATGTCACAGATCTCCCTTGTTTGAACCCAAAGGATCATTATGTCTTTGCCTCATAATGCTTTTAATTTGTCTTTGCCTTTCCATTTCCAATTCCAAGTTCTTATTCTTCTCTTCTTCATAAAGAACTTTCTCAATGCCTTTCCCTTTATCTCCTTTATCATATTTCGAAGAAGGTGGTTCCGAACTTGACCCTGAGCCTCGAACTCTTTCACCAATGACAATTCCTTTCGTTATCAGTCTCGATGTTATGGTTATAGAAGTAGTTGTCAATGAAAATGTAGAAATTTTGAGTTGATATCACCTTCCCTACAAATTCACCCTTATCAACATCTTTCGAAGGACCAACACGTCCACATCCTTTTTTTCCCTCTTTCACCACATGCTTCACAGGTGGAGCATTAGTTGGCAATAAAAGGTCCAACTTAAGGATGGGATCAAGCTCTTCCTTGATGTTCGATTCGATGGAAGATATCATTTTGGAAATGGACTCCTATGAAACCGAAGATTATTGAGAAAGACCAACCTTCGAACGAGATTCTTTTAAACTTCCCAAAAATTCCTCCAACTTTTCGAAAACTTTGGAATCCTGTTCTGATTTTGCATCAAGCTTGGTTGAATACAAGTTTTTATATTCCACAAGCTTCTTTATTGCATCAACATTGACATCATCCATTCCATGAAGAAGGGAATAATTCTTCTCTATCTTATCGACTTCTTTCGACATTTCAGACTTCAGCTCTACAACCTGGAGATTGACAGAGTCTTCCAACTTCTTAACTTGCTCCAGAAAAATTTCATGACGTTCTTTAGCTATATCATGAAGTTTTGTAACCTCATTTTCAAAATTACAAGCATGATCCTTTAATCGATCACCATGTTGTTTCTCAATTTTCTCCATTGCTAGCTTAAGGCGATTCTCTTGAGACTTGAGCATAAACTCCACTTCGACCTTAGAGAAGAAGTTTTGTCCTCATGTATCAGCTTAGATTTTTAACAAAGAGTTGAGCTTGTTGTTAAGAATCTTGAACTGTTTTCCTGATATGAGCATATTATCCGGAATGTTGTCTTCTTCAAGATCGAATTGTAAATCAGAAAATGGAACCATAAATTCATCATCATCTAGTTCATTTTCATCATGAACTAATCTCTCTGGCTTAATGGATTGCGAAGAGAAAAGGGTTGTGATTGGTTCATGCATGATGTTGGAAAAAGTTTGTGAAACTGTAGAAGTAGGAAGTTTAGATGGTATTGGATAAGAAAATGATGGTAAAGAAGTAGAAGTGTCAATGAGTGGGGTCTCAATGGTAGAAGAGAGAATAAGTGTTGTAGGAAAAATAGAGGTTTCAATAGAAGAAGTACAACTGGCTACGTTGTGCATCATCCCTTCACCCATGATGACATTTGTGTCCATATCAGATATGTTCACAAGGATGCCTAAGGTTCGAACCTCCTCCGTAGTGGACTCAGTTAACGAAACCTCAGGTGGTGTGGCTGTTTCCTTCTTATGGATGGAAGTATGTGGAGGATCACTCAAATTGGTGGTTGTATCCGTATTAGATATGTGCACATTGCCACTAGGGTTTTCAGTCTTCTCGAAAATCGACTTAACTGGGGAATCCCTTTAAGGTGAACTAAAACCAATATCATCATAATGAATGGCTAACCTTTCGCTTTCACTTTCAGTAGTAGTCTCAACAACAACTTCGTCAAGTGGATCTACCATCTATTTCTTCTTCTTTTTGATCTCCTTGACCATTTCACTAGTTTGTCTATTCTTTGAAGCAGGGGACACTGAAGAAGGAACTTCTTGAATGAGCATACCTTTTCTGTTAAGTTGAGGTATGGGTATCTTCTTTATCCCCATCGTGAAGACATATTCTTAGAGCCTTCGTGATCTTGTGGCCTTTCAGGAGAATGGTGAGGTCGGTAAGCATGATTCTTGGTTCTTTTTAGAATGACTAAATTCGAAGGAACAACCTCCTTAGGAACTTCTTTCTCCATACTCTCTTGATCAGGCTTTGTAACCTCCTTCTTCACTTGCTCAGGAACAGATTTTGGTTGTTCAGTCTTCTTTGACTTCTTAGAATATTTAGTAGCCTTCAACGTGCCTTCATCCCCCTTTGACATAAGAACCCCAACTTTAACATTTGGGTTAACAGTTGCAAAATATTGAACAATAATAAGATTCGATGTATCAATTCGTCTTAACATAGCATCAGGAATGTGAGCCACATTCGGAAAAAGAACTGGAGCATCAGTAACCAGCTTTGGAGGCTGCAACATCGAAAACTCTACCTTTTTATCTTCTGATTAAACTGAAATCCCTTCTTTTTCATACCAATATTGCAGAATTAACCTCTAGTATCTTACACAAGAGACACCATTCATTACATTAGTGTGAGCAATTCCTTTACCAGACTCCTCCCATAGCTGAGTGACATAATCGACATTTAGGTCATAATAAAGACCCAAAATCATCGCCTAAGCCTCCAACTTTTCCTTATCAAGCCCTGAACTACGACCAATCAAGCATTGCAGAAAAATACAAAAAAGGAAATTCGACACATAGGGAAAATCTGACTTGTGAAACTGACTAATTCCTGTAAGAGGTGGTTGATGACCTATCTCATTAAACATATAAACAACTTGTTCATTCGTTATTTCATTGAATGGACCTGAATACGGATGCTTCATGATCTGATCAGACTGTCGCTTGGTTAGCTTGTGCAGTTTGTTGATCGTCAGTTGGAATGTTACAACCATCATTGTTGAGTTAAACACCGTCGTTGATACCGCAAGTGGTAACCAGGTCATAGGAATAGAGAATGAAGATGAAATAACAATTAAAAGAACATAGTGATTAGGGGCAAGAATCAACATCTGCAACTGTTTAGTGTATTGCATGACGTCTGGTTGTAAACGAAGACTGGAGCTTTGAATCTTCAGCAAAGGTTGAGAAGTTTCTTCTTCATTGGTTGTGTTGGAAGGATCAACATTACTAGTAGGAGCTGCCATTGTTAGGGTTTGCAATAATTGTGAGAATACCATTATTTTTGAAGAATTTTGGGGAGAATTTGAACCGATAACCAATCAGATTTTGCCACGAGTTGCATTAGTTATGGGGTCAGTTACAGTAAAAGTCACCACGTCAAAAGAATGATCATCACAACTTCCTAAAAACCATGAACGACTGAATTGTCACATCCACTAAACATTTCATTGATCCTAATGAGATAAGAACTATCACATTGTTTCGAACTGTCACTGTGAAGTTTCGTCATTAAGAGAACACCAGACCTTCACTATGAGGTTAGACTCATTCACTTTTGGGATTGGAAAGCGAAATCATATGCCAGACTTTGCGAAATCTAGGTTTCAAGTCGGTATTACCCAAAATATCTAGGATTTCATTGCAAAAGTGTGCCAATGAAGTTGTAGGAATCAAATGAAAAGAAAATGTGTGAATAGTGACATCAAATTATACTTTATGTAAAAGCATTTGGATCCTAGGAAAAGATCGCTTCATTCTACATCAAGAGAGATGGTGAACTTCTTGCATGGTATCCCACAAAGTACAATCGAATACTCCCGACTGAGTATCGAAGGGCCTTTTTTTGCACAGGTTTGAAGGTAGGCTCAATTTTGCTCAATACCACAACTTAACATAAGTGTGAGTTGATTGAAAAAAATTACTTATATGACTAGTGTAGTAAAGAACAAGTGTGAAGCTGCGGGAATATTTTGAAGTGATGAGAATTCAAAAAGATATTCAAACGGAAATCATATTCCAGAAAAAAAAGATCTGGAACTTGTTGGGTAAAAATGTTTTGGTAGCATAGCATTTTGTGAAGATCACGCAAAACAAAAGAAATATGAATTTGAATATCCAAATGTGGTACTGAAACAAATGTTTCATTATAATCTTGAACAAGATGTTCACAGTCAATTCCTTAGAAGTTGGGATTGTTGGGTTTCACCATCATCATAGAAAAATGAACCAGGATCATAAACACAGACTTGTGCAATATCTACATTTTGGTTGGTTTCTCCCATAGATGTCTAGGATATTCAGTGATGTGTATGACCATTAAGAAAAAGTTTCGGTGTAAAAATATTGGTTAAGGAAACTCATTGTACCTCTGCAAAGATTATAGACGTAGCAGACATCTGTTTACTCAAAAAGAGAAGAGAATGGTAGCTCTTCGACTAATGTGAATATAGCCTGATTAGGAAGGAACACTCGTAGTGAGAGATTCGTTAAGGCTTTGAACACTTAAAGTCTATGTGGCTTATGGTCAACATACAACATCACGCTTCTAGGTGTAACAGCCCGAAATCCAGGTATCCTTCTTTTTAGCCCTTCATCTTTGAATTGTTTCCATTTAGTGTTTTGCATGTTGGGCGAGTACGCTGGGCGTACAAGGAGTACGCTATGCGTACTCGCGCGCTTCATTTGAACGCGTTCAGCCTCGGGTACGCTCGGCGTACCCAAGGTTACGCTGGGCGTAACCGGTCCAGACCTAAAAACCCTAATTATTTCGGATGGCTATAAAAGGAATGTGTGGCTCGACTCCTCAGCCACCATCCCTCAGAAAGAAACCCTAAAGAGAGTGTTCCTTCGTTCTTATGCCATATTTGAGTATTCTAAGCTTGGTGGTGCCATTTCAAGGTGGCAAAGGAGAAGAAGAGTTCATTGGGAAGGCTAGAAGTGGTGTTCAAGTGTGGATCCAAGCTTTGCAAAGGTTGAAGCTTCATTCTAAGGTAAAAAGTTCGGATCTTGACATATAGTTCTTGTGATATGCTTTAAGTACCATTTTCTAGGGTTTTAGTCCCAAAGGTGGAGACTTTTTGAGCAAATGGTCTCCATAAGCTTAGATCCACCATATTTCTCGTCTATTTGAGTTGTAGACTCATAAAAATGTAATCTTGGATGTGAATGTTTCACCATGCATGAGATCTAGATCCATGAGTTGGAATAGAATGATGTTAAGGAGAGTAGGAGCCTTTACAGCCATGCCAAGGCTTAAAGGTTTCGACTTTATGGGTAAATAGGCATAAATAAAGCCGAATCTAGAAGTTGGAGTAATGGCTTAACCGATTAAGACCAGAAATGATGAATGTTTAAGTCTGATGGTTACACTGGGCATAACTCCCAGTACGGGTGGAGACCCTGATCCATGGGTTGGTGATGTACGCCCCGCGTACTCAAAAGGTTGACTTTTGTTGACTTTGAGGGTTTTGGTCAACATGAAGACTTTGAGTCAAGGAAGGGTAAAATGGTCTTTTACCCTCGGAGGAATGATGATTAGGCGATGTAGAGTCTAGTTGTGGAACTCTTTAATAATTAAAATGATATTTATTATGGTCTTTTACCCTCGGGTAAAGTCTAGTTGTGGAAGTCTTTAATAATTAAAATGATATTTATTATGATTAGGCGAAGTAGAGTCGTCGTTGGGATTTGGATATAGCAAGTACACGAGATTCTAGACTTTCCACGAGGTGAGTTTTATCACTATACTGTACTCGAAAGAGTTTTTATTGTGTGACCGGAAGGTCGGATATGTTAGGAGTTATATGCATTGTATATGATAAGTTAATCGTTTATATGTGCTATGTATGGTATGCTTGATATGGGCCGGAAGGCATTATGTTATGGGCCGGAAGGCGTATATGTTATGGGCCGGAAGGCGTTGTGATGTGGACCGTAAGGTTAACGCAGGTAGGATCGGAAGGTTTACCGAGTCGGGACGGAAGTCCCCTGAGACACATGGACCGGAAGGTCAGGGCCTGGAAAGGCGTATGTGCATAAGTAGTATTTTGGGGGAACTCACTAAGCATTTATGCTTACATTTGTTGTGTTATGTGTTTCAGGTACTAGCGAGGACCGTGGGAAGGCACCGGTGTGATTGTACACACTGACGTAGGAATTGTTTTTATGATCATGGGATGTATTTTGTTATGATAACATTGTTACTCATTTGAATTCGGAATATTAAACGATGGTTTTAATGTTTGCAAAAATGAAAAATTTGTTTTAAAATTTACATTGTTACACTAGGGACACCTAACTAGTGGAGTAGTTTGAAATCATACTTATCCCTCTTCTGAGTGTAATCGATTGAGCATTTGCCACCACTACTAGAATATAGGCTTTTAATGACGCGCGAACCATGATACGCAGTGATTTACGATACGAAAAAGTGTGTGTCCTAAAAATAACGTCATCTCTTCTAAAATTTTAAGGATTTAGGACATGGATTTTTGCGTGCCCTTAAAACTAGTATTAGAACAAAAAAAAAAGGCACTCAGCATACAAGGTGTGTCGTCTAAGCATGTTGTTTTATAAAGTTTTCATTAAACGTGTGTTCTTTAATAGCTATGGGGGGAAATCAAATCCCAAACATATCATACCCCCCCCCCCCCCCCCCCGCGCGCGCGCTTGTTCTCATCTCCTACCTACTAAAACCCCTTTCTCCTTTCCATGAACTAATTAATCAATCTCTGCAAATTCCATGGCCACTTTGAAATCTATAGTTAAATCGGACCCAACCATACCTTTACCCAAAATTCTTCAGATATGGTATGTCTCCATCATTTTATCTTCATGTATGGCCCATATTCACATAATCAACAAAGATACTAGGGCTTAGGGCTATCATTTTTTTGCTATATTATAAGCCTACTAATAGAAAAATTAACCCACATCCATTAATTAACTTTGTTTCATTGTTTGAGCCCCTGCCACTTTTAAAAAACAATTATTTTATATATTATACAAATAATAAAATGAGTCAAGACATGAGAATTATGCAATAACATGATGATGGATTAATTGCTCTGATACCAATTTTAACAACATGACGGATAAATAAATATTAGAATAAGATTATACCTGATTGATGCGTTGGATTGTCTTGATGATGGATTGTGTTGAATAATTGAATGTTTATGTGGATAGTTTGGATAGGGCTCTCCTATTCAGAAATAGACAAACTATTTCAACAGAGGAAAAACTTTGAGATCAACTCAAGTCTTAAACACTCAAACTTAACTTGTTTATTTCATATGGGCGAAGGCCCTATTTATAGGCTTGAAGGAGCTGGTTACATAATTGGGTTGCAATCGTTTGATTGCAAAACGACACACATATTTACATTATAGCCCCTAGAGTATTGAGGGTTACACACTTTATGTTACATTACAAATAATACAACTGACACTTAATAATTATCCTACCGACACTTCTATTTAATTACATAAAAATAACAATATAATAATTCCTTCCACGTTGAAAGGACAGGTGTCTTCAATAACGTCTTCAATGATGTGTTTTCTTTAATAATGATTGCTTTCTCCCACCTCCAAAAAGACATATTTTTGAATAATGTTTTATTTTATCGTTAATCTTCCATGAATGGTGTTTCTTCTGTGTTTTCTGAACAGTGACTGCAATTGTGTCTTGGTGCATGCATAATATGTTTACAAAGTTGTTTTTTGATATCAGCAGGTAATTCAGCTAATTGATGAGAAAACTTTTCGAAAGGTTGTTCGAAGGTTTCAATTGCTAGTATTGCTTCCGGAGTGATTTCACTGTCTGTTAACGAATAGATAATGAAAGTTTTACTAGCGTAATTCACTCTGATTCTTGACTTTTGATCTTTACCGTTGCCTATACGTGATGATGGTAAATAGACACCGGCGAGTGCAAAAATTAGATGTTCCTGTGTTGGTGATTCTCGTGGTAGATCATCTTTTGTTGGTTTTGAGTCGTTGCTTATTCCCATGTTTGCGAAAGTAATACTTGGGACAATTAGTTGAGAGTCTTCATCAAAAATTGGATAGCTAGAATGCATTTTAATGAATAATCCTCTTTCCTATTTTGCAAATTGTATTTTATAATTTCTAATGATAGTTTGCACAGCAAAAGGGAACTCGTTGATGCAATGTAAATTGGTGCCTTCTAGATAGATGGTGTCGATGAATCCATGAATAAAATAATCCCATAAAGTCATAGGATCTGATAAGTCGGCTAAGAAAACGGCTTTAGGACCTGGGCGTCTGGCTACTGGGTAAAAGCCCATCAAGGAATGGACTTCGGTGTATGAAATGAGGCTATCCAATAATTCGGCAAATTTTTGGGCAGATGGTTTTTTCATGGCTTCTTTTTCTTTGGTTGATAGAATGGATTCAAGGGCAATTTTTGCATTTAATTGGTTAAGGGATCTTGGGATGGATACAGGTTTTGTGGTGTGAAGCTGGATATAGGTTTTTGGGATGTTAGGAGAACTGTTTTTCAACATTCGACATTATCTTTTATTACTGCTTTGTATGCTTCGTTGTATGCGGTTTCTGCTTCATTTTTCATTCTGTAACTTTTGTGAATGATATTTTTTCCAAGAATATATGAACTGGAGATTCCCCAATCGTCATATACTCCTTTGTTTTCTCCGTTGAAAATTACGTACCATTTCTTTATATTTTTATGATCTGTTTGTAGTGGTGGATACTCATCCTGGTTTGGTGACATGGTTTTTTTTTTCTGTTTCGAGTGCTATTTGTGGTTGACTTTCATCGGATGATATTTCTTGAATTTCTTCTTTTGGTTGCTTTGTTGTTGAGCTGCTGACTGCTTCTTCTTTAGATGTTGAATAAGATGATAGAATTTGTATTGTTTGTTGTAGGTGCTCTTTTTCACGTTTGACTATTTCAAGCTGTGTGATTAATGATGCTTCTTGCTCTTCTTTTTGTCTGAACTGGTGTTTGACTTGCTTCATGATGGCTTCCATTTCAATATTTCTGCTGAATGAATATTTGCGCCTTTTGGGTACCTGAATAATTGCAAATTGATGTTTGCTTTTAATATATTAAATGATGAAATGAGAATTTTCATATCAATGTATGCTTTGGTGATATTTTCATATCATTGTATACTTTATCATTGTTTACTTTGGATGGTATTTTCATACCAATATATGCTTTAGCAATGTATACTTTGGATAGGTTAGATATGAGGTTTCTCTCATGTTCTAAACCCAATAATGTTTTCTTTATAGGACTATTTACCTGAATCAGTATCAGTACAGTTGTATATGCATAAATATTTATATCTGAATCTATTCCTGAGTCTTCTATAGGTTCATACTCGAGATCATATGCAATTTTTAATAAGTTTGTTTCTTTTTCTTTTTTAGTCTTTTTTGGACATTCGTAGGCTTTGTGTCCGTCTTCTTGACATATCCAACATTTACAATCTTTTTTATTAGATGGACAGTAATTTGTGTTAGATTCATATTTTTTCTTATATTGTTTTCTATCTCGAAAATATTTTCTCTCACCTTGTTTATAATATTGTTTATATTTAGGTTTATAAGTTTGTTTTTTCCAAATTTTCTTTTTATATTTTTGTTTTTTTATTATCTTTACAACCATATTGATTAACTTTATTAGATAAGGTATCACAGTATAAATCAATTCTTGCATCTTGTGTTGTTTTTTGTTCTAAACATTTTTTCTGCATCCATGCTTTTAATATACTTATCCTTGCTCCTAAGGTATTTGCAATTTTATTTTGTTGTAATGCTTCTTGGAAATCTTTTATTACACTTTGACTTACTAATGATGGTAATTTTTGGTAAAACATGTCTAATGCTATCTTTTTTCTAGTAAAATCTAGATTATAATAATGTTCAGAATATTCGCATATAAATGGGTCTAAATAACACATGTTACAAATTTGTAAGTTAGTTAGATGCCATAATGATTCTAATTGAAAATCTTCTTGAGATGTTTTATCTTCTATTTGTTTTCCTATGAATTCTTGAATAAGTCGATTTAATACATTTTTAAATGTTTCCATAGCAGCAGTGGTTGCTATCATCATCGTCTCTGTTTCATCGAGAGATGAAAGGAAACGATATGTATTGCCCTGTGTTTTATGTATAATATAATTAAGAAAAAATTTTGGATGTAGATTTCTTAATTCTTTAGTTAGTTGAATTTGAATTCCCATTTTATTACTCCATTCTTGAATTTTTGCTTCGGGATTTTGCTCACAATCAATAGAAAGAATATATGAATTTGTTGGAAAAGTAAATAGTTTAGGTATATATTGTGGAGGTATTTTTTCCCATTTGTTTTGTTTATTTTTGACCATTCCTTGTCTTTATAAAAAAATTTCTTCTAACGAAGGTGGTCCATAAATATATTGACTTTGATAATCATCTTCAACATATGATTGTTTTCGTTTTAATCCAAAATTGTGTTGTGAATCTCTGTATGGATTTGAATAAGGGTTTTCATCATCCGAAGAAAAATCATATATTACTTCTGCGTCATCATTATCTGAATTATTTTCTATTATATTATTTTCTTGAGTTTCAGACGGAATTTCTAATGCTGCAAATAATTTAGTTAGTGTTTCTATTTTTTCTTGTAAAATTTCCATATATATTAAATAAAATTTTTAGTTTCTTTTTTCTAGTGAATTAGTTATTATTACCGCTTTTTCTATTTTTTGAAACTTATTTAACAAGTTAATTTTGTTATCTTATCTTCAAGGTTTTTTTTATTCGTTCTTGTTTCCAATTTATACTATTATTTATTATATGTATTGCTTCAATATTAGATATACAATTTATTATTGATATGTTAGAATTTATTTTTAAATTTAGAAGAAATTTTTTAGATTGTTTTAATGTTTTATGAAAAAAATTTAATTCTTGTTTATTTGTGTTTAGGCTTGAAAAACTCATAATTATAACTTTAATAACTTATAATGATGATTATTTATATAATGTTTATGATGACAAATAAAGACGGTCATACCAAGGATAGGAATAATAGTACAAGTGAATGTTTATTAATATTTAAAAGTTATATGTTTTATTTTAAAATACAAATAGTTTTGTTTTTAGATGACGTACTTGCTTGTAACGAATTTTAATACTAGTTCTTATAAAATATCTAACATCATGAATATGGTTATTGTTTATAACCTTACCTTGATTATTAGGTTCGTAAGAATCCTTAAGATTTTGCTCAGAATTATTTATAGATTAATGGATTTGCTGTATTCTTAAAATAATATTTCTATTAGAAATACAATTCATCAAAATTTTGTTAGACATAAATATACATTTCAAGCATGAATTTGATTAATTTGAAAAAACGAGTATTATTTTAATAAAAAGTTCAAATTTTGTAGAATTAATAGTAAAATAATAAGAACGTTACTTAGCTCTGATACCAATTTGACAATAACTTGATGATGGATTAATTGCTCTGATAAAAATTTTCGAACATCGATATTTCTAGATCTTCATTGTTTTCTTAAACCCAAATCTTTGAGTTAAAAGAATTTTATGTTTGATTTGATTTTTTATTTTGTTTCATAGAGAGTCTCTTAACTTAATTAATTTCCTAATGTAATCCGGTTTCTTTTCATTTTATCATTGATTCTTTTTATTTGGTTAGTGATTTTCGGATGAGTTTATCACTTGATAACAAAGTTTTGTAACTTACATCACAATTCAAAAAGGTGAGGCCAATTACCACAAACACACTAATTATTGGATTTTTTATAAAAAAACTATATATATATATATATATATATATATATATATATATATATATATATATATATATATATATATATATATATATATATATTAGGAGCCTTAAAACTGGGAGCCCCCCTCGCGATCTGGTTTCACCAAGCAAACGCAAATCGCGACTTGGATATCACCGGTGAGCTTGGCCAATGGCCTTGCCTTGGCTTTGCCCTTGGTCGTAACAGCCTCGACGTTGCTGGTCGCTCACCCACCTTCGGGAAGCCTGTGGGGCGTCACTCCCACCCATCCCCTATATATACATATTGCGCAAACAGCTTGGTGATAGGAACAGACATTGATTTTCCATATCATGCATAATATTTTAGAACTAGCACGACGTGGGGCAATTTTGGTCGCGATCAGGTTTTTCGTCGGTGAAAATGGGTCGCATGCGAGGATCTCGTCGAGGAGTGGCTGGTCGCGATTTGGTTTCACCAACCAAACGCAAATCGCGACTTGGATATCATCGGTGAGCTTGGCCGATGGCCTTGCCATGGCTTTGCCCTTGGTCGTAGCAGCCTCTACGTCGCTGGTCGCCCACCTACCTTCGGGACGCCTGTGGGGCGTCACTCCCACCCTTCCCCTATATATACATATTGCACAAAGAGCTTGGTGACAGGAACATACATTGATTTCCCCCGGGATGCATAATTTTTCAAAAAAACGTCCATAACTCCCTCAAATTAAGTCGAATCGAGAAAATGTGCACGGATTTTACCGATCAATATGTGATTTCGGCTAACTTTCATCGGGTTGGGTCGACTTTGGTCACCGGGTGGTCTTGGTGGTAGTATCCGTATTAGATATGTGCACATTGCCAATAGGATTTTCAGTCTTCTCGAAAATCGACTTAACTGGGGAATCCCTTTAAGGTGAACTAAAACCAATATCATCATAATGAATGGCTAACCTTTCGCTTTCACTTTCAGTAGCAGTCTCAACAACAACTTCGTCAAGTGGATCTACCATATATTTCTTCTTCTTTTTGATCTCCTTGACCATTTCACTAGTTTGTCTATTCTTTGAAGCAGGGGACACTGAAGAAGGAACTTCTTGAATGAGCATACCTTTTCTGTTAAGTTGAGGTATGGGTGTCTTCTTTATCCCCTTCGTGAAGACATATTCTTAGAGCCTTCGTGATCTTGTGGCCTTTCAGGAGAATGGTGAGGTCGGTAAGCATGATTCTTGGTTCTTTTTAGAATGACTAAATTCGAAGGAACAACCTCCTTAGGAACTTCTTTCTCCATACTCTCTTGATCAGGCTTTGTAACCTCCTTCTTCACTTGCTCAGGAACAGATTTTGGTTGTTCAGTCTTCTTTGACTTCTTAGAATATTTAGTAGCCTTCAACGTGCCTTCATCCCCCTTTGACATAAGAACCCCAACTTTAACATTTGGGTTAACAGTTGCAAAATATTGAACAATAATAAGATTCGATGTATCAATTCGTCTTAACATAGCATCAGGAATGTGAGCCACATTCGGAAAAAGAACTGGAGCATCAGTAACCAGCTTTGGAGGCTGCAACATCGAAAACTCTACCTTTTTATCTTCTGATTAAACTGAAATCCCTTCTTTTTCATACCAATATTGCAGAATTAACCTCTAGTATCTTACACAAGAGACACCATTCATTACATTAGTGTGAGCAATTCCTTTACCAGACTCCTCCCATAGCTGAGTGACATAATCGACATTTAGGTCATAATAAAGACCCAAAATCATCGCCTAAGCCTCCAACTTTTCCTTATCAAGCCCTGAACTACGACCAATCAAGCATTGCAGAAAAATACAAAAAAGGAAATTCGACACATAGGGAAAATCTGACTTGTGAAACTGACTAATTCCTGTAAGAGGTGGTTGATGACCTATCTCATTAAACATATAAACAACTTGTTCATTCGTTATTTCATTGAATGGACCTGAATACGGATGCTTCATGATCTGATCAGACTGTCGCTTGGTTAGCTTGTGCAGTTTGTTGATCGTCAGTTGGAATGTTACAACCATCATTGTTGAGTTAAACACCGTCGTTGATACCGCAAGTGATAACCAGGTCATAGGAATAGAGAATGAAGATGAAATAACAATTAAAAGAACATAGTGATTAGGGGCAAGAATCAACATCTGCAACTGTTTAGTGTATTGCATGACGTCTGGTTGTAAACGAAGACTGGAGCTTTGAATCTTGAGCAAAGGTTGAGAAGTTTCTTCTTCATTGGTTGTGTTGGAAGGATCAACATTACTAGTAGGAGCTGCCATTGTTAGGGTTTGCAATAATTGTGAGAATACCATTATTTTTGAAGAATTTTGGGGAGAATTTGAACCGATAACCAATCAGATTTTGCCACGAGTTGCATTAGTTATGGGGTCAGTTACAGTAAAAGTCACCACGTCAAAAGAATGATCATCACAACTTCCTAAAAACCATGAACGACTGAATTGTCACATCCACCAAACATTTCATTGATCCTAATGAGATAAGAACTATCACATGGTTTCGAACTGTCACTGTGAAGTTTCTGATGGGTTTTGAGCATTCTAACACTTCCTAAGTGTACATGCAACCCTAATAACCTTGGATCTATGTTTGTCTAATTTGTCATGCAAAGTTGAATTCCAAGGTTATATTCCTATCTAGCATACATGGGGAACAATTTTAACATAAAGTATAGATAGAATAACTTACCTTGTTGTTGCTTGTGTTCCTTGAAACCTTGTGAGCCTAGCACCCCAAGTGTGATGCCTCAAATGCTTCACACAACACCAAATGCTCTTGGAAGAACTTATGAGAGAATACACACTCTTCAAAAATCGGCCAAGCCCTCTATTACTTAGTGTGTATCCGTAACCGATTTGGGAGGAGATCATATTACTTATATAGTGTTGACACACCTAGGGTTAAACCCTAATGTGTCATGACTCTTCATTTCCATGACCCATGGGTTTGTAACTCCCATGGAGCATCCATGGAGCATCCTATGGGTGGAACCCAACTTGATGATCCATGGAGCCTTTTAGCCCACTATACAAGATATGGATGATTTACTTAATCAACCCATATATTTAATTAGTTATCTTTTGATCACTTAATTAATTCTAAATTAATTCTTGATCAAACTAATCAAATAATATTATTAATATATTAGAACTTATAATATATTAATAATCTCCAAGCGTTATTTCTCTCATTTAGTCTATCCAATTGCATGGTGCCATGCAACCCAAATGGACCATGCCGGGTTGGGTCAAGTACATACCAGAAATAGTTATGGACTTAGACACCTTATCCAACAGTCTCCCACTTGGATAAGTCTAGTAACTATTACTGCAAGTATGACTTCAGGAACCGATCGGCAATCGTAGCTCTTTACAAGGTTTCTCGAAACTTGAGAAGATGATGGTACGCCATTTAAGATAAGTGATCATATAATCCTATGTTCTAGATATCAGTCGGACAAATACATGGAACAATGTCTTACTTATTGTCCAACATTTGTTTCCCGATTTCCGATTTGTTTGACAAAGAACTTTATTGAACACATCAATTTAGTTCTGACCGGGCCCGGTACATAGGTCAAAACAAAATCATCGAGGGGCCCAGATATCAGCTTCTAATCCAAGAAGGAACAGATAAACTTCGACTCATATATTTGTTCTACTACTCATTGAATTACACATAAGAGCACGATTTTATAACATCGAGTTACCAATGCGTTTTTCGTACAATCAATGCCTAACCAACTTGTAAGTAACAAATCATATCTCTAGGTTTAAAGACTTATATGATATTACCGTCTCACGATCACTCGAGATAGAATTCCATGAAGTGATTCCAGTGAGCGTGGGTTGAGTCCAATGCTCAGAACTTATGAGCACTCATGATTGTTGTAGCCTTGTCCCAGACCTCTACAACCAAACATGACAGTCTTGATTCATACCTACTTCCGACATATGACCGACTGTGGAGGTTTGAATAATATGTTATACCAAACAAAATTATTCTGGAAGTCAAAACATGCAAAAAGAAATATAGTAAACGATCGACAAGAGATAGCAACACTTTACTCATAAATAAAACACTTTTATTCATCATCAAATGTCAATTACACTTTACAAATTTCGAGATTATCTAACTACTAAATCTGATATCATCCTTCAGCCCTATGCTCCGAGCATGCTGGAGATGCTTAACCCGAGTCAGTCCCTTCGTGAGGGGATCTGCCGGATTCTCATCTGATGATACCCTCTTTGCCATGAGGAGTCCTTCTTCGATCCGATGTCTGATGAAATGGTATTTTCTGTCGATGTGTCTGGATCTCCCGTGATCCCTTGGTTCCTTGGCTAAGGCAACAGCACTTTCACTATCACAGAAAATTTCCATCGGCTCTTTAATAGCTGGTACAACTCCAAGGTCTCCAATGAAGTTCCTCAGCCATAACGCCTCCTTTGCCGCTTCGCTAGCTGCAATATACTCTGATTCACAAGTAGAATCTGCCACTGTCTCTTGCTTGGAACTCTTCCAAGAAATTGCTCCTCCATTTAGGGTAAAGACCCAGCCCGACTGAGAGCGGAAGTTATCCCTATCAGTCTGGAAGCTAGCATCACTATACCCTACAACTCTCAAGTCATCACTCCCACCGAGGGTAAGGACCCAGTCCTTAGTCCTTCGTAGGTACTTGAGAATATTCTTTACCGCAATCCAGTGTGCTTTGCCAGGGTTCCCCTGAAACCTGCTAACCATGATCAAGGCAAAGGATACATCAGGTCGAGTACACGTCATAGCATACATGATCGAACCTACAGCCGAAGCATAAGGTATTCGACTCATTTCTGCTATCTCAGCCTCAGTGCTAGGGCTTTGTGTCTTACTCAGCTTGGCGCTACTCTGGATGGGTAACTCTCCTTTCTTGGAGTCTTGCATTCTGAATCTCTTCAGAATCTTCTCCAAGTAGGTACTTTGACTAAGTCCAATTAGTCTTTTACTCCGATCTCTCAAAATCCTTATCCCCAAAATACAGGCAGCTTCACCAAGGTCCTTCATAGCGAAACACTTTCCAAGCCAGGACTTTACTTCCTGCAAGGTTGGAATGTCGTTTCCTATGAGTAGTATGTCATCCACATACAATACCAAAAAGCTAACTATACTCCCACTAGCCTTGACATATACACAAGATTCATCTTCACTCCTAGAAAAGCCAAATTCCTTGACCTTTTCATCAAAGCAAAGATTCCATCTGCGAGGTGCTTGCTTTAATCCATAAATGGATTTCTCAAGCTTACACACTCTATTAGGGTACTCGTTACTGACAAAACCCTCTGGCTGACTCATGTAAACATCTTCAGCTAACTTTCCATTAAGGAAAGCGGTTTTGACATCCATTTGCCAAATTTCATAGTCATGAAATGCGGCTATGGCTAACAGAACCCGAATAGACTTAATCTTGGCTACCGGAGAAAAGGTCTCATCATAATCCACTCCAGGAATTTGAGAGAAGCCCTTTGCAACCAGCCTAGCCTTATAAGTGTGTACTTTACCATCCATGTCGGTCTTCTTTTTGAAGACCCATTTGCACCCTACAGTCTTTCGACCTGGTACATTCTCAACCAAGTTCCAAACTTGATTGTCATACATGGATTGTATCTCGCTATCCATAGCCTCTTTCCATTTGGCAGACTCGGGGCCCGCCATGGCTTACTCGTAGCTGTTAGGGTCATCTTGACTTACTAGTGTCTCATCACTAATAAGTGTCTCACCTTCTGCAGTAATATGGAATCCATAGTAATGCTCAGGTGCACTCCTAACTCTCGTGGAACGCCTCAGAGGTACAGATTCGTCAATTGGCTCAACAGGAGTTTCCTCCTCAAGTTGAGGGCTAGAGTTTGAAGTTCCTTCACCACTTGACTCTTGAATTTCTTCAAGATCAACTTGCCTCCCACTGTCTCCTTGGCTTATAAACTCTCTTTCTCGAAAGACTCCTCTTCTTGCTACAAAGACCACATTGTCACTAGGTCTGTAGAAGAGGTAACCAAAGGATTGCTGTGGGTAGCCGATGAAAATACACCTCTCGCTTCGGGGTTCAAGCTTATCATGAGTCTCGCATCTCACAAAAGCCTCGCATCCCCAAATCTTGATGTGGTCTAGTTTAGGTACTTTACCAGTCCACATCTCGTGAGGAGTTTTGGCAACTTTCTTTGTAGGGACTAGATTAAGGATATGGGCGGCAGTCTCTAAGGCATACCCCCAGAATGAGATTGGTAGCGAAGCTCGACTCATCATGGAACGAACCATGTCCAACAAGGTTCGATTACGCCTCTCAGCCACACCATTCAACTGCGGTGTCCTGGGAGGTGTCAATTGTGAGACAATCCCACATTCCTTTAGATAGTCGAGGAACTCTGAACTAAGATACTCACCACCTCGATCGGATCGAAGCATCTTAATGTTCCTGCCCAATTGATTCTCGACTTCCTGTTTAAATTCCTTAAACTTCTCGAAAGTCTCTGACTTATGCTTGATTAGGTAGACATATCCATATCTACTGTAATCATCGGTAAAAGTCAAATAATAACGATTAGCATCCCTTGTGGCATGTTTGAATGGTCCGCACACATCCGTGTGTATAAGGTCCAACAAACCTTCACCCCTTTCACATGAGCCTGTGAAGGGTGACTTTGTCATTTTTCCAAGTAAGCATGATTCGCAACTATCATTTGACTTTAGGTCAAACGACTCCAAGACTCCATCCTTTTGGAGTTGGCCTATGCGTTTCTTGCTTATATGACCAAGACGACAATGCCATAATGATGCTTTATCCAAGTTATTATTATTAGAATCAATACACAAAACATTATTTTCTAAGTTATCTACAATAGATACAGCTTCATACACACCATCACAAGGTAATGCTTTAAAATAAAGAACATTATTAAAGAAAGCATTAATCGAACCAACTTCATTATCAAACGAAAAGGTGAAACCTTGTTTGTACAATGCATGAAAGGAAATAATATTTCTTTCCATTTCTGGCGAATAACAACATTTATTCAAATCTAAATTTAACCCACTACTTAGCGATAAAGTATAAACTCCAATCTTGGTGACAGGTGTAACTTTCCTATTCCCCATGATTAAGTTTATTCTTCCTTGCTCCACATTCTCACTTCTTCCTAGTCCTTGCAAGTCACAACAAATATGAATACCGCAACCTGTATCAAGGACCCAAGATTTCGAATGGGGTGAGTTATTAGAAATGATAGTGTAAATACCTGCATGGTTGGGTTTGACTTTCCCATCCTTCACATCTTGCTGGTACTTTGGGCAGTTTCGC
Source organism: Lactuca saligna (assembly GCF_052625555.1). Classification (NCBI taxonomy): domain Eukaryota; kingdom Viridiplantae; phylum Streptophyta; class Magnoliopsida; order Asterales; family Asteraceae; genus Lactuca; species Lactuca saligna. Next base: position 27,479,402 of record NC_136417.1, read on the forward strand.
TTCCAATGAGCTTTTTCATGGCAATAGAAGCATTCAGCCTCTTTTGGGTCAGAAGAAGGAGTAATGAAACCTTTCTTGGTTCCACTTGAAGAAGAGCCATCAAGGGTCCGAGCCTTGGTACCCTTTGAAGATCTCTTTCTCTTCCTCCCTCGACTTTGCCCGATTGCCAAGACCGGAGTTGAGTCTGGAGTAGGAGTGATAGCAACCGACTTCCCCTTAAGACCTGTTTCTGCGGTCTTGAGAAGTCCCTGAAGTTTGCTGAGAGTGAACTCTTCCTTGTTCATGTGATATGTCATGCGGAATTGATCATAGCACGATGGTAAGGAGTGCAAAATGATATCTATTGCAAGCTCCTCAGGGAAGTTCACATTAAGCTTTAGCAACCGATCCACATACCTTTGCATTTTCTGCATGTGGCTCGTGACGGACTCTCCGTCCTTCATCATGGTTGTTATCATGGAGCAGATGACTTCGTACCTCTCTTGTCGTGCATTTTGATGGTATCTTTCCATCAAATCTTGGTGCATTTCATAAGGGTAGAAGTCTTCATAAGACTTTTGGAGTTCAGCTGTCATGGTGGCTAACATGATGCAAGCCACCTTGGTTGCATCTCTTTCATGAGTATGAAAGTCAGCGATCTCCTGGGGAGTTGCAGTGGACTCGTCAATTTCCTTAAGCTCCTTGTCAAGGACATATTCTTTGTCCTCGTAGCGGGTAATCATCCTGATGTTTCTGATCCACTTATTGAAGTTGGATCCATCAAAGGTGACTTTCCCACATAGACTCATAAGAGTAAAGGAGCCATTAGGATTCGAGCCAGAAGCATTAGTTGAAGACATCTGAAAAAGAAGAACAAGTTTAGTTTAGATTTAAGAGAGTCCTTAATAAAACACCCAAATGTAATATTAAGGCTAGGATCCAATCACAATATAATATAACTTAGAAGAGGTATGCCGTAATCTAAGCTATACCATATTTGAAAGGTAGGTGAATGACGATTCACCAATTTCCACCACGAAAACCGAAATAATAAATATTTAGTTTTTTATTGGTTTTAGAAATTCCTAGATTCTTTGAGATCCAATGAACTTTTCAAAGGCATGTTTCAATCTCGGAAGTGCCCTCCAGGTTTTGTGACTGGGATGCCGAGGATCACAAAACGAGGTGTGAAGTAACCATGCAAATCACTTGGTACCCTTAAAGTTTATCACTCAATCGATGTGCCGGTAAACCACACACGCTCCACCGATACTATAATAAACCTTAAGTCACCCTTTACCTACCTTGTTAAGTCCAAGTTAGTGTGCCGGTTAACCACACACGCTCCACCAACGACTCAGACAAAGTGTAAAGTGTAATTTCATGGATTAGCACCTTATTCACATTTTTCCTAAAGTAACTAAGATTGGGAATTTAATAAACATTTAGTTACTTTATATATTCATCATACTTTGAATGAGAATTTATAAGTCCTTGTCTTACCCGTTCGGCTAACGACCCTCCACCAGTCAAGCAAGCGGTGGGTGAGAATATTCACCCATTAAGTCACCATTTTATAGGCAACAACCTTATACCCACCTTATAGACCGGCTTTGTGAATGAGGCGTACTAGCGGTAAGACGACTTGTTCTTATACATATATATATATATATATATAATTATTAAATCATCATAATATAAGTATAAGGGTTGAATTTTAACTTTTAAAATTCTAGGGGTTGGAACTAAAGTTTTAACTTAACTTTACTTGTTCCAAAACTTGAGGGCAAGTTTTGTAACTTTCAAAACTTTTCATTTCTTGTAACTTATGAGTTTAATAGAGTCATAAAATGAAGACTCTTCATTTTTTATAACTCTTGTGTTTTCTTAATGGTTTTAACTCAAGTGTGACTCTTGGTTTTCCATAACTTAAGGATAAGTTATGAACTCCATTAAAACACATTATGATCAAGAATTAAACTACCAAATAGGTTACAAATAATTCCTATGATCATCTAAAACATCATAAGAACAAAAACATGAATATGAACACAATCAAAAATTACATAAAACTTTGTAATTTTGATGACTAGTTGTTGTAAATGAATTAGCAAGACATTACACCACCAAAAACAAGTTTACATTTACTAAAACAGTTTAGGGTAATGTTTCTAATTCATTTTTCCAGCAACTGAATCGAAATTCTGCACTCATTCGACCCTACTCGCCGAGTGCAAGAACATGACTCGCCGAGTTGGTTGAAGATACACATGGACTCGACGAGTCCCCCCAATAGACTCGACGAGTCCATTCGCAGACAGCAAATTTTCGATTCTGTTTTCAACTTTTAAGCACAAATAAGAACAAACAAGCCTAGGCTCTGATACCACTGATGGGTTTTGAGCATTCTAACACTTCCTAAGTGTACATGCAACCCTAATAACCTTGGATCTATGTTTGTCTAATTTGTCATGCAAAGTTGAATTCCAAGGTTATATTCCTATCTAGCATACATGGGGAACAATTTTAACATAAAGTATAGATAAAATAACTTACCTTGTTGTTGCTTGTGTTCCTTGAAACCTTGTGAGCCTAGCACCCCAAGTGTGATGCCTCAAATGCTTCACACAACACCAAATGCTCTTGGAAGAACTTATGAGAGAATACACACTCTTCAAAAATCGGCCAAGCCCTCTACTACTTAGTGTGTATCCGTAACCGATTTGGGAGGAGATCATATTACTTATATAGTGTTGACACACCTAGGGTTAAACCCTAATGTGTCATGACTCTTCATTTCCATGACCCATGGGTTTGTAACTCCCATGGAGCATCCATGGAGCATCCTATGGGTGGAACCCAACTTGATGATCCATGGAGCCTTTTAGCCCACTATACAAGATATGGATGATTTACTTAATCAACCCATATATTTAATTAGTTATCTTTTGATCACTTAATTAATTCTAAATTAATTCTTGATCAAACTAATCAAATAATATTATTAATATATTAGAACTTATAATATATTAATAATCTCCAAGCGTTATTTCTCTCATTTAGTCTATCCAATTGCATGGTGCCATGCAACCCAAATGGACCATGCCGGGTCGGGTCAAGTACATACCAGAAATAGTTATGGACTTAGACACCTTATCCAACAGTTTCGTCATTAAGAGAACACCAGACCTTCACTATGAGGTTAGACTCATTCACTTTTGGGATTGGAAAGCAAAATCATATGCCAGACTTTGCGAAATCTAGGTTTCAAGTCGGCATTACCCAAAATATCTAGGATTTCATTGCAAAAGTGTGCCAATGAAGTTGTAGGAATCAAATGAAAAGAAAATGTGTGAATAGTGACATCAAATTATACTTTATGTAAAAGCATTTGGATCCTAGGAAAAGATCGCTTCATTCTACATCAAGAGAGATGGTGAACTTCTTGCATGGTATCCCACAAAGTACAATCGAATACTCCCGACTGAGTATCGAAGGGCCTTTTTTTGCACAGGTTTGAAGGTAGGCTCAATTTTGCTCAATACCACAACTTAACATAAGTGTGAGTTGATTGAAAAAAATTACTTATATGACTAGTGTAGTAAAGAACAAGTGTGAAGCTGCGGGAATATTTTGAAGTGATGAGAATTCAAAAAGATATTCAAACGGAAATCATATTCCAGAAAAAAAAGATCTGGAACTTGTTGGGTAAAAATGTTTTGGTAGCATAGCATTTTGTGAAGATCACGCAAAACAAAAGAAATATGAATTTGAATATCCAAATGTGGTACTGAAACAAATGTTTCATTATAATCTTGAACAAGATGTTCACAGTCAATTCCTTAGAAGTTGGGATTGTTGGGTTTCACCATCATCATAGAAAAATGAACCAGGATCATAAACACAGACTTGTGCAATATCTACATTTTGGTTGGTTTCTCCCATAGATGTCTAGGATATTCAGTGATGTGTATGACCATTAAGAAAAAGTTTCGGTGTAAAAATATTGGTTAAGGAAACTCATTGTACCTCTGCAAAAATTATAGACGTAGCAGACATCTGTTTACTCAAAAAGAGAAGAGAATGGTAGCTCTTCGACTAATGTGAATATAGCCTGATTAGGAAGGAACACTCGTAGTGAGAGATTCGTTAAGGCTTTGAACACTTAAAGTCTATGTGGCTTATGGTCAACATACAACATCACGCTTCTAGGTGTAACAGCCCGAAATCCAGGTATCCTTCTTTTTAGCCCTTCATTTTTGAATTGTTTCCATTTAGTGTTTTGCATGTTGGGCGAGTACGCTGGGCGTACAAGGAGTACGCTATGCGTACTCGCGCGCTTCATTTGAACGCGTTCACCCTCGGGTACGCTCGGCGTACCCAAGGTTACGCTGGGCGTAACGGGTCCAGACCTAAAAACCCTAATTATTTCGGATGGCTATAAAAGGAATGTGTGGCTCGACTCCTCAGCCACCATCCCTCAGAAAGAAACCCTAAAGAGAGTGTTCCTTCGTTCTTATGCCATATTTGAGTATTCTAAGCTTGGTGGTGCCATTTCAAGGTAGCAAAGGAGAAGAAGAGTTCATTGGGAAGGCTAGAAGTGGTGTTCAAGTGTGGATCCAAGCTTTGCAAAGGTTGAAGCTTCATTCTAAGGTAAAAAGTTCGGATCTTGACATATAGTTCTTGTGATATGCTTTAAGTACCATTTTCTAGGGTTTTAGTCCCAAAGGTGGAGACTTTTTGAGCAAATGGTCTCCATAAGCTTAGATCCACCATATTTCTCGTCTATTTGAGTTGTAGACTCATAAAAATGTAATCTTGGATGTGAATGTTTCACCATGCATGAGATCTAGATCCATGAGTTGGAATAGAATGATGTTAAGGAGAGTAGGAGCCTTTACAGCCATGCCAAGGCTTAAAGGTTTCGACTTTATGGGTAAATATGCATAAATAAAGCCGAATCTAGAAGTTGGAGTAATGGCTTAACCGATTAAGACCAAAAATGATGAATGTTTAAGTCTGATGGTTACACTGGGCATAACTCCCAGTACGGGTGGAGACCCTGATCCATGGGTTGGTGATGTTCGGCCCGCGTACTCAAAAGGTTGACTTTTGTTGACTTTGAGGGTTTTGGTCAACATGAAGACTTTGAGTCAAGGAAGGGTAAAATGGTCTTTTACCCTCGGAGGAATGATGATTAGGCGATGTAGAGTCTAGTTGTGGAACTCTTTAATAATTAAAATGATATTTATTATGGTCTTTTTGTTGGGTTTTGAGCAATCTAACACTTCCTAAGTGTGCATGCAACCCTAATAAACCTTGGATCTATGTTTGTCTAAATACATGCAAAATAATAATTTTCCAAGGTTTATAACCTATCTAACATGGCATGGGGAACATTTCAACATAAAAGAGTTAGAAGAGATTACATACCTTTTGGTGAGTTTGGTTCTAAGGAGTTTGAGGGCCAAGCACCAATAGTGTGAATGCCTCAAATGGAATCACAAACACCACAAACTCTTGGAAAACTTTGAGAGAGTATACACACTCTTGTATTTTCGGCCACACACATGCACACACACACTAGTTCACTAGTTTTCTCTTAGGCTCCATTTCATGCTCCATAAGCATGCTTATATAGTATGCATGGTTAGGGTGAAACCCTAATAACCCATGTCTTTTCCTTTTCCAAGGATCCATGGGTTAAAAGCTCCATGGATCATCCATGGACTTCCACATAAGCCTAGCCCATTAACAAATGAGTATTAGCCCACACTATAAAAAACAAATAGCCCATAATTTAATTAGTATTCCTTTTAATCTCTAAATTAATCCATAATTAATTTAAGACTAAAACTAATTAAATAACGTAACTTCATATTAATATATTATAACTCATAATATATTAATAAACATATGTGTATAACTCTCATAAAATTATCCATAATAGTTTGGATGAGATGCAACCCAAATGGACCATGCCGGTCGGGTCAAGTATATACCAAATAAGTTATGGACTTAGACACCTTATCCAACAGACTCCTACTTGGATAAGTCTAATAACTATATTTGCCTATAACTTCAGGAACCAACCAACAATCGTAGCTCTCGAAAACTCCCTCGAACAATGAAGACTCTGTCGAACTATGAAGCGCCATTTTAGATAAGTGATCACATAATCCTCTGTTCTCATGATATCAGCCGGACAAACACATGGAACTATGTCTTGCTTATTGTCTAGCAGTTGTTTCTCGATTTTCCGATTTGTTTGACGAAGAACTTCACTGAACACATCGGTTTAGTTCTGACCAGGCCTGGTACATGGGTCAACACAAAATCATCGAGGGGCCCGGATATCGCTTCTATTTCTAGAAGGAACAGATAAACTTCGACTAATATGCTTGTTCTACTACTTATTGAATTGTACACAAAGGCACGTTTTATAACATCAAGTTACTGATGCGTTTACGTGCAATCAATGCACAACCAACTCATAGGTAACAACTCATATCTCTAGGTTTAAAGATTTATATGATGTTATCGTCTCACGATCACTCGAGATAAATTCCATGAAGTGATACAAGTGAGCGTGGGTTTATACCAATACTCATAACTTATGAGTACTCATGAATGTTACAGCAACCATTGCCATGTCTAAACACCTTTAACGCATCTACAAACCCAATTCATGACAATCTTGATTCATACCTACTTCCGACGTATGATCGATTGTGGAGGTTTGAATAAATTAATTATTCTGGAAGTCAAAACATGCAAAACTGAAACAATAGTAAATAATTGACAATGATAGTAACACTTTACTCATAAATAAATCACAAATTTTATTCATCATCAAACGTCGATTACATTTTACAAGTTTCAGGAAAACTAACTAATCTATAAAACTAATATCGTCCCTCAGCCCGATGCGTCTCGCATGCTGAAAATGCTTAACCCTCGTCAGTCCCTTCGTAAGGGGATCTGCAGGATTCTCATCTGACGATATCCTCCTTGTCACAAGGAGTCCTTCTTCAATATTGTGTCTTATGAAGCAATATTTTCTGTCAATGTGTCGGGATCTGCCATGATCTCTTGGTTCCTTGGCTAAGGTAACCGCACCATTGTTGTCACAGAAAATCTCTATAGGTTCCTTAATAGCTGGTACAACTCCAAGGTCTCCGATGAAGTTCTTTAGCCATATCGCCTCCTTCGCTGCTTCACTCGCTGCTATATACTCTGATTCACAAGTCGAATCAGCCACCGTCTCCTGTTTGGAACTCTTCCAAGAAATTGCCCCTCCATTTAAGGTAAAGATCCAGCCCGACTGAGAGCGGAAATTATCCCTATCAGTCTGAAAACCAGCATCACTATACCCTAATATTTTCAAATCATCACTGCCACCAAGGGTAAGGATCCAATCCTTAGTCCTCCGCAGGTACTTGAGAATGTTCTTTACCGCGGTCCAATGAGCCTTGCCAGGGTTCCCCTGATACCTGCTGACCATGCTCAAAGCAAATGCCACATCAGGACGGGTACAAGTCATAGCATACATGATCGAGCCAACTGCGGAAGCATATGGTAATTGGCTCATCTCAGCTACCTCTGCCTCTGTACTCGGACTCTGAGTCTTACTCAGTTTGGTATTGCTTTGGATCGGTAAATCTCCTTTCTTGGAATTCTCCATGTTGAACCTTTTCAACACCTTATCCAAGTAGATACTCTGATTAAGTCCAATTAGTCTTCTACTCCTTTCTCTTAATATCCTTATCCCTAGGATATAGGTAGCCTCCCCTAGGTCCTTCATAGCAAAGCACTTCCCAAGCCAGGACTTAACCTCCTGCAAGGTTGGGATGTCATTTCCTATGAGTAGTATGTCATCCACATACAGTACCAAGAAGCTAACTATACTCCCACTAGCTCTGACATACACGCAAGACTCATCTTCGCTTCTCAAGAAGCCAAACTCTTTTACCTTCTCATCAAAACAAAGATTCCAGCTACGAGATGCTTGTTTTAATCCATAAATGGATTTCTCAAGCTTGCATACTCTATTAGGGTACTCTGCATTGACAAAACCCTCTGGCTGATTCATGTACACATCCTCAGCCAACTTTCCATTAAGGAAAGCGGTTTTGACATCTATTTGCCATATTTCATAATCATGAAATGCTGCAATGGCTAACATAACCCTAATAGACTTAATCTTGGCCACCGGCGAGAAGGTTTCATCATAATCAACACCTTGAATTTGAGTAAAACCCTTCGCAACCAGTCGAGCCTTATAAGTATGCACTTTTCCTTCCATGTCGGTCTTCTTTTTGAAGATCCATTTGCACCCGACTGTTTCACATGGACCGGAAGGTCAGGGCCTGGAAAGGCGTATGTGCATAAGTAGTATTTTGGGGGAACTCACTAAGCATTTATGCTTACATTTGTTGTGTTATGTGTTTCAGGTACTAGCGAGGACCGTGGGAAGGCACCGATGTGATTGTACACACTAACGTAGGAATTGTTTTTATGATCATGGGATGTATTTTGTTATGATAACATTGTTACTCATTTGAATTCGGAATATTAAACGATGGTTTTAATGTTTGCAAAAATGAAAAATTTGTTTTAAAATTTACGTTGTTACACTAGGGACACCTAACTAGTGGAGTAGTTTGAAATCATACTTATCCCTCTTCTGAGTGTAATCGATTGAGCATTTGCCACCACTACTAGAATATAGGCTTTTAATGACGCGCAAACCATGATACGCAGTGATTTACGATACGAAAAAGTGTGTGTCCTAAAAATAACGTCATCTCTTCTAAAATTTTAAGGATTTAGGACATGGATTTTTGCGTGCCCTTAAAACTAGTATTAGAACAAAAAAAAAAAAAGGCACTCAGCATACAAGGTGTGTCGTCTAAGCATGTTGTTTTAGAAAGTTTTCATTAAACGCGCGTTCTTTAATAGCTATGGGGGGAAATCAAATCCCAAACATATTATACCCCCCCCCCCCCCCCCGCGCGCGCGCGCTTGTTCTCATCTCCTACCTACTAAAACCCCTTTCTCCTTTCCATGAACTAATTAATCAATCTCTGCAAATTCCATGGCCACTTTGAAATCTATAGTTAAATCGGACCCAACCATACCTTTACCCAAAATTCTTCAGATATGGTATGTCTCCATCATTTTATCTTCATGTATGGCCCATATTCACATAATCAACAAAGATACTAGGGCTTAGGGCTATCATTTTTTTGCTATATTATAAGCCTACTAATAGAAAAATTAACCCACATCCATTAATTAACTTTGTTTCATTGTTTGAGCCCCTGCCACTTTTAAAAAACAATTATTTTATATATTATACAAATAATAAAATGAGTCAAGACATGAGAATTATGCAATAACATGATGATGGATTAATTGCTCTGATACCAATTTTAACAACATGACGGATAAATAAATATTAGGATAAGATTATACCTGATTGATGCGTTGGATTGTCTTGATGATGGATTGTGTTGAATAATTGAATGTTTATGTGGATAGTTTGGATAGGGCTCTCCTATTCAGAAATAGACAAACTATTTCAACAGAGGAAAAACTTTGAGATCAACTCAAGTATTAAACACTCAAACTTAACTTGTTTATTTCATATGGGCGAAGGCCCTATTTATAGGCTTGAAGGAGCTGGTTACATAATTGGGTTGCAATCGTTTGATTGCAAAACGACACACATATTTACATTATAGCCCCTAGAGTATTGAGGGTTACACACTTTATGTTACATTACAAATAATACAACTGACACTTAATAATTATCCTACCGACACTTCTATTTAATTACATAAAAATAACAATATAATAATTCCTTCCACGTTGAAAGGACAGGTGTCTTCAATAACGTCTTCAATGATGTGTTTTCTTTAATAATGATTGCTTTCTCCCACCTCCAAAAAGACATATTTTTGAATAATGTTTTATTTTATCGTTAATCTTCCATGAATGGTGTTTCTTCTGTGTTTTCTGAACAGTGACTGCAATTGTGTCTTGGTGCATGCATAATATGTTTACAAAGTTGTTTTTTGATATCAGCAGGTAATTCAGCTAATTGATGAGAAAACTTTTCGAAAGGTTGTTCGAAGGTTTCAATTGCTAGTATTGCTTCCGGAGTGATTTCACTGTCTGTTAACGAATAGATAATGAAAGTTTTACTAGCGTAATTCACTCTGATTCTTGACTTTTGATCTTTACCGTTGCCTATACGTGATGATGGTAAATAGACACCGGCGAGTGCAAAAATTAGATATTCCTGTGTTGGTGATTCTCGTGGTAGATCATCTTTTGTTGGTTTTGAGTCGTTGCTTATTCCCATGTTTGCGAAAGTAATACTTGGGACAATTAGTTGAGAGTCTTCATCAAAAATTGGATAGCTAGAATGCATTTTAATGAATAATCCTCTTTCCTATTTTGCAAATTGTATTTTATAATTTCTAATGATAGTTTGCACAGCAAAAGGGAACTCGTTGATGCAATGTAAATTGGTGCCTTCTAGATAGATGGTGTCGATGAATCCATGAATAAAATAATCCCATAAAGTCATAGGATCTGATAAGTCGGCTAAGAAAACGGCTTTAGGACCTGGGCGTCTGGCTACTGGGTAAAAGCCCATCAAGGAATGGACTTCGGTGTATGAAATGAGGCTATCCAATAATTCGGCAAATTTTTGGGCAGATGGTTTTTTCATGGCTTCTTTTTCTTTGGTTGATAGAATGGATTCAAGGGCAATTTTTGCATTTAATTGGTTAAGGGATCTTGGGATGGATACAGGTTTTGTGGTGTGAAGCTGGATATAGGTTTTTGGGATGTTAGGAGAACTGTTTTTCAACATTCGACATTATCTTTTATTACTGCTTTGTATGCTTCGTTGTATGCGGTTTCTGCTTCATTTTTCATTCTGTAACTTTTGTGAATGATATTTTTTCCAAGAATATATGAACTGGCGATTCCCCAATCGTCATATACTCCTTTGTTTTCTCCGTTGAAAATTACGTACCATTTCTTTATATTTTTATGATCTGTTTGTAGTGGTGGATACTCATCCTGGTTTGGTGACATGGTTTTTTTTTTCTGTTTCGAGTGCTATTTGTGGTTGACTTTCATCGGATGATATTTCTTGAATTTCTTCTTTTGGTTGCTTTGTTGTTGAGCTGCTGACTGCTTCTTCTTTAGATGTTGAATAAGATGATAGAATTTGTATTGTTTGTTGTAGGTGCTCTTTTTCACGTTTGACTATTTCAAGCTGTGTGATTAATGATGCTTCTTGCTCTTCTTTTTGTCTGAACTGGTGTTTGACTTGCTTCATGATGGCTTCCATTTCAATATTTCTGCTGAATGAATATTTGCGCCTTTTGGGTACCTGAATAATTGCAAATTGATGTTTGCTTTTAATATATTAAATGATGAAATGAGAATTTTCATATCAATGTATGCTTTGGTGATATTTTCATATCATTGTATACTTTATCATTGTTTACTTTGGATGGTATTTTCATACCAATATATGCTTTAGCAATGTATACTTTGGATAGGTTAGATATGAGGTTTCTCTCATGTTCTAAACCCAATAATGTTTTCTTTATAGGACTATTTACCTGAATCAGTATCAGTACAGTTGTATATGCATAAATATTTATATCTGAATCTATTCCTGAGTCTTCTATAGGTTCATACTCGAGATCATATGCAATTTTTAATAAGTTTGTTTCTTTTTCTTTTTTAGTCTTTTTTGGACATCCGTAGGCTTTGTGTCCGTCTTCTTGACATATCCAACATTTACAATCTTTTTTATTAGATGGACAGTAATTTGTGTTAGATTCATATTTTTTCTTATATTGTTTTCTATCTCGAAAATATTTTCTCTCACCTTGTTTATAATATTGTTTATATTTAGGTTTATAAGTTTGTTTTTTCCAAATTTTCTTTTTATATTTTTGTTTTTTTATTATCTTTACAACCATATTGATTAACTTTATTAAATAAGGTATCACAGTATAAATCAATTCTTGCATCTTGTGTTGTTTTTTGTTCTAAACATTTTTTCTGCATCCATGCTTTTAATATACTTATCCTTGCTCCTAAGGTATTTGCAATTTTATTTTGTTGTAATGCTTCTTGGAAATCTTTTATTACACTTTGACTTACTAATGATGGTAATTTTTGGTAAAACATGTCTAATGCTATCTTTTTTCTAGTAAAATCTAGATTATAATAATGTTCAGAATATTCGCATATAAATGGGTCTAAATAACACATGTTACAAATTTGTAAGTTAGTTAGATGCCATAATGATTCTAATTGAAAATCTTCTTGAGATGTTTTATCTTCTATTTGTTTTCCTATGAATTCTTGAATAAGTCGATTTAATACATTTTTAAATGTTTCCATAGCAGCAGTGGTTGCTATCATCATCGTCTCTGTTTCATCGAGAGATGAAAGGAAACGATATGTATTGCCCTGTGTTTTATGTATAATATAATTAAGAAAAAATTTTGGATGTAGATTTCTTAATTCTTTAGTTAGTTGAATTTGAATTCCCATTTTATTACTCCATTCTTGAATTTTTGCTTCGGGATTTTGCTCACAATCAATAGAAAGAATATATGAATTTGTTGGAAAAGTAAATAGTTTAGGTATATATTGTGGAGGTATTTTTTCCCATTTGTTTTGTTTATTTTTGACCATTCCTTGTCTTTATAAAAAAATTTCTTCTAACGAAGGTGGTCCATAAATATATTGACTTTGATAATCATCTTCAACATATGATTGTTTTCGTTTTAATCCAAAATTGTGTTGTGAATCTCTGTATGGATTTGAATAAGGGTTTTCATCATCCGAAGAAAAATCATATATTACTTCTGCGTCATCATTATCTGAATTATTTTCTATTATATTATTTTCTTGAGTTTCAGACGGAATTTCTAATGCTGCAAATAATTTAGTTAGTGTTTCTATTTTTTCTTGTAAAATTTCCATATATATTAAATAAAATTTTTAGTTTCTTTTTTCTAGTGAATTAGTTATTATTACCGCTTTTTCTATTTTTTGAAACTTATTTAACAAATTAATTTTGTTATCTTATCTTCAAGGTTTTTTTTATTCGTTCTTGTTTCCAATTTATACTATTATTTATTATATGTATTGCTTCAATATTAGATATACAATTTATTATTGATATGTTAGAATTTATTTTTAAATTTAGAAGAAATTTTTTAGATTGTTTTAATGTTTTATGAAAAAAATTTAATTCTTGTTTATTTGTGTTTAGGCTTGAAAAACTCATAATTATAACTTTAATAACTTATAATGATGATTATTTATATAATGTTTATGATGACAAATAAAGACGGTCATACCAAGGATAGGAATAATAGTACAAATGAATGTTTATTAATATTTAAAAGTTATATGTTTTATTTTAAAATACAAATAGTTTTGTTTTTAGATGACGTACTTGCTTGTAACGAATTTTAATACTAGTTCTTATAAAATATCTAACATCATGAATATGGTTATTGTTTATAACCTTACCTTGATTATTAGGTTCGTAAGAATCCTTAAGATTTTGCTCATAATTATTTATAGATTCATGGATTTGCTGTATTCTTAAAATAATATTTCTATTAGAAATACAATTCATCAAAATTTTGTTAGACATAAATATACATTTCAAGCATGAATTTGATTAATTTGAAAAAACGAGTATTATTTTAATAAAAAGTTCAAATTTTGTAGAATTAATAGTAAAATAATAAGAACGTTACTTAGCTCTGATACCAATTTGACAATAACATGATGATGGATTAATTGCTCTGATAAAAATTTTCGAACATCGATATTTCTAGATCTTCATTGTTTTCTTAAACCCAAATCTTTGAGTTAAAAGAATTTTATGTTTGATTTGATTTTTTATTTTGTTTCATAGAGAGTCTCTTAACTTAATTAATTTCCTAATGTAATCCGGTTTCTTTTGATTATATCATTGATTCTTTTTATTTGGTTAGTGAATTTCGGATGAGTTTATCACTTGAAAACAAAGTTTTGTAACTTACATCACAATTCAAAAAGGTGAGGCCAATTACCACAAACACACTAATTATTGGATTTTTTTATAAAAAAACTATATATATATATATATATATATATATATATATATATATATATATATATATATATATATATATATATATATATATATATATATATATATATATATATTAGGAGCCTTAAAACTGGGAGCCCCCCTCGCGATCTGGTTTCACCAAGCAAACGCAAATCGCAACTTGGATATCACCGGTGAGCTTGGCCGATGGCCTTGCCTTGGCTTTGCCCTTGGTGGTAACAGCCTCGACGTTGCTGGTCGCTCACCCACCTTCGTTCGATAAATCTAGGCAACAGGGCTTGTCATCGTTCGATAAATCTAGGCAACAGGGCTTGTCATCAGGTCATCGTTCGAAAAAACAATTCAACAAGTTCGAGTAATCAAGGCAACATGGCAACTTGTCTGTTCGTCGCTCGGGCAACCAAGGCAACATATTGTGGGTGGGCTTTTTCCATGGGTCTTGTGGCTTGCCTTGTCGGAGCTCGGTGGTTTCTTCGTCTCTATGGTACTCCAAGAGGCTAGTTTTGAGGTCATCGTTCAAAAAATCTAGGCAACAAACCCGAAGAAAACAAGTCAACAGGGCTAGTTTTAAGGTCGTCGTTCCAGAAGTCTAAGCGACAACGCTAGTCATCAGGTCATCGTTCGACAAATTAAGCAACATGTTCGAGGAATCAAGGCAACAAGACTAGTTTTTGGGTCGTAATTCGAGCAATCAAGACAACGCGGATAGCTCCCCGGTTCTCCAAGAGGCTCGTTTTCAGGTCATCGTTCAAAAACCCAAGGCAACAAGCTCAAGAAAACATGGAAACAGGGCTAGTTTCAAGGTCATCGTCCAAGAAATCTAAGCAACAACGCCATTCATCATGTCATCATTCGACAAATCAACGCAACATGTTCGAGGAATCAAGGCGACAAGGCTAGTTTTTGAGTCGTAATTCGAGAAATCAAGCCAACGTGGATTGCTTCTCGGTTTTCCAAGAGGCTAGTTTTCAGGTCATCGTTCAAAAAATCAAGCCAACAAGCTCAAGAAAACAAGGCAACACGACTAGTTTCAAGGTCGTCGTTCAAGA
Organism: Lactuca saligna; assembly: GCF_052625555.1. Lineage (NCBI taxonomy): Eukaryota > Viridiplantae > Streptophyta > Magnoliopsida > Asterales > Asteraceae > Lactuca > Lactuca saligna. The sequence continues at coordinate 27,494,606 of NC_136417.1, forward strand.
AATCTAAGCCACAACGCTACTCATCAGGTCATCGTTCGACAAATTAAGCAACATGTTCGAGGAATCAAGGCAACAAGACTAGTTTTTGGGTCGTAATTCGAGCAATCAAGGCAACACGGATAGCTCCCCGGTTCTCCAAGAGGCCCGTTTTCAGGTCATCGTTCAAAAGATCAAGGAAACCAAGGTCGTCGTTCAACGAATCTAGGCAACGATGCTCATCATCGGGTCATCGTTCGACAATTTAAGGCAACATGTTCAAGGAATCAAGGCAACGGTGTTAGTTTTTGGGTCGTCGTTCGAGCTATCAAGGCAACGTGCTGGGGGGGTGCGATTCTTTCACGGGTCTAGGGGCTTGCCTTTTCGATGCTCGCTGGTGGCTTCGGTCTCCATGGTCCCCCCTATATATACATATTGCACGAAGAGCTTGGTGACAGGAACAGACATTGATTTTCCATATCATGCATAATTTTTTGGAACCAGCACGACGTGGGGCAATTTTAGTCGCGATCAGGTTTTTCATCGGTGAAAATGGGCCGCTTGCGAGGATCTCGTCGAGGAGTGGCTGGTCGCGACCTGGTTTCACCAAGTCTAGTAACTATTACTGCAAGTATGACTTCAGGAACCGATCGGCAACAGTCTCCCACTTGGATAAGTCTAGTAACTATTACTGCAAGTATGACTTCAGGAACCGATCGGCAATCGTAGCTCTTTACAAGGTTTCTCGAAACTTGAGAAGATGATGGTACGCCATTTAAGATAAGTGATCATATAATCCTCTGTTCTAGATATCAGTCGGACAAATACATGGAACAATGTCTTACTTATTGTCCAACATTTGTTTCCCGATTTCCGATTTGTTTGACAAAGAACTTTATTGAACACATCAATTTAGTTCTGACCGGGCCCGGTACATAGGTCAAAACAAAATCATCGAGGGGCCCAGATATCAGCTTCTAATCCAAGAAGGAACAGATAAACTTCGACTCATATGTTTGTTCTACTACTCATTGAATTACACATAAGAGCACGATTTTATAACATCGAGTTACCAATGCGTTTTTCGTACAATCAATGCCTAACCAACTTGTAAGTAACAAATCATATCTCTAGGTTTAAAGACTTATATGATATTACCGTCTCACGATCACTCGAGATAGAATTCCATGAAGTGATTCCAGTGAGCGTGGGTTGAGTCCAATGCTCAGAACTTATGAGCACTCATGATTGTTGTAGCCTTGTCCCAGACCTCTACAACCAAACATGACAGTCTTGATTTATACCTACTTCCGACATATGACCGACTGTGGAGGTTTGAATAATATGTTATACCAAACAAAATTATTCTGGAAGTCAAAACATGCAAAAAGAAATATAGTAAACGATCGACAAGAGATAGCAACACTTTACTCATAAATAAAACACTTTTATTCATCATCAAATGTCAATTACACTTTACAAATTTCGAGATTATCTAACTACTAAATCTGATATCATCCTTCAGCCCTATGCTCCGAGCATGCTGGAGATGCTTAACCCGAGTCAGTCCCTTCGTGAGGGGATCTGCCGGATTCTCATCTGATGATACCCTCTTTGCCACGAGGAGTCCTTCTTCGATCCGATGTCTGATGAAATGGTATTTTCTGTCGATGTGTCTGGATCTCCCGTGATCCCTTGGTTCCTTGGCTAAGGCAACAGCACTTTCACTATCACAGAAAATTTCCATCGGCTCTTTAATAGCTGGTACAACTCCAAGGTCTCCAATGAAGTTCCTCAGCCATAACGCCTCCTTTGCCGCTTCGCTAGCTGCAATATACTCTGATTCACAAGTAGAATCTGCCACTGTCTCTTGCTTGGAACTCTTCCAAGAAATTGCTCCTCCATTTAGGGTAAAGACCCAGCCCGACTGAGAGCGGAAGTTATCCCTATCAGTCTGGAAGCTAGCATCACTATACCCTACAACTCTCAAGTCATCACTCCCACCGAGGGTAAGGACCCAGTCCTTAGTCCTTCGTAGGTACTTGAGAATATTCTTTACCGCAATCCAGTGTGCTTTGCCAGGGTTCCCCTGAAACCTGCTAACCATGATCAAGGCAAAGGATACATCAGGTCGAGTACACGTCATAGCATACATGATCGAACCTACAGCCGAAGCATAAGGTATTCGACTCATTTCTGCTATCTCAGCCTCAGTGCTAGGGCTTTGTGTCTTACTCAGCTTGGCGCTACTCTGGATGGGTAACTCTCCTTTCTTGGAGTCTTGCATTCTGAATCTCTTCAGAATCTTCTCCAAGTAGGTACTTTGACTAAGTCCAATTAGTCTTTTACTCCGATCTCTCAAAATCCTTATCCCCAAAATACAGGCAGCTTCACCAAGGTCCTTCATAGCGAAACACTTTCCAAGCCAGGACTTTACTTCCTGCAAGGTTGGAATGTCGTTTCCTATGAGTAGTATGTCATGCACATACAATACCAAAAAGCTAACTATACTCCCACTAGCCTTGACATATACACAAGATTCATCTTCACTCCTAGAAAAGCCAAATTCCTTGACCTTTTCATCAAAGCAAAGATTCCATCTGCGAGGTGCTTGCTTTAATCCATAAATGGATTTCTCAAGCTTACACACTCTATTAGGGTACTCGTTACTGACAAAACCCTCTGGCTGACTCATGTAAACATCTTCAGCCAACTTTCCATTAAGGAAAGCGGTTTTGACATCCATTTGCCAAATTTCATAGTCATGAAATGTGGCTATGGCTAACAGAACCCGAATAGACTTAATCTTGGCTACCGGAGAAAAGGTCTCATCATAATCCACTCCAAGAATTTGAGAGAAGCCCTTTGCAACCAGCCTAGCCTTATAAGTGTGTACTTTACCATCCATGTCGGTCTTCTTTTTGAAGACCCATTTGCAGCCTACAGTCTTTCGACCTGGTACATTCTCAACCAAGTTCCAAACTTGATTGTCATACATGGATTGTATCTCGCTATCCATAGCCTCTTTCCATTTGGCAGACTCGGGGCCCGCCATGGCTTACTCGTAGCTGTTAGGGTCATCTTGACTTACTAGTGTCTCATCACTAATAAGTGTCTCACCTTCTGCAGTAATATGGAATCCATAGTAATGCTCAGGTGCACTCCTAACTCTCGTGGAACGCCTCAGAGGTACAGATTCGTCAATTGGCTCAACAGGAGTTTCCTCCTCAAGTTGAGGGCTAGAGTTTGAAGTTCCTTCACCACTTGACTCTTGAATTTCTTCAAGATCAACTTGCCTCCCACTGTCTCCTTGGCTTATAAACTCTCTTTCTCGAAAGACTCCTCTTCTTGCTACAAAGACCACATTGTCACTAGGTCTGTAGAAGAGGTAACCAAAGGATTGCTGTGGGTAGCCGATGAAAATACACCTCTCGCTTCGGGGTTCAAGCTTATCATGAGTCTCGCGTCTCACAAAAGCCTCGCATCCCCAAATCTTGATGTGGTCTAGTTTAGGTACTTTACCAGTCCACATCTCGTGAGGAGTTTTGGCAACTTTCTTTGTAGGGACTAGATTAAGGATATGGGCGGCAGTCTCTAAGGCATACCCCCAGAATGAGATTGGTAGCGAAGCTCGACTCATCATGGAACGAACCATGTCCAACAAGGTTCGATTACGCCTCTCAGCCACACCATTCAACTGCGGTGTCCTGGGAGGTGTCAATTGTGAGACAATCCCACATTCCTTTAGATAGTCGAGGAACTCTGAACTAAGATACTCACCACCTCGATCGGATCGAAGCATCTTAATGTTCCTGCCCAATTGATTCTCGACTTCCTGTTTAAATTCCTTAAACTTCTCGAAAGTCTCTGACTTATGCTTGATTAGGTAGACATATCCATATCTACTGTAATCATCGGTAAAAGTCAAATAATAACGATTAGCATCCCTTGTGGCATGTTTGAATGGTCCGCACACATCCGTGTGTATAAGGTCCAACAAACCTTCACCCCTTTCACATGAGCCTGTGAAGGGTGACTTTGTCATTTTTCCAAGTAAGCATGATTCGCAACTATCATTTGACTTTAGGTCAAACGACTCCAAGACTCCATCCTTTTGGAGTTGGCCTATGCGTTTCTTGCTTATATGACCAAGACGACAATGCCATAATGATGCTTTATCCAAATTATTATTATTAGAATCAATACACAAAACATTATTTCCTAAGTTATCTACAATAGATACAGCTTCATACACACCATCACAAGGTAATGCTTTAAAATAAAGAACATTATTAAAGAAAGCATTAATCGAACCAACTTCATTATCAAACGAAAAGGTGAAACCTTGTTTGTACAATGCATGAAAGGAAATAATATTTCTTTCCATTTCTGGCGAATAACAACATTTATTCAAATCTAAATTTAACCCACTACTTAGCGATAAAGTATAAACTCCAATCTTGGTGACAGGTGTAACTTTCCTATTCCCCATGATTAAGTTTATTCTTCCTTGCTCCACATTCTCACTTCTTCCTAGTCCTTGCAAGTCACAACAAATATGAATACCGCAACCTGTATCAAGGACCCAAGATTTCGAATGGGGTGAGTTATTAGAAATGATAGTGTAAATACCTGCATGGTTGGGTTTGACTTTCCCATCCTTCACATCTTGCTGGTACTTTGGGCAGTTTCGCTTCCAATGAGCTTTTTCATGGCAATAGAAGCATTCAGCCTCTTTTGGGTCAGAAGAAGGAGTAATGAAACCTTTCTTGGTTCCACTTGAAGAAGAGCCATCAAGGGTCCGAGCCTTGGTACCCTTTGAAGATCTCTTTCTCTTCCTCCCTCGACTTTGCCCGATTGCCAAGACCGGAGTTGAGTCTGGAGTAGGAGTGATAGCAACCGACTTCCCCTTAAGACCTGTTTCTGCGGTCTTGAGAAGTCCCTGAAGTTTGCTGAGAGTGAACTCTTCCTTGTTCATGTGATATGTCATGCGGAATTGATCATAGCACGATGGTAAGGAGTGCAAAATGATATCTATTGCAAGCTCCTCAGGGAAGTTCACATTAAGCTTTAGCAACCGATCCACATACCTTTGCATTTTCTGCATGTGGCTCGTGACGGACTCTCCGTCCTTCATCATGGTTGTTATCATGGAGCAGATGACTTCGTACCTCTCTTGTCGTGCATTTTGATGGTATCTTTCCATCAAATCTTGGTGCATTTCATAAGGGTAGAAGTCTTCATAAGACTTTTGGAGTTCAGCTGTCATGGTGGCTAACATGATGCAAGCCACCTTGGTTGCATCTCTTTCATGAGTATGAAAGTCAGCGATCTCCTGGGGAGTTGCAGTGGACTCGTCAATTTCCTTAAGCTCCTTGTCAAGGACATATTCTTTGTCCTCGTAGCGGGTAATCATCCTGATGTTTCTGATCCACTTATTGAAGTTGGATCCATCAAAGGTGACTTTCCCACATAGACTCATAAGAGTAAAGGAGCCATTAGGATTCGAGCCAGAAGCATTAGTTGAAGACATCTGAAAAAGAAGAACAAGTTTAGTTTAGATTTAAGAGAGTCCTTAATAAAACACCCAAATGTAATATTAAGGCTAGGATCCAATCACAATATAATATAACTTAGAAGAGGTATGCCGTAATCTAAGCTATACCATATTTGAAAGGTAGGTGAATGACGATTCACCAATTTCCACCACGAAAACCGAAATAATAAATATTTAGTTTTTTATTGGTTTTAGAAATTCCTAGATTCTTTGAGATCCAATGAACTTTTCAAAGGCATGTTTCAATCTCGGAAGTGCCCTCCAGGTTTTGTGACTGGGATGCCGAGGATCACAAAACGAGGTGTGAAGTAACCATGCAAATCACTTGGTACCCTTAAAGTTTATCACTCAATCGATGTGCCGGTAAACCACACACGCTCCACCGATACTATAATAAACCTTAAGTCACCCTTTACCTACCTTGTTAAGTCCAAGTTAGTGTGCCGGTTAACCACACACGCTCCACCAACGACTCAGACAAAGTGTAAAGTGTAATTTCATGGATTAGCACCTTATTCACATTTTTCCTAAAGTAACTAAGATTGGGAATTTAATAAACATTTAGTTACTTTATATATTCATCATACTTTGAATGAGAATTTATAAGTCCTTGTCTTACCCGTTCGGCTAACGACCCTCCACCAGTCAAGCAAGCGGTGGGTGAGAATATTCACCCATTAAGTCACCATTTTATAGGCAACAACCTTATACCCACCTTATAGACCGGCTTTGTGAATGAGGCGTACTAGCGGTAAGACGACTTGTTCTTATACATATATATATATATAATTATTAAATCATCATAATATAAGTATAAGGGTTGAATTTTAACTTTTAAAATTCTAGGGGTTGGAACTAAAGTTTTAACTTAACTTTACTTGTTCCAAAACTTGAGGGCAAGTTTTGTAACTTTCAAAACTTTTCATTTCTTGTAACTTATGAGTTTAATAGAGTCATAAAATGAAGACTCTTCATTTTTTATAACTCTTGTGTTTTCTTAATGGTTTTAACTCAAGTGTGACTCTTGGTTTTCCATAACTTAAGGATAAGTTATGAACTCCATTAAAACACATTATGATCAAGAATTAAACTACCAAATAGGTTACAAATAATTCCTATGATCATCTAAAACATCATAAGAACAAAAACATGAATATGAACACAATCAAAAATTACATAAAACTTTGTAATTTTGATGACTAGTTGTTGTAAATGAATTAGCAAGACATTACACCACCAAAAACAAGTTTACATTACTAAAACAGTTTAGGGTAATGTTTCTAATTCATTTTTCCAGCAACTGAATCGAAATTCTGCACTCATTCGACCCTACTCGCCGAGTGCAAGAACATGACTCGCCGAGTTGGTTGAAGATACACATGGACTCGACGAGTCCCCCCAATAGACTCGACGAGTCCATTCGCAGACAGCAAATTTTCGATTCTGTTTTCAACTTTTAAGCACAAATAAGAACAAACAAGCCTAGGCTCTGATACCACTGATGGGTTTTGAGCATTCTAACACTTCCTAAGTGTACATGCAACCCTAATAACCTTGGATCTATGTTTGTCTAATTTGTCATGCAAAGTTGAATTCCAAGGTTATATTCCTATCTAGCATACATGGGGAACAATTTTAACATAAAGTATAGATAAAATAACTTACCTTGTTGTTGCTTGTGTTCCTTGAAACCTTGTGAGCCTAGCACCCCAAGTGTGATGCCTCAAATGCTTCACACAACACCAAATGCTCTATGAAGAACTTATGAGAGAATACACACTCTTCAAAAATCGGCCAAGCCCTCTATTACTTAGTGTGTATCCGTAACCGATTTGGGAGGAGATCATATTACTTATATAGTGTTGACACACCTAGGGTTAAACCCTAATGTGTCATGACTCTTCATTTCCATGACCCATGGGTTTGTAACTCCCATGGAGCATCCATGGAGCATCCTATGGGTGGAACCCAACTTGATGATCCATGGAGCCTTTTAGCCCACTATACAAGATATGGATGATTTACTTAATCAACCCATATATTTAATTAGTTATCTTTTGATCACTTAATTAATTCTAAATTAATTCTTGATCAAACTAATCAAATAATATTATTAATATATTAGAACTTATAATATATTAATAATCTCCAAGCGTTATTTCTCTCATTTAGTCTATCCAATTGCATGGTGCCATGCAACCCAAATGGACCATGCCGGGTCGGGTCAAGTACATACCAGAAATAGTTATGGACTTAGACACCTTATCCAACAGTTTCGTCATTAAGAGAACACCAGACCTTCACTATGAGGTTAGACTCATTCACTTTTGGGATTGGAAAGCAAAATCATATGCCAGACTTTGCGAAATCTAGGTTTCAAGTCGGCATTACCCAAAATATCTAGGATTTCATTGCAAAAGTGTGCCAATGAAGTTGTAGGAATCAAATGAAAAGAAAATGTGTGAATAGTGACATCAAATTATACTTTATGTAAAAGCATTTGGATCCTAGGAAAAGATCGCTTCATTCTACATCAAGAGAGATGGTGAACTTCTTGCATGGTATCCCACAAAGTACAATCGAATACTCCCGACTGAGTATCGAAGGGCCTTTTTTTGCACAGGTTTGAAGGTAGGCTCAATTTTGCTCAATACCACAACTTAACATAAGTGTGAGTTGATTGAAAAAAATTACTTATATGACTAGTGTAGTAAAGAACAAGTGTGAAGCTGCGGGAATATTTTGAAGTGATGAGAATTCAAAAAGATATTCAAACGGAAATCATATTCCAGAAAAAAAAGATCTGGAACTTGTTGGGTAAAAATGTTTTGGTAGCATAGCATTTTGTGAAGATCACGCAAAACAAAAGAAATATGAATTTGAATATCCAAATGTGGTACTGAAACAAATGTTTCATTATAATCTTGAACAAGATGTTCACAGTCAATTCCTTAGAAGTTGGGATTGTTGGGTTTCACCATCATCATAGAAAAATGAACCAGGATCATAAACACAGACTTGTGCAATATCTACATTTTGGTTGGTTTCTCCCATAGATGTCTAGGATATTCAGTGATGTGTATGACCATTAAGAAAAAGTTTCGGTGTAAAAATATTGGTTAAGGAAACTCATTGTACCTCTGCAAAAATTATAGACGTAGCAGACATCTGTTTACTCAAAAAGAGAAGAGAATGGTAGCTCTTCGACTAATGTGAATATAGCCTGATTAGGAAGGAACACTCGTAGTGAGAGATTCGTTAAGGCTTTGAACACTTAAAGTCTATGTGGCTTATGGTCAACATACAACATCACGCTTCTAGGTGTAACAGCCCGAAATCCAGGTATCCTTCTTTTTAGCCCTTCATTTTTGAATTGTTTCCATTTAGTGTTTTGCATGTTGGGCGAGTACGCTGGGCGTACAAGGAGTACGCTATGCGTACTCGCGCGCTTCATTTGAACGCGTTCACCCTCGGGTACGCTCGGCGTACCCAAGGTTACGCTGGGCGTAACGGGTCCAGACCTAAAAACCCTAATTATTTCGGATGGCTATAAAAGGAATGTGTGGCTCGACTCCTCAGCCACCATCCCTCAGAAAGAAACCCTAAAGAGAGTGTTCCTTCGTTCTTATGCCATATTTGAGTATTCTAAGCTTGGTGGTGCCATTTCAAGGTAGCAAAGGAGAAGAAGAGTTCATTGGGAAGGCTAGAAGTGGTGTTCAAGTGTGGATCCAAGCTTTGCAAAGGTTGAAGCTTCATTCTAAGGTAAAAAGTTCGGATCTTGACATATAGTTCTTGTGATATGCTTTAAGTACCATTTTCTAGGGTTTTAGTCCCAAAGGTGGAGACTTTTTGAGCAAATGGTCTCCATAAGCTTAGATCCACCATATTTCTCGTCTATTTGAGTTGTAGACTCATAAAAATGTAATCTTGGATGTGAATGTTTCACCATGCATGAGATCTAGATCCATGAGTTGGAATAGAATGATGTTAAGGAGAGTAGGAGCCTTTACAGCCATGCCAAGGCTTAAAGGTTTCGACTTTATGGGTAAATATGCATAAATAAAGCCGAATCTAGAAGTTGGAGTAATGGCTTAACCGATTAAGACCAAAAATGATGAATGTTTAAGTCTGATGGTTACACTGGGCATAACTCCCAGTACGGGTGGAGACCCTGATCCATGGGTTGGTGATGTTCGGCCCGCGTACTCAAAAGGTTGACTTTTGTTGACTTTGAGGGTTTTGGTCAACATGAAGACTTTGAGTCAAGGAAGGGTAAAATGGTCTTTTACCCTCGGAGGAATGATGATTAGGCGATGTAGAGTCTAGTTGTGGAACTCTTTAATAATTAAAATGATATTTATTATGGTCTTTTTGTTGGGTTTTGAGCAATCTAACACTTCCTAAGTGTGCATGCAACCCTAATAAACCTTGGATCTATGTTTGTCTAAATACATGCAAAATAATAATTTTCCAAGGTTTATAACCTATCTAACATGGCATGGGGAACATTTCAACATAAAAGAGTTAGAAGAGATTACATACCTTTTGGTGAGTTTGGTTCTAAGGAGTTTGAGGGCCAAGCACCAATAGTGTGAATGCCTCAAATGGAATCACAAACACCACAAACTCTTGGAAAACTTTGAGAGAGTATACACACTCTTGTATTTTCGGCCACACACATGCACACACACACTAGTTCACTAGTTTTCTCTTAGGCTCCATTTCATGCTCCATAAGCATGCTTATATAGTATGCATGGTTAGGGTGAAACCCTAATAACCCATGTCTTTTCCTTTTCCAAGGATCCATGGGTTAAAAGCTCCATGGATCATCCATGGACTTCCACATAAGCCTAGCCCATTAACAAATGAGTATTAGCCCACACTATAAAAAACAAATAGCCCATAATTTAATTAGTATTCCTTTTAATCTCTAAATTAATCCATAATTAATTTAAGACTAAAACTAATTAAATAACGTAACTTCATATTAATATATTATAACTCATAATATATTAATAAACATATGTGTATAACTCTCATAAAATTATCCATAATAGTTTGGATGAGATGCAACCCAAATGGACCATGCCGGTCGGGTCAAGTATATACCAAATAAGTTATGGACTTAGACACCTTATCCAACAGACTCCTACTTGGATAAGTCTAATAACTATATTTGCCTATAACTTCAGGAACCAACCAACAATCGTAGCTCTCGAAAACTCCCTCGAACAATGAAGACTCTGTCGAACTATGAAGCGCCATTTTAGATAAGTGATCACATAATCCTCTGTTCTCATGATATCAGCCGGACAAACACATGGAACTATGTCTTGCTTATTGTCTAGCAGTTGTTTCTCAATTTTCCGATTTGTTTGACGAAGAACTTCACTGAACACATCGGTTTAGTTCTGACCAGGCCTGGTACATGGGTCAACACAAAATCATCGAGGGGCCCGGATATCGCTTCTATTTCTAGAAGGAACATATAAACTTCGACTGATATGCTTGTTCTACTACTTATTGAATTGTACACAAAGGCACGTTTTATAACATCAAGTTACTGATGCGTTTACGTGCAATCAATGCACAACCAACTCATAGGTAACAACTCATATCTCTAGGTTTAAAGATTTATATGATGTTATCGTCTCACGATCACTCGAGATAAATTCCATGAAGTGATACAAGTGAGCGTGGGTTTATACCAATACTCATAACTTATGAGTACTCATGAATGTTGCAGCAACCATTTCCATGTCTAAACACCTTTAACGCATCTACAAACCCAATTCATGACAATCTTGATTCATACCTACTTCCGACGTATGATCGATTGTGGAGGTTTGAATAAATTAATTATTCTGGAAGTCAAAACATGCAAAACTGAAACAATAGTAAATAATTGACAATGATAGTAACACTTTACTCATAAATAAATCACAAATTTTATTCATCATCAAACGTCGATTACATTTTACAAGTTTCAGGAAAACTAACTAATCTGTAAAACTAATATCGTCCCTCAGCCCGATGCGTCTCGCATGCTGAAAATGCTTAACCCTCGTCAGTCCCTTCGTAAGGGGATCTGCAGGATTCTCATCTGACGATATCCTCCTTGTCACAAGGAGTCCTTCTTCAATCTTGTGTCTTATGAAGCAATATTTTCTGTCAATGTGTCGGGATCTGCCATGATCTCTTGGTTCCTTGGCTAAGGTAACCGCACCATTGTTGTCACAGAAAATCTCTATAGGTTCCTTAATAGCTGGTACAACTCCAAGGTCTCCGATGAAGTTCTTTAGCCATATCGCCTCCTTCGCTGCTTCACTCGTTGCTATATACTCTGATTCACAAGTCGAATCAGCCACCGTCTCCTGTTTGGAACTCTTCCAAGAAATTGCCCCTCCATTTAAGGTAAAGATCCAGCCCGACTGAGAGCGGAAATTATCCCTATCAGTCTGAAAACCAGCATCACTATACCCTAATATTTTCAAATCATCACTGCCACCAAGGGTAAGGATCCAATCCTTAGTCCTCCGCAGGTACTTGAGAATGTTCTTTACCGCGGTCCAATGAGCCTTGCCAGGGTTCCCCTGATACCTGCTGACCATGCTCAAAGCAAATGCCACATCAGGACGGGTACAAGTCATAGCATACATGATCGAGCCAACTGCGGAAGCATATGGTAATTGGCTCATCTCAGCTACCTCTGCCTCTGTACTCGGACTCTGAGTCTTACTCAGTTTGGTATTGCTTTGGATCGGTAAATCTCCTTTCTTGGAATTCTCCATGTTGAACCTTTTCAACACCTTATCCAAGTAGATACTCTGACTAAGTCCAATTAGTCTTCTACTCCTTTCTCTTAATATCCTTATCCCTAGGATATAGGTAGCCTCCCCTAGGTCCTTCATAGCAAAGCACTTCCCAAGCCAGGACTTAACCTCCTGCAAGGTTGGGATGTCATTTCCTATGAGTAGTATGTCATCCACATACAGTACCAAGAAGCTAACTATACTCCCACTAGCTCTGACATACACGCAAGACTCATCTTCGCTTCTCAAGAAGCCAAACTCTTTTACCTTCTCATCAAAACAAAGATTCCAGCTACGAGATGCTTGTTTTAATCCATAAATGGATTTCTCAAGCTTGCATACTCTATTAGGGTACTCTGCATTGACAAAACCCTCTGGCTGATTCATGTACACATCCTCAGCCAACTTTCCATTAAGGAAAGCGGTTTTGACATCCATTTGCCATATTTCATAATCATGAAATGCTGCAATGGCTAACATAACCCTAATAGACTTAATCTTGGCCACCGGCGAGAAGGTTTCATCATAATCAACACCTTGAATTTGAGTAAAACCCTTCGCAACCAGTCGAGCCTTATAAGTATGCACTTTTCCTTCCATGTCGGTCTTCTTTTTGAAGATCCATTTGCACCCGACTGTTTTACGGCCCGGTACATTGTTAACCAAGTTCCAAACTTGATTGTCATAAATGGACTGTATCTCGCTGTCCATAGCCTCCTTCCATTTAGCAGACTCCGGGCCTGCCATGGCTTCCTTAACACTGCTAGGTGTTGGATTAATGTCTAAGTCCATAACTATAATTGGTAAGACTTGACCCGACCCGGCATGGTCCATTTGGGTTGCATACCATCATGCACTTGGATAGACTATAATGAGAGAAATAAGACACTTATGGTTATTAATATATTATAAGTTCTAGTATATTAATAATAAGAATAATAAGATTATTTAATTAGTATTGATCAAGAATTAATCTAGGATTAATTAAGTGATCAAAAGAAGACTAATTAAATATATGGGTTGATTGTGTAAATCATCCATACTTATATAGTGGGCTAATGCTCCATGGATAATCAAGTTGGGCTAAAACCTATAGGATGGTCCATGGGTGCTCCATGGTATATTTGAACCCATGGATCCAAGGAAATGGAAAGCCATGACAATTAAGGATTTACCCTAATTGTAACACTATATAATGATATTATTCTTGACAAAAATCGGTCACTAGAGAGTGTAACAAAGGGCTAGCCGATTTCATGAAGTGTAGAACTCTCTCAAGTTATTCTAAGTGTTTTGATGATTGTGATTCCATTTGAGGCTTCCACACTATTGGGGCTAGGCACTCAAGCTTCATGAAGACTTTCTACATCAAAGAGGTATGTATTCTATCTTGTTATATTCATGTTTTGTATGATAGATTAGGATAATACCTTGTATATTCTTATTTGCATGTATAATAGAGAAAACATAGATCCAAGGTATTTAGGGTTGCATGTACACTTAGGAGTGTTAGAATGCTCAAAACCCAACAGTGGTATCAGAGCCTAGGCTTGTTTTCTTGTTATACTTGCAAATGGAGCTGAAAAATCGAGTTTTGATGCTGTCAGCCCAGCAGACTCGCCGAGTCCATGAAGGGACTCGACGAGTCCAAGGCAAAATGCATCCAACTCGCCGAGTTATGTTCATGCACTCGACGAGTTGGACCCCAAACAGCATATTTTCGAGGTTTTTGGCTAGAAATGGACTAGGAACATTACCCTACGTTGTTTTTGAACTTATAAACTTGTTTTTTAATGTGGTAATGTTCATGCTAATCCCTTTTCAAAGATAATTGTCAATAGATTCATGTTTTGTATTAGTTTAAGGTTTAGACTAATTACATGAAGAAGTTTGATATGAATTATCTTGTTCTTATGAGTTGCTTAGATTAATAGAAAAGTTAATTGAAATAGTTGTTTTCAATCCATTTTAATCTAAGAGTTGAGTATAAAATGTGTTTGTGTAACTTGTCCTCAAGTTACATGAAGAGTCACATTAAAGACTCATAAAACTCATAAAAGTTGGTAATGGTTACAAAATGAAGAGTCTTGTGTCATTGAATATTTTTTTTTATGACTCCATAACTTGTCCTCAAGTTATGGAAATTCAAGAGTCACTTCATTAATAAATAAATAAATAAATAAATAAATAAATAAAGTGTAACCTTAATTGATTCCATAAGTTATAAAAATAAAGAAAAGATTAATTCTTTTATTAGTTTAAAGTCTTCCATAAGTTATGGAACTTGAAGAGTTTTTTGGATTAAAACTACTTTAAACACATAAGTTATGGAATTAATTAGTTTTGAATAGTTTCAAAACTTGCCCTCAAGTTTTGGAATTTGTAAAGTTTTCTCTTATGAATACTTTAATTCCAAGTTAGCCCTTAGAATTCTAAAGAGTTAAAATTCAACACTTATACTATTTATAACATTAACGGTTAATTATTATATATATGTATAAGAACAAGTCGTTTTACCGTTAGTAGGCCTCATTCACGAAGCCGGTCTATAAGGTGGGTATAAGGTTGTTGCCTATAAAATGGCGACTTAATGGGTGTCTACTCTCACCCACCGCTTGCTTGACTGGTGGAGGGTCGTTAGCCGAACGGGTAGGACAATGACTTTAAATTCTCCCTTCATTAAAAGTATTAATGATAAATACTAAAGTAACTAAAATCTTAATAATTCCCAATCTTAGTTACTTTAGGAAAAATGTGAATTTGGTGCTAACCCATGGAATTCACACTTTGTACCTTACCAAGTCGTTGGTGGAGCGTGTGTGGTTAACCGGCACACTAACTTGGACTAGTAAGGACCACGAAGGGTGACTTAATGTTTGTCATAGATCAATGGAGCGTGTGTGGTTAACCGGCACATTGATTAGGTGATAATATTAAGGATACCAAGTGAATTGGTATGGTTATTCACACCTTGTTTTGTGATCCTCGGCATCCCAGTCACAAAATTTGAGAGGGCACACTCGAGATTGAAACATGCCATTGAAAAGTTCAATGAATCTCAAAAGATCTAGGAATTTCAAATCCAATTAAAACCTAATAAATTATTTCGTTTTTCATGGTGGAAATTGGTGAATCGTCATTCGCCTACCTTCAAATATTTTATAGCTTGGATTACGGCATCCCTCTTCTAAGTTATAAAATAGTTTGTTGGGTCCTAGCCTTAATATTTCATATTGGGTGTCATATTAAGGACTTTAAATCAACTATCTTGAATATCTCCCAAAACATGTCTGGTTTAGACATTTATGATCTTCCCAAATCTCTTGAAGATGATGTTCCTCAACATCATGCTTCACTTCCTTTATCTCCTCCAATTATTCTCCCTCACCCACAAGTTCTTGAAAAGTTTAAAGTCACTCAAGCCCTATTGGCAAGTTAAGGTCTTGGTGTGGTCACATCTTGGAGATGTAGTCACATATTGACAAGACGGGAGAGTTGGGTGTCAAAGTCTCGTGAAAGTTGGATGTTCAATCACTTTCTTAGTAACATAGCGGGTCACTTTGGGACTACTATGAGACAGACTATGACACGAGCCTTAATGATCTTATCTATTTGCTTTGTGCTGTGGAATCAGAAATGATTTGGAACACTAGTAAAGCAAATTTTGTTAGAAGATCAACTTCCCAAACCTTAAATGGACATTGGCAATGGTAGCATTGGATATCTAGAAAAGCATTTCTCTTCCCAATGGAAAGGGATCGGCCATAGTCAACTCGGTTGACCAAATGGTAAAGAGAAAGGCTAAGTCTGAGATAGTCTCATGTACCATTATCAAAGGGTCCATATGTTTATATTGCCAAAGAAAGGGGCATTGGTTGCGAAGCTGCCCTATTTACCTGAAAGGTCATAAGGTTGATCAAGTCAAGAGGTTTGACTCTACTTCGGGTAAAATACACTGTATAACTCTATTAAGTTCCTATTTGGAGATTCTTATTACATAATGTGGATGGGTCACATGCTGATGTCTTTTAAGAATCAAAGAAAAGATAGGAAACTTAAAGTAAGTATATGCTGATTCTGATTGCGAAGATGGGTTTCGATCGCATGGTTCGGTAATCAGAATTTTGAGCTGTTGCTTAAGAGTTATAATATATTGCTTGTGAATAGATAACAACAAGGTTTTCATGTGGATTGTAAGGGTAAGTTTTTCCGCAAAGTTTTAAAATAAAAGAAAAAAAGGTTTTAATTTTATTTATTTTAAAAATATCCTTACAATGGTATCGGTGGAAAATTGTTGCTTATATGTTTCCAGTAATAGCAATATTGGAAAGTGGATTCGATTCTTTCATTTGTGGTAGTGTCTGAATTTACCAAATGAAGAAAGTTTTTTTTTCATCACCCAAGTTTCAATTGGACAGAAACTTGGAATCATACAAGTTGTATTGTATGATGAATGAGAATTTTCATCTTTGAAAAATTAAGACTAATTCTTTGATCACATGTATATGTGAGTCAATTGAAGGACTAAGGAATTAGGTACACTGGGTGTGCGCTGGTCAAGGTCCACCACAAAGATTGATTTGTCATGATTTACTAAAGATTAGTAAATATGATTACACTTATAAGGTTAAGTATAATTCTGTAACATTGGAAAGGATACAATGTATGACAAAACGAATAAGAAGAATTAAATTAGGCAGAAAGATAAAAGTATCTCAAATCTGAAAAGATGGGAGAGTACTTTAGTATCAGTTTTATGATCATCTTAATGATTTAGAAACCATATCACAAATTCATACTCTAAGGACGTCTTAGTGCATTGTTATGGCTAAGAAGAGAGGTTATGAATTGTTGGATTAGTTAAAATCAAGAAGATGAGTCATACTTCATTTCAAAACAACTCTTAGAGTCACACTCCAAGATTGTAATATTGAGTGACATAAAGTAAGGTTTAAAACACTTATCAAATGTAGTGTAAAATGTTTTCTACTCTTGTACATTTGAGATTGGTAAGATGTGATGTCTTGGATGAGACAAAGACCAACTAAGACCAATTGTGTGAAGTGTTAGTCTTGATAAGAATCCACACTATCCCTTGAATATTTGTTTTGTCAAGGAATGGTTCTTGACTAGAAAAACTTATATGTCAAGAGGACAGTGGGAGCCTTAAACATCCTGAAAGAGTTTTAAGATTTAATCAAGAGTGAAACCTGTAATTTATCACTAGCACACGACTTAAGGTTTGCAACCTATCGTGTTGACATAATTCTTATTTCTGTACCTACTTCAAATAAGTTGAATTTACATGTGAGTTATCAGAGTTCAACTTGGAAGCATTGGTGGGCCTTGTGTTACCAAGGTGACAAGAAACTAAGATTGAACAAGTTTAATCCGTGTAAGGTTGAATTTGTCACTAACCTTATCTTGTGATTATGGTTTTGGCAAATTCGCATGGATAGGAACTCATACACTATAAAATCTAAGTGTCATAAGGTTTCTCTCCGATTCATGAAAATGATGGTGAGGAAACGCTTTCACTAAATAGATTTAAGTAGATATCAATTGTGTCATTTGCATTTTCAAAAGTCATTAGTGGAGCGCGTGTGGTTAACCGGCACACTAACATGGACTTGTGAGAAATGGCAAATGCCTAAGCAATTGAGACTATGATTACGGCATCCCTTTTCATAGTTCTGAAAATTGCTTAGACACACAGCTGAGCTATCTACGGAAAGGTGTATGAATCTAAATTTCAGAAGTCCAGCAGATTTCTGGAAATATGTCAAAGCTAGTGGGAGCATAAGTGTTATGCTGATAATCATCATGTTAGTGGGAGCATGATTATTATGTTTAGTATTGAAAGCTAGCAATGTTAATTATAGAAAACAAAATTTCAATTCGTGAAGTTGCAGGGGTTGAAAAGTTGTTTTGCTATAATTAAGGGAGAGGAAATTATACTTCATTTCAATTCTAAAGCTTAGATTGAGATTTTAATCATCTTTAGTCAAGAATATATATAAGAATTTTATGTCTGAATGGTTCGACTTAAGAAAATTCTATATATATTGTGTTTTCAAAATTCGATTATGATTACGGCATCCCTCCTCATAGTTAAATTTTGAAAACATGGCGAATAAAAAATATTGTAGCAAAAGACTGGTCTAGTATCATGTCTTTATGTGAGACATCATGAATCGTGTCCCATATGCTTCGGATATAGGATCGATTTCACGTGCTATAATATTTATCCTTTCTAAATTTTCCAAATGCTTAAGGCATTTAGAAGGGAAAAGTCTAGAACTAGATATGACTAAAGTGATTAAGCAATTGTCGAGGACAATCTGAGGTTCGCCAAAGATTGGTTGCTCAGGGACATTTGGAAGTCTAGTGTTAATTTTGGTAGGACCATATTGACATTTTCTGAAAAGAGGTAACTCTTGCTCGGAAGTGATAGTCAAATGGGACTATGGAAATGTCTCCATAGGTGGAAGTTATTCAATCTATGTAAGATTAGGAAACTTAATGCAAGAAGGATGTTCCCAAGGAGCTGATCTCCTTTGGAATGCTCTGTAGTGGTTGTTGTCAAGTCTTTCTGACTTCGTGCATAATCATTACAAGAGGATCAATGCATATAAGTTTAGAATCTAACAGATTTCAGTAAATGACATGAATTTGGAATTCTTGCATTTACAATAACGATTTGGGATTGTGAAATGAGTATCATTGGAATCATGTTCAATTGATCTACATCACAATGTAAGGATCATAGACAAACATAGTGTGCATACTTGGGGTATGGCATAACTATTGTTTAGAAAAAACAAAGTGTACATGCTAGGAGCATGGGACGACTGTTGTTTTTTATTCAAGCCTTAAGTTGATTATTTGAAACATTGAATAATGTGTAATCAATATGGTGATAAATAAAAAGTGGTTTTATTTATATTCAAAAGGGTTCTGAGACCATATTAGATTCAATTATTATCGTGTTTCACTTTGCATGTTTTGACTTCCAAAATAGCTAGGTTATTCTTTTCGAATGACTAAGTTATTTAAACACTCCACAGTCGTTCATATGTTGGAAGTAGGTATGAATCAAGACTGTCATGAATCGGGTTTGTAGATGGCTAAATGAGTTTAGTCATGGCAATGGTTGCTACAACATTCATGAGTGCTCATAAGTTATGAGTATTGGAATAAACCCACGCTCACTTGTATCACTTCATGGAATTTATCTCGAGTGATCGTGAGACGATAATATCATATAAATCTTCAAACCTAGAGATATGAGTTGTTACCTATGAGTTGGTTGTGCATTGATTGCACGTAAACGCATCAGTAACTTGATGTTATAAAACGTGCCTTTGTGTACAATTCAACAAGTAGTAGAACAAGCATATGAGTCGAAGTTTATCTGTTCCTTCTAGAAATAGAAGCGATATCTGGGCCCCTCGATGATTTTGTTGTGACCTATGTACCGGCCGGTCAGGACTGAATTGATGTGTTCGATTAAGTTCTTTGTCAAACAAATCGAAAATCGGGAAACAAACTGCTGGACAATAAGTACGACGTTGTTCCATGTATTTGTCCGGCTGATATCATGAGAACAGAGGATTATATGATCCCTTATCTAATGGACAAGTCATTGACAAGATCAGAGTTCATCTACAAGGTCAGAGTTCGACAGAAGCTTTTGAGAGCTACGATTGTCGGTTGGTTCCTGAAGTCATACGCAATAATAGTTTTAGACTTATCCAAGTGGGAGACTGTTGGATTAATGTCTAAGTCCATAACTATAATTGGTAAGACTTGACCCGACCCGGCATGGTCCATTTGGGTTGCATACCATCATGCACTTGGATAGACTATAATGAGAGAAATAAGACACTTATGGTTATTAATATATTATAAGTTCTAGTATATTAATAATAAGAATAATAAGATTATTTAATTAGTATTGATCAAGAATTAATCTAGGATTAATTAAGTGATCAAAAGAAGACTAATTAAATATATGGGTTGATTGTGTAAATCATCCATACTTATATAGTGGGCTAATGCTCCATGGATAATCAAGTTGGGCTAAAACCTATAGGATGGTCCATGGGTGCTCCATGGTATATTTGAACCCATGGATCCAAGGAAATGGAAAGCCATGACAATTAAGGATTTACCCTAATTGTAACACTATATAATGATATTATTCTTGACAAAAATCGGTCACTAGAGAGTGTAACAAAGGGCTAGCCGATTTCATGAAGTGTAGAACTCTCTCAAGTTATTCTAAGTGTTTTGATGATTGTGATTCCATTTGAGGCTTCCACACTATTGGGGCTAGGCACTCAAGCTTCATGAAGACTTTCTACATCAAAGAGGTATGTATTCTATCTTGTTATATTCATGTTTTGTATGATAGATTAGGATAATACCTTGTATATTCTTATTTGCATGTATAATAGAGAAAACATAGATCCAAGGTATTTAGGGTTGCATGTACACTTAGGAGTGTTAGAATGCTCAAAACCCAACACTAGGTTCATCCAAATTTACTAGTGTACTATCACTAATAAACGTATCACCTTCCGTAGTAATATGAAAACCATAATAAAACGAAGGTGTGTTCCTAACCCGTGTGGAACGTCTCGGAGGTACAGACTCGTCAGCTGGATCAACAGGAGTTTCTTCCTCAGGTTGATTGCTAGTGTCTGAGGTTCCTTCATCAATTGATTCTTGAATTTCTTCAAGATCAATCTGCCTCCCACTGTCTCCTTGGCTTATAAATTCTTTCTCGCGAAAGATCCCTCTTCGTGCTACAAAGACCACATTCTCACTAGGTCTGTAGAAAAGGTAACCGAAGGATTTCTGTGGGTAGCCGATGAAAATACACCTTTCACTTCGGGGTTCAAGCTTATCATGAGTTTCGCGCCTCACGAAAGCTTCGCAACCCCAAATTTTGATGTGGTCCAAATTGGGAACCTTCTCAGTCCACATCTCATGAGGTGTTTTGGTAACCTTCTTTGTAGGGACTAGATTAAGGATATGGGCGGCAGTCTCTAAGGCATACCCCCAAAAAGAGATTGGTAACGAAACTCGACTCATCATAGAGCGAACCATGTCCAACAAGGTACGATTACGCCTCTCAGCTACACCATTCAGCTGTGGTGTCCTGGGAGGAGTCAATTGTGAGACAATCCCACACTCCTTAAGATAGTCAAGGAACTCGGTACTAAGATACTCACCACCTCGATCGGATCGAAGCATCTTAATGTTCCTGCCCAATTGATTTTCTACTTCCTGCTTGAATTCCTTAAACCTTTCAAAGGTTTCGGACTTGTGTTTGATTAAGTAGACATACCCATATCTACTATAATCATCAATAAAAGTCACATAATACCGATTAGCATCCCTTGTGGCGGTTTTGAATGGCCCACATACATCAGTATGTATTAGGTCCAACAAACCCTCACCCCTCTCACAAGTTCCAGTGAAGGGTGATTTTGTCATTTTTCCAAGCAGACAAGATTCATAACTATCATCTGATTTAAGGTCAAATGATTCCAAGACTCCACTCTTTTGGAGTTGGCCTATGCGTTTCTTGTTTACATGTCCAAGACGACAATGCCACAATGATGCTTTATCTAGGCTAGTAGAAGAATCAATATACAACACATTATTTCCTAAGTTGTCTACAATCGACACAGTTTCATACACGCCATCACAAGGTAATGCTTTAAAATAAAACACATTATTAAAGAAAGCATTAATACCACCACATTCATTATCAAACGAAAAGGTAAAACCTTGTTTGTACAAAGCATGAAAAGAAATAATATTCCTCGCCATTTCAGACGAGTACACACATTTATTCAAATCTAATTTTAACCCATTATTAAGCAACAAAGTATAAACTCCAATCTTGGAAACAGGTGAAGCCTTCCTATTCCCCATGATTAAGTTTATCTTCCCGTGCTCCACATCCTCACTTCTTCTTAGGCCCTGCAAATCAGAACATATGTGAATACCACATCCTGTATCAAGCACCCAAGAGTTAGAATATGTTGAGTAATTAGACAATATAGTGTAAATACCTGCATAGGTGGGTTTCACTTTCCCATCCTTTAGATCCTGCAAGTACTTAGGGCAGTTTCGCTTCCAGTGTGCCTTTTCATGGCAATAAAAGCATTCAGCATCCTTTGGAATGGCAGAAGGAGTGACAGAACCGTTCTTAGTCTTTGATGAGGAGCCTTCAAGAGACTTTCCCTTGGTACCCTTCGAAGGGTGCTTCCTCTTTTTCCCTTTGCCTTGCCCAATAGCTAAAACAGGGGTAGAAGTTGGAGTAGGAGTAGTAGAGGTAACAACCGCTTTACCCTTAAGACCGGTTTCAGCGGTCTTCAAGAGTCCTTGAAGCTTGCTGAGGGTAACTTCCTCCTTGTTCATATGATATGTCATTCGAAAATGATCATAACAAGAAGGCAAGGAGTGCAAAATGATGTCAATTGCTAACTCCTCGGGGATGTTAACATTCAGCTTCAGCAAACGGTCCACATACCTTTGCATCTTTTGCATGTGGCCCGTGACGGATTCACCGTCCTTCATGCGGGTAGTTATTATGGAGGAGATTATTTCATACCGCTCCTGACGAGCACTCTGATGGTACCTTTCCATCAGGTCTTGGTGCATCTCAAAAGGGTAGAAATCTTCATACGACTTTTGGAGCTCGGCTGTCATCGTGGCCATCATGATACATGCCACCTTAGTAGCATCTCTCTCATGAGTCCTGAATTCAGCGATCTCCTCAGGAGTAGCAGTAGACTCGTCAAGTTCTTTTAACTCCTTATCGAGGACATATTCCTTGTCCTCGTAACGAGTAACCATCCTGATGTTCCTAATCCAATCCATGAAGTTGGAACCATCAAAGATGACCCTCCCACAAAGATTCATGAGAGAGAAAGAACCAGTTGGGTTAGAGCCTGAAGCATTAGTGTTGGAAGACATCTGAAAGAAGAAAGTAAGTTTAGATTAGATATTTAGGATCCTTAATAAGACACCCAAATGTAATATTAAGGCTAGGATCCAATCACAATATATTACACTTAGAAGAGGGATGCCATAATCTAAGTAATAATATATTTGAAAGGTAGGTGAATGACGATTCACCAATTTCCACCATGAAAACGAAATGATTTATTAGGTTTAATTGGATTTGAAATTCCTAGATTCTTTTGAGATTCATTGAACTTTTCAATGGCATGTTTCAATCTCGATTGTGCCCTTCAAGTTTTGTGACTGGGATGCCGAGGATCACAAAACAAGGTGTGAATAACCATGCTAACTCACTTGGTACTCTTAATATTATCACCTAATCAATGTGCCGGTTAACCACACACGCTCCATTGATCTATGACAAACATTAAGTTACCCTTCGTGATCCTTACTAGTCCTAGTTAGTGTGCCGGTTAACCACACACGCTCCACCAACGACTTGGTAAGGTACAAAGTGCGAATTCCATGGATTAGCACCATGTTCACATTTTCCTAAAATAACTAAGATTGGGAATTAAAAGAGTTTAGTTATTTTATAATATTCATTATACTTTTAATGAGGATTTAAAGTCATTGTTCTACCCGTTCGGCTAACGACCCTCCACCGATCAAGCAAGCGGTGGGTGAGAGTATACACCCATTAAGTCTCCATTTTATAGGCAACAACCTTATACCCACCTTATAGACCGGCTTCGTGAATGAGGCCTACTAACGGTAAAACGACTTATTCTTATACATATATATAATAATTAACCATTAATGTTATAAATAGTATAAGGGTTGAATTTTAACTATTAAAACTCTAAGGTTTGGAATTAAAGTTTATTAAAGTGTGTGAAACTTTACAAATTCCAAAACTTGAGGGCAAGTTTTGTAACTTTGCAAAACTCTTCATTTCATAACTTATGAATTAAAGGTTCATAAAAATGAAGACTCTTCATTTTCATGCAACTTATGTGTTTTAAGTGTGTGTTAAATGAAAGTGACCTTTGGTAATCCATAACTTGAGGACAAATTATGGACTCCATTAAAACACATAAATGATAAAGAATTAATCCTAAACAATTCAGCAAATAATTCCTATCATTTTCTAAATTCATAAGAACATGAACATGATCATCAAAAATTCAAGAATTATATGAACACATAAAATCATGGAATTTTGATATATGCTATTGTAAATGGATTAGAACAACCATTACACCAACTAAAATAAGTTTTATAACATCAAAACAGTTTAGGGTAATGTTTCTAGTCCATTTCCAGCAGCAAAAGTCGAGATTCTGCAATCTTTCGATCCTACCCGTCGAGTGCACGAACTGACTCGTCGAGTAGGTTGAAGTTTGCCTTGGACTCGTCGAGTACCCCCAATGGACTCGGCGAGTCCACCATGCAGACAGCAACGATTTCGACTTTTTTCACTATTTTGCATCAAGTATCAAACAAGCAAGCCTAGGCTCTGATACCACTGTTGGGTTTTGAGCAATCTAACACTTCCTAAGTGTGCATGCAACCCTAATAAACCTTGGATCTATGTTTGTCTAAATACATGCAAAATAATAATTTTCCAAGGTTTATAACCTATCTAACATGGCATGGGGAACATTTACATACCTTTTGGTGAGTTTGGTTCTAAGGAGTTTGAGGGCCAAGCACCAATAGTGTGAATGCCTCAAATGGAATCACAAACACCACAAACTCTTGGAAAACTTTGAGAGAGTATACACACTCTTGTATTTTCGGCCACACACATGCACACACACACTAGTTCACTAGTTTTCTCTTAGGCTCCATTTCATGCTCCATAAGCATGCTTATATAGTATGCATGGTTAGGGTGAAACCCTAATAACCCATGTCTTTTCCTTTTCCAAGGATCCATGGGTTAAAAGCTCCATGGATCATCCATGGACTTCCACATAAGCCTAGCCCATTAACAAATGAGTATTAGCCCACACTATAAAAAACAAATAGCCCATAATTTAATTAGTATTCCTTTTAATCTCTAAATTAATCCATAATTAATTTAAGACTAAAACTAATTAAATAACGTAACTTCATATTAATATATTATAACTCATAATATATTAATAAACATATGTGTATAACTCTCATAAAATTATCCATAATATTTTGGATGAGATGCAACCCAAATGGACCATGCCGGTCGGGTCAAGTATATACCAAATAAGTTATGGACTTAGACACCTTATCCAACACTTTTACCCTCGGGTAAAGTCTAGTTGTGGAAGTCTTTAATAATTAAAATGATATTTATTATGATTAGGCGAGGTAGAGTCGTCGTTGGGATTTGGATATAGCAAGTACACGAGATTCTAGACTTTCCACGAGGTGAGTTTTATCACTATACTGTACTCGAAAGAGTTTTTATTGTGTGACCGGAAGGTCGGATATGTTAGGAGTTATATGCATTGTATATGATAAGTTAATCGTTTATATGTGCTATGTATGGTATGCTTGATATGGGCCGGAAGGCATTATGTTATGGGCCGGAAGGCGTATATGTTATGGGCCGGAAGGCGTTGTGATGTGGACCGTAAGGTTAACGCAGGTAGGATCGGAAGGTTTACCGAGTCGGGACGGAAGTCCCCTGAGACACATGGACCGGAAGGTCAGGTCCTGGAAAGGCGTATGTGCATAAGTAGTATTTTGGGGGAACTCACTAAGCATTTATGCTTACATTTGTTGTGTTATGTGTTTCAGGTACTAGCGAGGACCGTGGGAAGGCACCGATGTGATTGTACACACTAACGTAGGAATTGTTTTTATGATCATGGGATGTATTTTGTTATGATAACATTGTTACTCATTTGAATTCGGAATATTAAACGATGGTTTTAATGTTTGCAAAAATGAAAAATTTGTTTTAAAATTTACGTTGTTACACTAGGGACACCTAACTAGTGGAGTAGTTTGAAATCATACTTATCCCTCTTCTGAGTGTAATCGATTGAGCATTTGCCACCACTACTAGAATATAGGCTTTTAATGACGCGCAAACCATGATACGCAGTGATTTACGATACGAAAAAGTGTGTGTCCTAAAAATAACGTCATCTCTTCTAAAATTTTAAGGATTTAGGACATGGATTTTTGCGTGCCCTTAAAACTAGTATTAGAACAAAAAAAAAAAAAAGGCACTCAGCATACAAGGTGTGTCGTCTAAGCATGTTGTTTTATAAAGTTTTCATTAAACGCGCGTTCTTTAATAGCTATGGGGGGAAATCAAATCCCAAACATACTATACCCCCCCCCCCCCCGCGCGCGCGCGCTTGTTCTCATCTCCTACCTACTAAAACCCCTTTCTCCTTTCCATGAACTAATTAATCAATCTCTGCAAATTCCATGGCCACTTTGAAATCTATAGTTAAATCGGACCCAACCATACCTTTACCCAAAATTCTTCAGATATGGTATGTCTCCATCATTTTATCTTCATGTATGGCCCATATTCACATAATCAACAAAGATACTAGGGCTTAGGGCTATCATTTTTTGCTATATTATAAGCCTACTAATAGAAAAATTAACCCACATCCATTAATTAACTTTGTTTCATTGTTTGAGCCCCTGCCACTTTTAAAAAACAATTATTTTATATATTATACAAATAATAAAATGAGTCAAGACATGAGAATTATGCAATAACATGATGATGGATTAATTGCTCTGATACCAATTTTAACAACATGACGGATAAATAAATATTAGGATAAGATTATACCTGATTGATGCGTTGGATTGTCTTGATGATGGATTGTGTTGAATAATTGAATGTTTATGTGGATAGTTTGGATAGGGCTCTCCTATTCAGAAATAGACAAACTATTTCAACAGAGGAAAAACTTTGAGATCAACTCAAGTCTTAAACACTCAAACTTAACTTGTTTATTTCATATGGGCGAAGGCCCTATTTATAGGCTTGAAGGAGCTGGTTACATAATTGGGTTGCAATCGTTTGATTGCAAAACGACACACATATTTACATTATAGCCCCTAGAGTATTGAGGGTTACACACTTTATGTTACATTACAAATAATACAACTGACACTTAATAATTATCCTACCGACACTTCTATTTAATTACATAAAAATAACAATATAATAATTCCTTCCACGTTGAAAGGACAGGTGTCTTCAATAACGTCTTCAATGATGTGTTTTCTTTAATAATGATTGCTTTCTCCCACCTCCAAAAAGACATATTTTTGAATAATGTTTTATTTTATCGTTAATCTTCCATGAATGGTGTTTCTTCTGTGTTTTCTGAACAGTGACTGCAATTGTGTCTTGGTGCATGCATAATATGTTTACAAAGTTGTTTTTTGATATCAGCAGGTAATTCAGCTAATTGATGAGAAAACTTTTCGAAAGGTTGTTCGAAGGTTTCAATTGCTAGTATTGCTTCCGGAGTGATTTCACTGTCTGTTAACGAATAGATAATGAAAGTTTTACTAGCGTAATTCACTCTGATTCTTGACTTTTGATCTTTACCGTTGCCTATACGTGATGATGGTAAATAGACACCGGCGAGTGCAAAAATTAGATATTCCTGTGTTGGTGATTCTCGTGGTAGATCATCTTTTGTTGGTTTTGAGTCGTTGCTTATTCCCATGTTTGCGAAAGTAATACTTGGGACAATTAGTTGAGAGTCTTCATCAAAAATTGGATAGCTAGAATGCATTTTAATGAATAATCCTCTTTCCTATTTTGCAAATTGTATTTTATAATTTCTAATGATAGTTTGCACAGCAAAAGGGAACTCGTTGATGCAATGTAAATTGGTGCCTTCTAGATAGATGGTGTCGATGAATCCATGAATAAAATAATCCCATAAAGTCATAGGATCTGATAAGTCGGCTAAGAAAACGGCTTTAGGACCTGGGCGTCTGGCTACTGGGTAAAAGCCCATCAAGGAATGGACTTCGGTGTATGAAATGAGGCTATCCAATAATTCGGCAAATTTTTGGGCAGATGGTTTTTTCATGGCTTCTTTTTCTTTGGTTGATAGAATGGATTCAAGGGCAATTTTTGCATTTAATTGGTTAAGGGATCTTGGGATGGATACAGGTTTTGTGGTGTGAAGCTGGATATAGGTTTTTGGGATGTTAGGAGAACTGTTTTTCAACATTCGACATTATCTTTTATTACTGCTTTGTATGCTTCGTTGTATGCGGTTTCTGCTTCATTTTTCATTCTGTAACTTTTGTGAATGATATTTTTTCCAAGAATATATGAACTGGCGATTCCCCAATCGTCATATACTCCTTTGTTTTCTCCGTTGAAAATTACGTACCATTTCTTTATATTTTTATGATCTGTTTGTAGTGGTGGATACTCATCCTGGTTTGGTGACATGGTTTTTTTTTTTCTGTTTCGAGTGCTATTTGTGGTTGACTTTCATCGGATGATATTTCTTGAATTTCTTCTTTTGGTTGCTTTGTTGTTGAGCTGCTGACTGCTTCTTCTTTAGATGTTGAATAAGATGATAGAATTTGTATTGTTTGTTGTAGGTGCTCTTTTTCACGTTTGACTATTTCAAGCTGTGTGATTAATGATGCTTCTTACTCTTCTTTTTGTCTGAACTGGTGTTTGACTTGCTTCATGATGGCTTCCATTTCAATATTTCTGCTGAATGAATATTTGCGCCTTTTGGGTACCTGAATAATTGCAAATTGATGTTTGCTTTTAATATATTAAATGATGAAATGAGAATTTTCATATCAATGTATGCTTTGGTGATATTTTCATATCATTGTATACTTTATCATTGTTTACTTTGGATGGTATTTTCATACCAATATATGCTTTAGCAATGTATACTTTGGATAGGTTAGATATGAGGTTTCTCTCATGTTCTAAACCCAATAATGTTTTCTTTATAGGACTATTTACCTGAATCAGTATCAGTACAGTTGTATATGCATAAATATTTATATCTGAATCTATTCCTGAGTCTTCTATAGGTTCATACTCGAGATCATATGCAATTTTTAATAAGTTTGTTTCTTTTTCTTTTTTAGTCTTTTTTGGACATCCGTAGGCTTTGTGTCCGTCTTCTTGACATATCCAACATTTACAATCTTTTTTATTAGATGGACAGTAATTTGTGTTAGATTCATATTTTTTCTTATATTGTTTTCTATCTCGAAAATATTTTCTCTCACCTTGTTTATAATATTGTTTATATTTAGGTTTATAAGTTTGTTTTTTCCAAATTTTCTTTTTATATTTTTGTTTTTTTATTATCTTTACAACCATATTGATTAACTTTATTAAATAAGGTATCACAGTATAAATCAATTCTTGCATCTTGTGTTGTTTTTTGTTCTAAACATTTTTTCTGCATCCATGCTTTTAATATACTTATCCTTGCTCCTAAGGTATTTGCAATTTTATTTTGTTGTAATGCTTCTTGGAAATCTTTTATTACACTTTGACTTACTAATGATGGTAATTTTTGGTAAAACATGTCTAATGCTATCTTTTTTCTAGTAAAATCTAGATTATAATAATGTTCAGAATATTCGCATATAAATGGGTCTAAATAACACATGTTACAAATTTGTAAGTTAGTTAGATGCCATAATGATTCTAATTGAAAATCTTCTTGAGATGTTTTATCTTCTATTTGTTTTCCTATGAATTCTTGAATAAGTCGATTTAATACATTTTTAAATGTTTCCATAGCAGCAGTGGTTGCTATCATCATCGTCTCTGTTTCATCGAGAGATGAAAGGAAACGATATGTATTGCCCTGTGTTTTATGTATAATATAATTAAGAAAAAATTTTGGATGTAGATTTCTTAATTCTTTAGTTAGTTGAATTTGAATTCCCATTTTATTACTCCATTCTTGAATTTTTGCTTCGGGATTTTGCTCACAATCAATAGAAAGAATATATGAATTTGTTGGAAAAGTAAATAGTTTAGGTATATATTGTGGAGGTATTTTTTCCCATTTGTTTTGTTTATTTTTGACCATTCCTTGTCTTTATAAAAAAATTTCTTCTAACGAAGGTGGTCCATAAATATATTGACTTTGATAATCATCTTCAACATATGATTGTTTTCGTTTTAATCCAAAATTGTGTTGTGAATCTCTGTATGGATTTGAATAAGGGTTTTCATCATCCGAAGAAAAATCATATATTACTTCTGCATCATCATTATCTGAATTATTTTCTATTATATTATTTTCTTGAGTTTCAGACGGAATTTCTAATGCTGCAAATAATTTAGTTAGTGTTTCTATTTTTTCTTGTAAAATTTCCATATATATTAAATAAAATTTTTAGTTTCTTTTTTCTAGTGAATTAGTTATTATTACCGCTTTTTCTATTTTTTGAAACTTATTTAACAAATTAATTTTGTTATCTTATCTTCAAGGTTTTTTTTATTCGTTCTTGTTTCCAATTTATACTATTATTTATTATATGTATTGCTTCAATATTAGATATACAATTTATTATTGATATGTTAGAATTTATTTTTAAATTTAGAAGAAATTTTTTAGATTGTTTTAATGTTTTATGAAAAAAATTTAATTC
Source organism: Lactuca saligna (assembly GCF_052625555.1). Lineage (NCBI taxonomy): Eukaryota > Viridiplantae > Streptophyta > Magnoliopsida > Asterales > Asteraceae > Lactuca > Lactuca saligna. The sequence goes on from NC_136417.1 coordinate 27,525,567, forward strand.
TTGTTTATTTGTGTTTAGGCTTGAAAAACTCATAATTATAACTTTAATAACTTATAATGATGATTATTTATATAATGTTTATGATGACAAATAAAGACGGTCATACCAAGGATAGGAATAATAGTACAAATGAATGTTTATTAATATTTAAAAGTTATATGTTTTATTTTAAAATACAAATAGTTTTGTTTTTAGATGACGTACTTGCTTGTAACGAATTTTAATACTAGTTCTTATAAAATATCTAACATCATGAATATGGTTATTGTTTATAACCTTACCTTGATTATTAGGTTCGTAAGAATCCTTAAGATTTTGCTCATAATTATTTATAGATTCATGGATTTGCTGTATTCTTAAAATAATATTTCTATTAGAAATACAATTCATCAAAATTTTGTTAGACATAAATATACATTTCAAGCATGAATTTGATTAATTTGAAAAAACGAGTATTATTTTAATAAAAAGTTCAAATTTTGTAGAATTAATAGTAAAATAATAAGAACGTTACTTAGCTCTGATACCAATTTGACAATAACATGATGATGGATTAATTGCTCTGATAAAAATTTTCGAACATCGATATTTCTAGATCTTCATTGTTTTCTTAAACCCAAATCTTTGAGTTAAAAGAATTTTATGTTTGATTTGATTTTTTATTTTGTTTCATAGAGAGTCTCTTAACTTAATTAATTTCCTAATGTATTCCGGTTTCTTTTGATTATATCATTGATTCTTTTTATTTGGTTAGTGAATTTCGGATGAGTTTATCACTTGAAAACAAAGTTTTGTAACTTACATCACAATTCAAAAAGGTGAGGCCAATTACCACAAACACACTAATTATTGGATTTTTTTATAAAAAAACTATATATATATATATATATATATATATATATATATATATATATATATATATATATATATATATTAGGAGCCTTAAAACTGGGAGCCCCCCTCGCGATCTGGTTTCACCAAGCAAACGCAAATCGCAACTTGGATATCACCGGTGAGCTTGGCCGATGGCCTTGCCTTGGCTTTGCCCTTGGTGGTAACAGCCTCGACGTTGCTGGTCGCTCACCCACCTTCGTTCGATAAATCTAGGCAACAGGGCTTGTCATCGTTCGATAAATCTAGGCAACAGGGCTTGTCATCAGGTCATCGCTCGAAAAAACAATTCAACAAGTTCGAGTAATCAAGGCAACATGGCAACTTGTCTGTTCGTCGCTCGGGCAACCAAGGCAACATATTGTGGGTGGGCTTTTTCCATGGGTCTTGTGGCTTGCCTTGTCGGAGCTCGGTGGTTTCTTCGTCTCTATGGTACTCCAAGAGGCTAGTTTTGAGGTCATCGTTCAAAAAATCTAGGCAACAAACCCGAAGAAAACAAGTCAACAGGGCTAGTTTTAAGGTCGTCGTTCCAGAAGTCTAAGCGACAACGCTAGTCATCAGGTCATCGTTCGACAAATTAAGCAACATGTTCGAGGAATCAAGGCAACAAGACTAGTTTTTGGGTCGTAATTCGAGCAATCAAGACAACGCGGATAGCTCCCCGGTTCTCCAAGAGGCTCGTTTTCAGGTCATCGTTCGAAAACCCAAGGCAACAAGCTCAAGAAAACATGGAAACAGGGCTAGTTTCAAGGTCATCGTCCAAGAAATCTAAGCAACAACGCCATTCATCATGTCATCATTCGACAAATCAACGCAACATGTTCGAGGAATCAAGGCGACAAGGCTAGTTTTTGAGTCGTAATTCGAGAAATCAAGCCAACGTGGATTGCTTCTCGGTTTTCCAAGAGGCTAGTTTTCAGGTCATCGTTCAAAAAATCAAGCCAACAAGCTCAAGAAAACAAGGCAACACGACTAGTTTCAAGGTCGTCGTTCAAGAAATCTAAGCCACAACGCTACTCATCAGGTCATCGTTCGACAAATTAAGCAACATGTTCGAGGAATCAAGGCAACAAGACTAGTTTTTGGGTCGTAATTCGAGCAATCAAGGCAACGCGGATAGCTCCCCGGTTCTCCAAGAGGCCCGTTTTCAGGTCATCGTTCACAAGATCAAGGAAACCAAGGTCGTCGTTCAACGAATCTAGGCAGCGATGCTCATCATCGGGTCATCGTTCGACAATTTAAGGCAACATGTTCAAGGAATCAAGGCAACGGTGTTAGTTTCTGGGTCGTCGTTGGAGCTATCAAGGCAACGTGCTGGGGGGGTGCGATTCTTTCACGGGTCTAGGGGCTTGCCTTTTCGATGCTCGCTGGTGGCTTCGGTCTCCATGGTCCCCCCTATATATACATATTGCACGAAGAGCTTGGTGACAGGAACAGACATTGATTTTCCATATCATGCATAATTTTTTGGAACCAGCACGACGTGGGGCAATTTTAGTCGCGATCAGGTTTTTCATCGGTGAAAATGGGCCGCTTGCGAGGATCTCGTCGAGGAGTGGCTGGTCGCGACCTGGTTTCACCAAGCAAACGCAAATCGCGACTTGGATATCACCGGTGAGCTTGGCCGATGGCCTTGCCTTGGCTTTGCCCTTGGTCGTAACAGCCTCGACGTTGCTGGTCGCTCACCCACCTTCGGGAAGCCTGTGGGGCGTCACTCCCACCCTTCCCCTATATATACATATTGCGCAAACAGCTTGGTGACAGGAACACACATTGATTTTCCATATCACGCATAATATTTTGGAACTAGCACGACGTGGGGCAATTTTGGTCGCGATCAGGTTTTTCGTCGGTGAAAATGGGTCGCTTGCGAGGATCTCGTCGAGGAGTGGCTGGTCGCGATTTGGTTTCACCAACCAAACGCAAATCGCGACTTGGATATCACCGGTGAGGTTGGCCGATGGCCTTGCCTTGGCTTTGCCCTTGGTCGTAGCAGCCTCTACGTCGCTGGTCGCCCACCCACCTTCGGGACGCCTGTGGGGCGTCACTCCCACCCTTCCCCTATATATACATATTGCACAAAGAGCTTGGTGACAGGAACATACATTGATTTCCCCCGGGATGCATAATTTTGCAAAAAAACGTCCACAACTCCCTCAAATTAAGTCGGATTTTGACGAAATTTTGCGTGGCTCTTTATTAACACGAATAATGTACTTTTCAAAAAAAAAAAAAAAAAAAAAATATATGTTTTTGGTCCGTAATTACCCGGATTACCGAAGCTTCGACACTTGTACACACACACTACCGAACTTTAACTTTCGAATTGGCAAAAACCCATTGAATGAAAGTTGCTCGAAATCATTGATTTTCCTGGTAAAATTTCTTTTGTGATCGAGAAAATGTGCACGGGTTTTACCGATCAATATGTGATTTCGGCTAACTTTCATCGGGTTGGGTCGACTTTGGTCACCGGGTGGTCTTGTACTTCCGAATTAGCAAAAACCCATTGAATGAAAGTTGCTCGGAAACCTTGATTTACAGGGCAAAATTCCTTTCGTGATCGAGAAAATGTGCACGGATTTCGAGTTACCGAGCAAAATGCGATTTTGGCTAACTTTCACCGCGTCTTGTCGTCTTTGGTCACCTGGTGATCTGGTACTTCCGAATCAGCGAAAACCCATTAAATGAAAGTTGCTCGAAATCATTGATTTGCCTAGTAAAATTTCTTTCGTGATCGAGGAAATGTGCATGGATTTCGAGTTGTCGAGCAAAATATGCTTTTGGCCAGGTTTCATCGGGTTACTCACCGGTAAATCTTGGCCGTATCTAGTCTTGGCCGAGTCGAAAAATCCCAGACGCTATAATTCTATTTAACTCGCCAAAATGAAAGCCGGTTTGGCACGAATTGGACAAGGATAAAGGACCTTACAAAAATAAAACCCGGTGACCGGGCCGTAAGTCACCAACAACGGTGACGCGGCCTCCGATAAGAACACATAACAACCCAAGCTGATGACTTGCGCTTTACTAGGACCACCGATTATACTTTGTTTCCTCGTAAGACGTCAAAAATGCCGAAATAGCAACATATACTCGTTTAATATGGGCAAGCATCGTGTGTAGTGACTTCGACGGTGTTTGATAATTCAAGGCAGCATGTTTCCGGGTAGTAGTTTGATAATTCAAGTCAACATGTTCGAGTGATCAAGGCAGCAAGGCTTGTTTTCAGTTCGTCGTTCGAGAAACACGCACAGCATGTTGTATGAATTAAAGGCGCTCCATAAATCAAAGGCAACACGCCAGCTTTCAGCCGTCGTCCGAGAAAGGCCGCCAACATTTTACTTAAACCAAAGAATCGTTCGTGAAATCAAGGCAACGGGGCAAATTTTAAGTCCTTCGTTCCAAAAAACCAAGCCATCAGGTTCGATATATCAAGGCAACATGGCTTGTTTTTCAGGTCTTCGTTCGAAAAATCAAGGCAACGGGCACTGCTCTCCGCTCGTCATTCGAGATATCAAGACATCATGTTCTAGAAACCAAGGCCACAGGGCTAGTTTTCAGGTCATCGTTCTAAAAATCAAGGCAACAAAAAAGGTAGCAGGCCTAGTTTCAAGCTCATCGTTCAAGAAATCTAAGCAACAAGTTCAAATAATCAGGGCAACAAGGCTAGTTTATAGGTCGTCGCTCGAGAAAACAAGGCAAGATGTTGGGGCGGGCTTCCTTCACGGGTCATTGGGCTTGCCTTCTCGGTGCTCGATGGTAGCTTCGTCGCCATCAAGGCAATGGGGATAGCAATCAGGATTTCGTTTGAGATATCAAGACAACATGCCCTACGGTTCAAGGACACAAGGCTAGTTTTCAGGTCATTGTTCTAAAAGTCAAGGCAACATGTTCAAGCAATCAAGGCAACAGACGTTGATTTGCCCGAGGATGCATAATTTTAAGTATGCGCACGATGTCGGGAGAAATCAACACATCGTGGCTAGTTTTCAGGTCATCGTTCAAGAAACCAAGGCCCCAAACGGCTAGTTTTCAGGTCATCTAGGCAAGTTTTCTAGGCAATGTGCTCCAGTATTCAAGGCAACCATGCATGTTTTGCAGGTTGTCCTTAGTGATATCAAGGAAACGTGTTCCAACAATCAAGGTAACGAGGCTATTTTCCAGGTCGTTGTTTAAGAAATAAAGACAACGGGGCTAGGTTTCGGGACATCGTTCGACATGTCAAGGCAGCGTGTTGGAGAAATCAAGGCAACATGGAACTAGTTAACAAGGCAATGTGGTGGGGGAGGCGTCTTTCAGGGCCATCGTTCGATAAATCTAGGCAACAGGGCTTGTCATCAGGTCATCGTTCGAAAAAACAATTCAACAAGTTCGAGTAATCAAGGCAACATGGCATCTTTTCTGTTCGTCGCTCGGGCAACCAAGGCAACATATTGTGGGTGGGCTTTTTCCATGGGTCTTGTGGCTTGCCTTGTCGGAGCTCGGTGGTTTCTTCGTCTCTATGGTACTCCAAGAGGCTAGTTTTGAGGTCATCGTTCAAAAAATCTAGGCAACAAACCCGAAGAAAACAAGTCAACAGGGCTAGTTTTAAGGTCGTCGTTCCAGAAGTCTAAGCGACAACGCTAGTCATCAGGTCATCGTTCGACAAATTAAGCAACATGTTCGAGGAATCAAGGCAACAAGACTAGTTTTTGGGTCGTAATTCGAGCAATCAAGACAACGCGGATAGCTCCCCGGTTCTCCAAGAGGCTCGTTTTCAGGTCATCGTTCGAAAACCCAAGGCAACAAGCTCAAGAAAACATGGAAACAGGGCTAGTTTCAAGGTCATCGTCCAAGAAATCTAAGCAACAACGCCATTCATCATGTCATCATTCGACAAATCAACGCAACATGTTCGAGGAATCAAGGCGACAAGGCTAGTTTTTGAGTCGTAATTCGAGAAATCAAGCCAACGTGGATTGCTTCTCGGTTTTCCAAGAGGCTAGTTTTCAGGTCATCGTTCAAAAAATCAAGCCAACAAGCTCAAGAAAACAAGGCAACACGACTAGTTTCAAGGTCGTCGTTCAAGAAATCTAAGCCACAACGCTACTCATCAGGTCATCGTTCGACAAATTAAGCAACATGTTCGAGGAATCAAGGCAACAAGACTAGTTTTTGGGTCGTAATTCGAGCAATCAAGGCAACGCGGATAGCTCCCCGGTTCTCCAAGAGGCCCGTTTTCAGGTCATCGTTCACAAGATCAAGGAAACCAAGGTCGTCGTTCAACGAATCTAGGCAGCGATGCTCATCATCGGGTCATCGTTCGACAATTTAAGGCAACATGTTCAAGGAATCAAGGCAACGGTGTTAGTTTCTGGGTCGTCGTTGGAGCTATCAAGGCAACGTGCTGGGGGGGTGCGATTCTTTCACGAGTCTAGGGGCTTGCCTTTTCGATGCTCGCTGGTGGCTTCGGTCTCCATGGTCCCCCCTATATATACATATTGCACGAAGAGCTTGGTGACAGGAACAGACATTGATTTTCCATATCATGCATAATTTTTTGGAACCAGCACGACGTGGGGCAATTTTAGTCGCGATCAGGTTTTTCATCGGTGAAAATGGGCCGCTTGCGAGGATCTCGTCGAGGAGTGGCTGGTCGCGACCTGGTTTCACCAAGCAAACGCAAATCGCGACTTGGATATCACCGGTGAGCTTGGCCGATGGCCTTGCCTTGGCTTTGCCCTTGGTCGTAACAGCCTCGACGTTGCTGGTCGCTCACCCACCTTCGGGAAGCCTGTGGGGCGTCACTCCCACCCTTCCCCTATATATACATATTGCGCAAACAGCTTGGTGACAGGAACACACATTGATTTTCCATATCACGCATAATATTTTGGAACTAGCACGACGTGGGGCAATTTTGGTCGCGATCAGGTTTTTCGTCGGTGAAAATGGGTCGCTTGCGAGGATCTCGTCGAGGAGTGGCTGGTCGCGATTTGGTTTCACCAACCAAACGCAAATCGCGACTTGGATATCACCGGTGAGGTTGGCCGATGGCCTTGCCTTGGCTTTGCCCTTGGTCGTAGCAGCCTCTACGTCGCTGGTCGCCCACCCACCTTCGGGACGCCTGTGGGGCGTCACTCCCACCCTTCCCCTATATATACATATTGCACAAAGAGCTTGGTGACAGGAACATACATTGATTTCCCCCGGGATGCATAATTTTGCAAAAAAACGTCCACAACTCCCTCAAATTAAGTCGGATTTTGACGAAATTTTGCGTGGCTCTTTATTAACACGAATAATGTACTTTTCAAAAAAAAAAAAAAAAAAAAAATATATGTTTTTGGTCCGTAATTACCCGGATTACCGAAGCTTCGACACTTGTACACACACACTACCGAACTTTAACTTTCGAATTGGCAAAAACCCATTGAATGAAAGTTGCTCGAAATCATTGATTTTCCTGGTAAAATTTCTTTTGTGATCGAGAAAATGTGCACGGGTTTTACCGATCAATATGTGATTTCGGCTAACTTTCATCGGGTTGGGTCGACTTTGGTCACCGGGTGGTCTTGTACTTCCGAATTAGCAAAAACCCATTGAATGAAAGTTGCTCGGAAACCTTGATTTACAGGGCAAAATTCCTTTCGTGATCGAGAAAATGTGCACGGATTTCGAGTTACCGAGCAAAATGCGATTTTGGCTAACTTTCACCGCGTCTTGTCGTCTTTGGTCACCTGGTGATCTGGTACTTCCGAATCAGCGAAAACCCATTAAATGAAAGTTGCTCGAAATCATTGATTTGCCTAGTAAAATTTCTTTCGTGATCGAGGAAATGTGCATGGATTTCGAGTTGTCGAGCAAAATATGCTTTTGGCCAGGTTTCATCGGGTTACTCACCGGTAAATCTTGGCCGTATCTAGTCTTGGCCGAGTCGAAAAATCCCAGACGCTATAATTCTATTTAACTCGCCAAAATGAAAGCCGGTTTGGCACGAATTGGACAAGGATAAAGGACCTTACAAAAATAAAACCCGGTGACCGGGCCGTAAGTCACCAACAACGGTGACGCGGCCTCCGATAAGAACACATAACAACCCAAGCTGATGACTTGCGCTTTACTAGGACCACCGATTATACTTTGTTTCCTCGTAAGACGTCAAAAATGCCGAAATAGCAACATATACTCGTTTAATATGGGCAAGCATCGTGTGTAGTGACTTCGACGGTGTTTGATAATTCAAGGCAGCATGTTTCCGGGTAGTAGTTTGATAATTCAAGTCAACATGTTCGAGTGATCAAGGCAGCAAGGCTTGTTTTCAGTTCGTCGTTCGAGAAACACGCACAGCATGTTGTATGAATTAAAGGCGCTCCATAAATCAAAGGCAACACGCCAGCTTTCAGCCGTCGTCCGAGAAAGGCCGCCAACATTTTACTTAAACCAAAGAATCGTTCGTGAAATCAAGGCAACGGGGCAAATTTTAAGTCCTTCGTTCCAAAAAACCAAGCCATCAGGTTCGATATATCAAGGCAACATGGCTTGTTTTTCAGGTCTTCGTTCGAAAAATCAAGGCAACGGGCACTGCTCTCCGCTCGTCATTCGAGATATCAAGACATCATGTTCTAGAAACCAAGGCCACAGGGCTAGTTTTCAGGTCATCGTTCTAAAAATCAAGGCAACAAAAAAGGTAGCAGGCCTAGTTTCAAGCTCATCGTTCAAGAAATCTAAGCAACAAGTTCAAATAATCAGGGCAACAAGGCTAGTTTATAGGTCGTCGCTCGAGAAAACAAGGCAAGATGTTGGGGCGGGCTTCCTTCACGGGTCATTGGGCTTGCCTTCTCGGTGCTCGATGGTAGCTTCGTCGCCATCAAGGCAATGGGGATAGCAATCAGGATTTCGTTTGAGATATCAAGACAACATGCCCTACGGTTCAAGGACACAAGGCTAGTTTTCAGGTCATTGTTCTAAAAGTCAAGGCAACATGTTCAAGCAATCAAGGCAACAGACGTTGATTTGCCCGAGGATGCATAATTTTAAGTATGCGCACGATGTCGGGAGAAATCAACACATCGTGGCTAGTTTTCAGGTCATCGTTCAAGAAACCAAGGCCCCAAACGGCTAGTTTTCAGGTCATCTAGGCAAGTTTTCTAGGCAATGTGCTCCAGTATTCAAGGCAACCATGCATGTTTTGCAGGTTGTCCTTAGTGATATCAAGGAAACGTGTTCCAACAATCAAGGTAACGAGGCTATTTTCCAGGTCGTTGTTTAAGAAATAAAGACAACGGGGCTAGGTTTCGGGACATCGTTCGACATGTCAAGGCAGCGTGTTGGAGAAATCAAGGCAACATGGAACTAGTTAACAAGGCAATGTGGTGGGGGAGGCGTCTTTCAGGGCCATCGTTCGATAAATCTAGGCAACAGGGCTTGTCATCAGGTCATCGTTCGAAAAAACAATTCAACAAGTTCGAGTAATCAAGGCAACATGGCATCTTTTCTGTTCGTCGCTCGGGCAACCAAGGCAACATATTGTGGGTGGGCTTTTTCCATGGGTCTTGTGGCTTGCCTTGTCGGAGCTCGGTGGTTTCTTCGTCTCTATGGTACTCCAAGAGGCTAGTTTTGAGGTCATCGTTCAAAAAATCTAGGCAACAAACCCGAAGAAAACAAGTCAACAGGGCTAGTTTTAAGGTCGTCGTTCCAGAAGTCTAAGCGACAACGCTAGTCATCAGGTCATCGTTCGACAAATTAAGCAACATGTTCGAGGAATCAAGGCAACAAGACTAGTTTTTGGGTCGTAATTCGAGCAATCAAGACAACGCGGATAGCTCCCCGGTTCTCCAAGAGGCTCGTTTTCAGGTCATCGTTCGAAAACCCAAGGCAACAAGCTCAAGAAAACATGGAAACAGGGCTAGTTTCAAGGTCATCGTCCAAGAAATCTAAGCAACAACGCCATTCATCATGTCATCATTCGACAAATCAACGCAACATGTTCGAGGAATCAAGGCGACAAGGCTAGTTTTTGAGTCGTAATTCGAGAAATCAAGCCAACGTGGATTGCTTCTCGGTTTTCCAAGAGGCTAGTTTTCAGGTCATCGTTCAAAAAATCAAGCCAACAAGCTCAAGAAAACAAGGCAACACGACTAGTTTCAAGGTCGTCGTTCAAGAAATCTAAGCCACAACGCTACTCATCAGGTCATCGTTCGACAAATTAAGCAACATGTTCGAGGAATCAAGGCAACAAGACTAGTTTTTGGGTCGTAATTCGAGCAATCAAGGCAACGCGGATAGCTCCCCGGTTCTCCAAGAGGCCCGTTTTCAGGTCATCGTTCACAAGATCAAGGAAACCAAGGTCGTCGTTCAACGAATCTAGGCAGCGATGCTCATCATCGGGTCATCGTTCGACAATTTAAGGCAACATGTTCAAGGAATCAAGGCAACGGTGTTAGTTTCTGGGTCGTCGTTGGAGCTATCAAGGCAACGTGCTGGGGGGGTGCGATTCTTTCACGGGTCTAGGGGCTTGCCTTTTCGATGCTCGCTGGTGGCTTCGGTCTCCATGGTCCCCCCTATATATACATATTGCACGAAGAGCTTGGTGACAGGAACAGACATTGATTTTCCATATCATGCATAATTTTTTGGAACCAGCACGACGTGGGGCAATTTTAGTCGCGATCAGGTTTTTCATCGGTGAAAATGGGCCGCTTGCGAGGATCTCGTCGAGGAGTGGCTGGTCGCGACCTGGTTTCACCAAGCAAACGCAAATCGCGACTTGGATATCACCGGTGAGCTTGGCCGATGGCCTTGCCTTGGCTTTGCCCTTGGTCGTAACAGCCTCGACGTTGCTGGTCGCTCACCCACCTTCGGGAAGCCTGTGGGGCGTCACTCCCACCCTTCCCCTATATATACATATTGCGCAAACAGCTTGGTGACAGGAACACACATTGATTTTCCATATCACGCATAATATTTTGGAACTAGCACGACGTGGGGCAATTTTGGTCGCGATCAGGTTTTTCGTCGGTGAAAATGGGTCGCTTGCGAGGATCTCGTCGAGGAGTGGCTGGTCGCGATTTGGTTTCACCAACCAAACGCAAATCGCGACTTGGATATCACCGGTGAGGTTGGCCGATGGCCTTGCCTTGGCTTTGCCCTTGGTCGTAGCAGCCTCTACGTCGCTGGTCGCCCACCCACCTTCGGGACGCCTGTGGGGCGTCACTCCCACCCTTCCCCTATATATACATATTGCACAAAGAGCTTGGTGACAGGAACATACATTGATTTCCCCCGGGATGCATAATTTTGCAAAAAAACGTCCACAACTCCCTCAAATTAAGTCGGATTTTGACGAAATTTTGCGTGGCTCTTTATTAACACGAATAATGTACTTTTCAAAAAAAAAAAAAAAAAAAAAATATATGTTTTTGGTCCGTAATTACCCGGATTACCGAAGCTTCGACACTTGTACACACACACTACCGAACTTTAACTTTCGAATTGGCAAAAACCCATTGAATGAAAGTTGCTCGAAATCATTGATTTTCCTGGTAAAATTTCTTTTGTGATCGAGAAAATGTGCACGGGTTTTACCGATCAATATGTGATTTCGGCTAACTTTCATCGGGTTGGGTCGACTTTGGTCACCGGGTGGTCTTGTACTTCCGAATTAGCAAAAACCCATTGAATGAAAGTTGCTCGGAAACCTTGATTTACAGGGCAAAATTCCTTTCGTGATCGAGAAAATGTGCACGGATTTCGAGTTACCGAGCAAAATGCGATTTTGGCTAACTTTCACCGCGTCTTGTCGTCTTTGGTCACCTGGTGATCTGGTACTTCCGAATCAGCGAAAACCCATTAAATGAAAGTTGCTCGAAATCATTGATTTGCCTAGTAAAATTTCTTTCGTGATCGAGGAAATGTGCATGGATTTCGAGTTGTCGAGCAAAATATGCTTTTGGCCAGGTTTCATCGGGTTACTCACCGGTAAATCTTGGCCGTATCTAGTCTTGGCCGAGTCGAAAAATCCCAGACGCTATAATTCTATTTAACTCGCCAAAATGAAAGCCGGTTTGGCACGAATTGGACAAGGATAAAGGACCTTACAAAAATAAAACCCGGTGACCGGGCCGTAAGTCACCAACAACGGTGACGCGGCCTCCGATAAGAACACATAACAACCCAAGCTGATGACTTGCGCTTTACTAGGACCACCGATTATACTTTGTTTCCTCGTAAGACGTCAAAAATGCCGAAATAGCAACATATACTCGTTTAATATGGGCAAGCATCGTGTGTAGTGACTTCGACGGTGTTTGATAATTCAAGGCAGCATGTTTCCGGGTAGTAGTTTGATAATTCAAGTCAACATGTTCGAGTGATCAAGGCAGCAAGGCTTGTTTTCAGTTCGTCGTTCGAGAAACACGCACAGCATGTTGTATGAATTAAAGGCGCTCCATAAATCAAAGGCAACACGCCAGCTTTCAGCCGTCGTCCGAGAAAGGCCGCCAACATTTTACTTAAACCAAAGAATCGTTCGTGAAATCAAGGCAACGGGGCAAATTTTAAGTCCTTCGTTCCAAAAAACCAAGCCATCAGGTTCGATATATCAAGGCAACATGGCTTGTTTTTCAGGTCTTCGTTCGAAAAATCAAGGCAACGGGCACTGCTCTCCGCTCGTCATTCGAGATATCAAGACATCATGTTCTAGAAACCAAGGCCACAGGGCTAGTTTTCAGGTCATCGTTCTAAAAATCAAGGCAACAAAAAAGGTAGCAGGCCTAGTTTCAAGCTCATCGTTCAAGAAATCTAAGCAACAAGTTCAAATAATCAGGGCAACAAGGCTAGTTTATAGGTCGTCGCTCGAGAAAACAAGGCAAGATGTTGGGGCGGGCTTCCTTCACGGGTCATTGGGCTTGCCTTCTCGGTGCTCGATGGTAGCTTCGTCGCCATCAAGGCAATGGGGATAGCAATCAGGATTTCGTTTGAGATATCAAGACAACATGCCCTACGGTTCAAGGACACAAGGCTAGTTTTCAGGTCATTGTTCTAAAAGTCAAGGCAACATGTTCAAGCAATCAAGGCAACAGACGTTGATTTGCCCGAGGATGCATAATTTTAAGTATGCGCACGATGTCGGGAGAAATCAACACATCGTGGCTAGTTTTCAGGTCATCGTTCAAGAAACCAAGGCCCCAAACGGCTAGTTTTCAGGTCATCTAGGCAAGTTTTCTAGGCAATGTGCTCCAGTATTCAAGGCAACCATGCATGTTTTGCAGGTTGTCCTTAGTGATATCAAGGAAACGTGTTCCAACAATCAAGGTAACGAGGCTATTTTCCAGGTCGTTGTTTAAGAAATAAAGACAACGGGGCTAGGTTTCGGGACATCGTTCGACATGTCAAGGCAGCGTGTTGGAGAAATCAAGGCAACATGGAACTAGTTAACAAGGCAATGTGGTGGGGGAGGCGTCTTTCAGGGCCATCGTTCGATAAATCTAGGCAACAGGGCTTGTCATCAGGTCATCGTTCGAAAAAACAATTCAACAAGTTCGAGTAATCAAGGCAACATGGCATCTTTTCTGTTCGTCGCTCGGGCAACCAAGGCAACATATTGTGGGTGGGCTTTTTCCATGGGTCTTGTGGCTTGCCTTGTCGGAGCTCGGTGGTTTCTTCGTCTCTATGGTACTCCAAGAGGCTAGTTTTGAGGTCATCGTTCAAAAAATCTAGGCAACAAACCCGAAGAAAACAAGTCAACAGGGCTAGTTTTAAGGTCGTCGTTCCAGAAGTCTAAGCGACAACGCTAGTCATCAGGTCATCGTTCGACAAATTAAGCAACATGTTCGAGGAATCAAGGCAACAAGACTAGTTTTTGGGTCGTAATTCGAGCAATCAAGACAACGCGGATAGCTCCCCGGTTCTCCAAGAGGCTCGTTTTCAGGTCATCGTTCGAAAACCCAAGGCAACAAGCTCAAGAAAACATGGAAACAGGGCTAGTTTCAAGGTCATCGTCCAAGAAATCTAAGCAACAACGCCATTCATCATGTCATCATTCGACAAATCAACGCAACATGTTCGAGGAATCAAGGCGACAAGGCTAGTTTTTGAGTCGTAATTCGAGAAATCAAGCCAACGTGGATTGCTTCTCGGTTTTCCAAGAGGCTAGTTTTCAGGTCATCGTTCAAAAAATCAAGCCAACAAGCTCAAGAAAACAAGGCAACACGACTAGTTTCAAGGTCGTCGTTCAAGAAATCTAAGCCACAACGCTACTCATCAGGTCATCGTTCGACAAATTAAGCAACATGTTCGAGGAATCAAGGCAACAAGACTAGTTTTTGGGTCGTAATTCGAGCAATCAAGGCAACGCGGATAGCTCCCCGGTTCTCCAAGAGGCCCGTTTTCAGGTCATCGTTCACAAGATCAAGGAAACCAAGGTCGTCGTTCAACGAATCTAGGCAGCGATGCTCATCATCGGGTCATCGTTCGACAATTTAAGGCAACATGTTCAAGGAATCAAGGCAACGGTGTTAGTTTCTGGGTCGTCGTTGGAGCTATCAAGGCAACGTGCTGGGGGGGTGCGATTCTTTCACGAGTCTAGGGGCTTGCCTTTTCGATGCTCGCTGGTGGCTTCGGTCTCCATGGTCCCCCCTATATATACATATTGCACGAAGAGCTTGGTGACAGGAACAGACATTGATTTTCCATATCATGCATAATTTTTTGGAACCAGCACGACGTGGGGCAATTTTAGTCGCGATCAGGTTTTTCATCGGTGAAAATGGGCCGCTTGCGAGGATCTCGTCGAGGAGTGGCTGGTCGCGACCTGGTTTCACCAAGCAAACGCAAATCGCGACTTGGATATCACCGGTGAGCTTGGCCGATGGCCTTGCCTTGGCTTTGCCCTTGGTCGTAACAGCCTCGACGTTGCTGGTCGCTCACCCACCTTCGGGAAGCCTGTGGGGCGTCACTCCCACCCTTCCCCTATATATACATATTGCGCAAACAGCTTGGTGACAGGAACACACATTGATTTTCCATATCACGCATAATATTTTGGAACTAGCACGACGTGGGGCAATTTTGGTCGCGATCAGGTTTTTCGTCGGTGAAAATGGGTCGCTTGCGAGGATCTCGTCGAGGAGTGGCTGGTCGCGATTTGGTTTCACCAACCAAACGCAAATCGCGACTTGGATATCACCGGTGAGGTTGGCCGATGGCCTTGCCTTGGCTTTGCCCTTGGTCGTAGCAGCCTCTACGTCGCTGGTCGCCCACCCACCTTCGGGACGCCTGTGGGGCGTCACTCCCACCCTTCCCCTATATATACATATTGCACAAAGAGCTTGGTGACAGGAACATACATTGATTTCCCCCGGGATGCATAATTTTGCAAAAAAACGTCCACAACTCCCTCAAATTAAGTCGGATTTTGACGAAATTTTGCGTGGCTCTTTATTAACACGAATAATGTACTTTTCAAAAAAAAAAAAAAAAAAAAAATATATGTTTTTGGTCCGTAATTACCCGGATTACCGAAGCTTCGACACTTGTACACACACACTACCGAACTTTAACTTTCGAATTGGCAAAAACCCATTGAATGAAAGTTGCTCGAAATCATTGATTTTCCTGGTAAAATTTCTTTTGTGATCGAGAAAATGTGCACGGGTTTTACCGATCAATATGTGATTTCGGCTAACTTTCATCGGGTTGGGTCGACTTTGGTCACCGGGTGGTCTTGTACTTCCGAATTAGCAAAAACCCATTGAATGAAAGTTGCTCGGAAACCTTGATTTACAGGGCAAAATTCCTTTCGTGATCGAGAAAATGTGCACGGATTTCGAGTTACCGAGCAAAATGCGATTTTGGCTAACTTTCACCGCGTCTTGTCGTCTTTGGTCACCTGGTGATCTGGTACTTCCGAATCAGCGAAAACCCATTAAATGAAAGTTGCTCGAAATCATTGATTTGCCTAGTAAAATTTCTTTCGTGATCGAGGAAATGTGCATGGATTTCGAGTTGTCGAGCAAAATATGCTTTTGGCCAGGTTTCATCGGGTTACTCACCGGTAAATCTTGGCCGTATCTAGTCTTGGCCGAGTCGAAAAATCCCAGACGCTATAATTCTATTTAACTCGCCAAAATGAAAGCCGGTTTGGCACGAATTGGACAAGGATAAAGGACCTTACAAAAATAAAACCCGGTGACCGGGCCGTAAGTCACCAACAACGGTGACGCGGCCTCCGATAAGAACACATAACAACCCAAGCTGATGACTTGCGCTTTACTAGGACCACCGATTATACTTTGTTTCCTCGTAAGACGTCAAAAATGCCGAAATAGCAACATATACTCGTTTAATATGGGCAAGCATCGTGTGTAGTGACTTCGACGGTGTTTGATAATTCAAGGCAGCATGTTTCCGGGTAGTAGTTTGATAATTCAAGTCAACATGTTCGAGTGATCAAGGCAGCAAGGCTTGTTTTCAGTTCGTCGTTCGAGAAACACGCACAGCATGTTGTATGAATTAAAGGCGCTCCATAAATCAAAGGCAACACGCCAGCTTTCAGCCGTCGTCCGAGAAAGGCCGCCAACATTTTACTTAAACCAAAGAATCGTTCGTGAAATCAAGGCAACGGGGCAAATTTTAAGTCCTTCGTTCCAAAAAACCAAGCCATCAGGTTCGATATATCAAGGCAACATGGCTTGTTTTTCAGGTCTTCGTTCGAAAAATCAAGGCAACGGGCACTGCTCTCCGCTCGTCATTCGAGATATCAAGACATCATGTTCTAGAAACCAAGGCCACAGGGCTAGTTTTCAGGTCATCGTTCTAAAAATCAAGGCAACAAAAAAGGTAGCAGGCCTAGTTTCAAGCTCATCGTTCAAGAAATCTAAGCAACAAGTTCAAATAATCAGGGCAACAAGGCTAGTTTATAGGTCGTCGCTCGAGAAAACAAGGCAAGATGTTGGGGCGGGCTTCCTTCACGGGTCATTGGGCTTGCCTTCTCGGTGCTCGATGGTAGCTTCGTCGCCATCAAGGCAATGGGGATAGCAATCAGGATTTCGTTTGAGATATCAAGACAACATGCCCTACGGTTCAAGGACACAAGGCTAGTTTTCAGGTCATTGTTCTAAAAGTCAAGGCAACATGTTCAAGCAATCAAGGCAACAGACGTTGATTTGCCCGAGGATGCATAATTTTAAGTATGCGCACGATGTCGGGAGAAATCAACACATCGTGGCTAGTTTTCAGGTCATCGTTCAAGAAACCAAGGCCCCAAACGGCTAGTTTTCAGGTCATCTAGGCAAGTTTTCTAGGCAATGTGCTCCAGTATTCAAGGCAACCATGCATGTTTTGCAGGTTGTCCTTAGTGATATCAAGGAAACGTGTTCCAACAATCAAGGTAACGAGGCTATTTTCCAGGTCGTTGTTTAAGAAATAAAGACAACGGGGCTAGGTTTCGGGACATCGTTCGACATGTCAAGGCAGCGTGTTGGAGAAATCAAGGCAACATGGAACTAGTTAACAAGGCAATGTGGTGGGGGAGGCGTCTTTCAGGGCCATCGTTCGATAAATCTAGGCAACAGGGCTTGTCATCAGGTCATCGTTCGAAAAAACAATTCAACAAGTTCGAGTAATCAAGGCAACATGGCATCTTTTCTGTTCGTCGCTCGGGCAACCAAGGCAACATATTGTGGGTGGGCTTTTTCCATGGGTCTTGTGGCTTGCCTTGTCGGAGCTCGGTGGTTTCTTCGTCTCTATGGTACTCCAAGAGGCTAGTTTTGAGGTCATCGTTCAAAAAATCTAGGCAACAAACCCGAAGAAAACAAGTCAACAGGGCTAGTTTTAAGGTCGTCGTTCCAGAAGTCTAAGCGACAACGCTAGTCATCAGGTCATCGTTCGACAAATTAAGCAACATGTTCGAGGAATCAAGGCAACAAGACTAGTTTTTGGGTCGTAATTCGAGCAATCAAGACAACGCGGATAGCTCCCCGGTTCTCCAAGAGGCTCGTTTTCAGGTCATCGTTCGAAAACCCAAGGCAACAAGCTCAAGAAAACATGGAAACAGGGCTAGTTTCAAGGTCATCGTCCAAGAAATCTAAGCAACAACGCCATTCATCATGTCATCATTCGACAAATCAACGCAACATGTTCGAGGAATCAAGGCGACAAGGCTAGTTTTTGAGTCGTAATTCGAGAAATCAAGCCAACGTGGATTGCTTCTCGGTTTTCCAAGAGGCTAGTTTTCAGGTCATCGTTCAAAAAATCAAGCCAACAAGCTCAAGAAAACAAGGCAACACGACTAGTTTCAAGGTCGTCGTTCAAGAAATCTAAGCCACAACGCTACTCATCAGGTCATCGTTCGACAAATTAAGCAACATGTTCGAGGAATCAAGGCAACAAGACTAGTTTTTGGGTCGTAATTCGAGCAATCAAGGCAACGCGGATAGCTCCCCGGTTCTCCAAGAGGCCCGTTTTCAGGTCATCGTTCACAAGATCAAGGAAACCAAGGTCGTCGTTCAACGAATCTAGGCAGCGATGCTCATCATCGGGTCATCGTTCGACAATTTAAGGCAACATGTTCAAGGAATCAAGGCAACGGTGTTAGTTTCTGGGTCGTCGTTGGAGCTATCAAGGCAACGTGCTGGGGGGGTGCGATTCTTTCACGAGTCTAGGGGCTTGCCTTTTCGATGCTCGCTGGTGGCTTCGGTCTCCATGGTCCCCCCTATATATACATATTGCACGAAGAGCTTGGTGACAGGAACAGACATTGATTTTCCATATCATGCATAATTTTTTGGAACCAGCACGACGTGGGGCAATTTTAGTCGCGATCAGGTTTTTCATCGGTGAAAATGGGCCGCTTGCGAGGATCTCGTCGAGGAGTGGCTGGTCGCGACCTGGTTTCACCAAGCAAACGCAAATCGCGACTTGGATATCACCGGTGAGCTTGGCCGATGGCCTTGCCTTGGCTTTGCCCTTGGTCGTAACAGCCTCGACGTTGCTGGTCGCTCACCCACCTTCGGGAAGCCTGTGGGGCGTCACTCCCACCCTTCCCCTATATATACATATTGCGCAAACAGCTTGGTGACAGGAACACACATTGATTTTCCATATCACGCATAATATTTTGGAACTAGCACGACGTGGGGCAATTTTGGTCGCGATCAGGTTTTTCGTCGGTGAAAATGGGTCGCTTGCGAGGATCTCGTCGAGGAGTGGCTGGTCGCGATTTGGTTTCACCAACCAAACGCAAATCGCGACTTGGATATCACCGGTGAGGTTGGCCGATGGCCTTGCCTTGGCTTTGCCCTTGGTCGTAGCAGCCTCTACGTCGCTGGTTGCCCACCCACCTTCGGGACGCCTGTGGGGCGTCACTCCCACCCTTCCCCTATATATACATATTGCACAAAGAGCTTGGTGACAGGAACATACATTGATTTCCCCCGGGATGCATAATTTTGCAAAAAAACGTCCACAACTCCCTCAAATTAAGTCGGATTTTGACGAAATTTTGCGTGGCTCTTTATTAACACGAATAATGTACTTTTCAAAAAAAAAAAAAAAAAAAAAATATATGTTTTTGGTCCGTAATTACCCGGATTACCGAAGCTTCGACACTTGTACACACACACTACCGAACTTTAACTTTCGAATTGGCAAAAACCCATTGAATGAAAGTTGCTCGAAATCATTGATTTTCCTGGTAAAATTTCTTTTGTGATCGAGAAAATGTGCACGGGTTTTACCGATCAATATGTGATTTCGGCTAACTTTCATCGGGTTGGGTCGACTTTGGTCACCGGGTGGTCTTGTACTTCCGAATTAGCAAAAACCCATTGAATGAAAGTTGCTCGGAAACCTTGATTTACAGGGCAAAATTCCTTTCGTGATCGAGAAAATGTGCACGGATTTCGAGTTACCGAGCAAAATGCGATTTTGGCTAACTTTCACCGCGTCTTGTCGTCTTTGGTCACCTGGTGATCTGGTACTTCCGAATCAGCGAAAACCCATTAAATGAAAGTTGCTCGAAATCATTGATTTGCCTAGTAAAATTTCTTTCGTGATCGAGGAAATGTGCATGGATTTCGAGTTGTCGAGCAAAATATGCTTTTGGCCAGGTTTCATCGGGTTACTCACCGGTAAATCTTGGCCGTATCTAGTCTTGGCCGAGTCGAAAAATCCCAGACGCTATAATTCTATTTAACTCGCCAAAATGAAAGCCGGTTTGGCACGAATTGGACAAGGATAAAGGACCTTACAAAAATAAAACCCGGTGACCGGGCCGTAAGTCACCAACAACGGTGACGCGGCCTCCGATAAGAACACATAACAACCCAAGCTGATGACTTGCGCTTTACTAGGACCACCGATTATACTTTGTTTCCTCGTAAGACGTCAAAAATGCCGAAATAGCAACATATACTCGTTTAATATGGGCAAGCATCGTGTGTAGTGACTTCGACGGTGTTTGATAATTCAAGGCAGCATGTTTCCGGGTAGTAGTTTGATAATTCAAGTCAACATGTTCGAGTGATCAAGGCAGCAAGGCTTGTTTTCAGTTCGTCGTTCGAGAAACACGCACAGCATGTTGTATGAATTAAAGGCGCTCCATAAATCAAAGGCAACACGCCAGCTTTCAGCCGTCGTCCGAGAAAGGCCGCCAACATTTTACTTAAACCAAAGAATCGTTCGTGAAATCAAGGCAACGGGGCAAATTTTAAGTCCTTCGTTCCAAAAAACCAAGCCATCAGGTTCGATATATCAAGGCAACATGGCTTGTTTTTCAGGTCTTCGTTCGAAAAATCAAGGCAACGGGCACTGCTCTCCGCTCGTCATTCGAGATATCAAGACATCATGTTCTAGAAACCAAGGCCACAGGGCTAGTTTTCAGGTCATCGTTCTAAAAATCAAGGCAACAAAAAAGGTAGCAGGCCTAGTTTCAAGCTCATCGTTCAAGAAATCTAAGCAACAAGTTCAAATAATCAGGGCAACAAGGCTAGTTTATAGGTCGTCGCTCGAGAAAACAAGGCAAGATGTTGGGGCGGGCTTCCTTCACGGGTCATTGGGCTTGCCTTCTCGGTGCTCGATGGTAGCTTCGTCGCCATCAAGGCAATGGGGATAGCAATCAGGATTTCGTTTGAGATATCAAGACAACATGCCCTACAGTTCAAGGACACAAGGCTAGTTTTCAGGTCATTGTTCTAAAAGTCAAGGCAACATGTTCAAGCAATCAAGGCAACAGACGTTGATTTGCCCGAGGATGCATAATTTTAAGTATGCGCACGATGTCGGGAGAAATCAACACATCGTGGCTAGTTTTCAGGTCATCGTTCAAGAAACCAAGGCCCCAAACGGCTAGTTTTCAGGTCATCTAGGCAAGTTTTCTAGGCAATGTGCTCCAGTATTCAAGGCAACCATGCATGTTTTGCAGGTTGTCCTTAGTGATATCAAGGAAACGTGTTCCAACAATCAAGGTAACGAGGCTATTTTCCAGGTCGTTGTTTAAGAAATAAAGACAACGGGGCTAGGTTTCGGGACATCGTTCGACATGTCAAGGCAGCGTGTTGGAGAAATCAAGGCAACATGGAACTAGTTAACAAGGCAACGTGGTGGGGGAGGCGTCTTTCAGGGCCATCGTTCGATAAATCTAGGCAACAGGGCTTGTCATCAGGTCATCGTTCGAAAAAACAATTCAACAAGTTCGAGTAATCAAGGCAACATGGCATCTTTTCTGTTCGTCGCTCGGGCAACCAAGGCAACATATTGTGGGTGGGCTTTTTCCATGGGTCTTGTGGCTTGCCTTGTCGGAGCTCGGTGGTTTCTTCGTCTCTATGGTACTCCAAGAGGCTAGTTTTGAGGTCATCGTTCAAAAAATCTAGGCAACAAACCCGAAGAAAACAAGTCAACAGGGCTAGTTTTAAGGTCGTCGTTCCAGAAGTCTAAGCGACAACGCTAGTCATCAGGTCATCGTTCGACAAATTAAGCAACATGTTCGAGGAATCAAGGCAACAAGACTAGTTTTTGGGTCGTAATTCGAGCAATCAAGACAACGCGGATAGCTCCCCGGTTCTCCAAGAGGCTCGTTTTCAGGTCATCGTTCGAAAACCCAAGGCAACAAGCTCAAGAAAACATGGAAACAGGGCTAGTTTCAAGGTCATCGTCCAAGAAATCTAAGCAACAACGCCATTCATCATGTCATCATTCGACAAATCAACGCAACATGTTCGAGGAATCAAGGCGACAAGGCTAGTTTTTGAGTCGTAATTCGAGAAATCAAGCCAACGTGGATTGCTTCTCGGTTTTCCAAGAGGCTAGTTTTCAGGTCATCGTTCAAAAAATCAAGCCAACAAGCTCAAGAAAACAAGGCAACACGACTAGTTTCAAGGTCGTCGTTCAAGAAATCTAAGCCACAACGCTACTCATCAGGTCATCGTTCGACAAATTAAGCAACATGTTCGAGGAATCAAGGCAACAAGACTAGTTTTTGGGTCGTAATTCGAGCAATCAAGGCAACGCGGATAGCTCCCCGGTTCTCCAAGAGGCCCGTTTTCAGGTCATCGTTCACAAGATCAAGGAAACCAAGGTCGTCGTTCAACGAATCTAGGCAGCGATGCTCATCATCGGGTCATCGTTCGACAATTTAAGGCAACATGTTCAAGGAATCAAGGCAACGGTGTTAGTTTCTGGGTCGTCGTTGGAGCTATCAAGGCAACGTGCTGGGGGGGTGCGATTCTTTCACGGGTCTAGGGGCTTGCCTTTTCGATGCTCGCTGGTGGCTTCGGTCTCCATGGTCCCCCCTATATATACATATTGCACGAAGAGCTTGGTGACAGGAACAGACATTGATTTTCCATATCATGCATAATTTTTTGGAACCAGCACGACGTGGGGCAATTTTAGTCGCGATCAGGTTTTTCATCGGTGAAAATGGGCCGCTTGCGAGGATCTCGTCGAGGAGTGGCTGGTCGCGACCTGGTTTCACCAAGCAAACGCAAATCGCGACTTGGATATCACCGGTGAGCTTGGCCGATGGCCTTGCCTTGGCTTTGCCCTTGGTCGTAACAGCCTCGACGTTGCTGGTCGCTCACCCACCTTCGGGAAGCCTGTGGGGCGTCACTCCCACCCTTCCCCTATATATACATATTGCGCAAACAGCTTGGTGACAGGAACACACATTGATTTTCCATATCACGCATAATATTTTGGAACTAGCACGACGTGGGGCAATTTTGGTCGCGATCAGGTTTTTCGTCGGTGAAAATGGGTCGCTTGCGAGGATCTCGTCGAGGAGTGGCTGGTCGCGATTTGGTTTCACCAACCAAACGCAAATCGCGACTTGGATATCACCGGTGAGGTTGGCCGATGGCCTTGCCTTGGCTTTGCCCTTGGTCGTAGCAGCCTCTACGTCGCTGGTCGCCCACCCACCTTCGGGACGCCTGTGGGGCGTCACTCCCACCCTTCCCCTATATATACATATTGCACAAAGAGCTTGGTGACAGGAACATACATTGATTTCCCCCGGGATGCATAATTTTGCAAAAAAACGTCCACAACTCCCTCAAATTAAGTCGGATTTTGACGAAATTTTGCGTGGCTCTTTATTAACACGAATAATGTACTTTTCAAAAAAAAAAAAAAAAAATATATATGTTTTTGGTCCGTAATTACCCGGATTACCGAAGCTTCGACACTTGTACACACACTACCGAACTTTAACTTTCGAATTGGCAAAAACCCATTGAATGAAAGTTGCTCGAAATCATTGATTTTCCTGGTAAAATTTCTTTTGTGATCGAGAAAATGTGCACGGGTTTTACCGATCAATATGTGATTTCGGCTAACTTTCATCGGGTTGGGTCGACTTTGGTCACCGGGTGGTCTTGTACTTCCGAATTAGCAAAAACCCATTGAATGAAAGTTGCTCGGAAACCTTGATTTACAGGGCAAAATTCCTTTCGTGATCGAGAAAATGTGCACGGATTTCGAGTTACCGAGCAAAATGCGATTTTGGCTAACTTTCACCGCGTCTTGTCGTCTTTGGTCACCTGGTGATCTGGTACTTCCGAATCAGCGAAAACCCATTAAATGAAAGTTGCTCGAAATCATTGATTTGCCTAGTAAAATTTCTTTCGTGATCGAGGAAATGTGCATGGATTTCGAGTTGTCGAGCAAAATATGCTTTTGGCCAGGTTTCATCGGGTTACTCACCGGTAAATCTTGGCCGTATCTAGTCTTGGCCGAGTCGAAAAATCCCAGACGCTATAATTCTATTTAACTCGCCAAAATGAAAGCCGGTTTGGCACGAATTGGACAAGGATAAAGGACCTTACAAAAATAAAACCCGGTGACCGGGCCGTAAGTCACCAACAACGGTGACGCGGCCTCCGATAAGAACACATAACAACCCAAGCTGATGACTTGCGCTTTACTAGGACCACCGATTATACTTTGTTTCCTCGTAAGACGTCAAAAATGCCGAAATAGCAACATATACTCGTTTAATATGGGCAAGCATCGTGTGTAGTGACTTCGACGGTGTTTGATAATTCAAGGCAGCATGTTTCCGGGTAGTAGTTTGATAATTCAAGTCAACATGTTCGAGTGATCAAGGCAGCAAGGCTTGTTTTCAGTTCGTCGTTCGAGAAACACGCACAGCATGTTGTATGAATTAAAGGCGCTCCATAAATCAAAGGCAACACGCCAGCTTTCAGCCGTCGTCCGAGAAAGGCCGCCAACATTTTACTTAAACCAAAGAATCGTTCGTGAAATCAAGGCAACGGGGCAAATTTTAAGTCCTTCGTTCCAAAAAACCAAGCCATCAGGTTCGATATATCAAGGCAACATGGCTTGTTTTTCAGGTCTTCGTTCGAAAAATCAAGGCAACGGGCACTGCTCTCCGCTCGTCATTCGAGATATCAAGACATCATGTTCTAGAAACCAAGGCCACAGGGCTAGTTTTCAGGTCATCGTTCTAAAAATCAAGGCAACAAAAAAGGTAGCAGGCCTAGTTTCAAGCTCATCGTTCAAGAAATCTAAGCAACAAGTTCAAATAATCAGGGCAACAAGGCTAGTTTATAGGTCGTCGCTCGAGAAAACAAGGCAAGATGTTGGGGCGGGCTTCCTTCACGGGTCATTGGGCTTGCCTTCTCGGTGCTCGATGGTAGCTTCGTCGCCATCAAGGCAATGGGGATAGCAATCAGGATTTCGTTTGAGATATCAAGACAACATGCCCTACAGTTCAAGGACACAAGGCTAGTTTTCAGGTCATTGTTCTAAAAGTCAAGGCAACATGTTCAAGCAATCAAGGCAACAGACGTTGATTTGCCCGAGGATGCATAATTTTAAGTATGCGCACGATGTCGGGAGAAATCAACACATCGTGGCTAGTTTTCAGGTCATCGTTCAAGAAACCAAGGCCCCAAACGGCTAGTTTTCAGGTCATCTAGGCAAGTTTTCTAGGCAATGTGCTCCAGTATTCAAGGCAACCATGCATGTTTTGCAGGTTGTCCTTAGTGATATCAAGGAAACGTGTTCCAACAATCAAGGTAACGAGGCTATTTTCCAGGTCGTTGTTTAAGAAATAAAGACAACGGGGCTAGGTTTCGGGACATCGTTCGACATGTCAAGGCAGCGTGTTGGAGAAATCAAGGCAACATGGAACTAGTTAACAAGGCAACGTGGTGGGGGAGGCGTCTTTCAGGGCCATCGTTCGATAAATCTAGGCAACAGGGCTTGTCATCAGGTCATCGTTCGAAAAAACAATTCAACAAGTTCGAGTAATCAAGGCAACATGGCATCTTTTCTGTTCGTCGCTCGGGCAACCAAGGCAACATATTGTGGGTGGGCTTTTTCCATGGGTCTTGTGGCTTGCCTTGTCGGAGCTCGGTGGTTTCTTCGTCTCTATGGTACTCCAAGAGGCTAGTTTTGAGGTCATCGTTCAAAAAATCTAGGCAACAAACCCGAAGAAAACAAGTCAACAGGGCTAGTTTTAAGGTCGTCGTTCCAGAAGTCTAAGCGACAACGCTAGTCATCAGGTCATCGTTCGACAAATTAAGCAACATGTTCGAGGAATCAAGGCAACAAGACTAGTTTTTGGGTCGTAATTCGAGCAATCAAGACAACGCGGATAGCTCCCCGGTTCTCCAAGAGGCTCGTTTTCAGGTCATCGTTCGAAAACCCAAGGCAACAAGCTCAAGAAAACATGGAAACAGGGCTAGTTTCAAGGTCATCGTCCAAGAAATCTAAGCAACAACGCCATTCATCATGTCATCATTCGACAAATCAACGCAACATGTTCGAGGAATCAAGGCGACAAGGCTAGTTTTTGAGTCGTAATTCGAGAAATCAAGCCAACGTGGATTGCTTCTCGGTTTTCCAAGAGGCTAGTTTTCAGGTCATCGTTCAAAAAATCAAGCCAACAAGCTCAAGAAAACAAGGCAACACGACTAGTTTCAAGGTCGTCGTTCAAGAAATCTAAGCCACAACGCTACTCATCAGGTCATCGTTCGACAAATTAAGCAACATGTTCGAGGAATCAAGGCAACAAGACTAGTTTTTGGGTCGTAATTCGAGCAATCAAGGCAACGCGGATAGCTCCCCGGTTCTCCAAGAGGCCCGTTTTCAGGTCATCGTTCACAAGATCAAGGAAACCAAGGTCGTC
Organism: Lactuca saligna; assembly: GCF_052625555.1. Taxonomy (NCBI): domain Eukaryota; kingdom Viridiplantae; phylum Streptophyta; class Magnoliopsida; order Asterales; family Asteraceae; genus Lactuca; species Lactuca saligna. The sequence continues at coordinate 27,552,091 of NC_136417.1, forward strand.
GTTCAACGAATCTAGGCAGCGATGCTCATCATCGGGTCATCGTTCGACAATTTAAGGCAACATGTTCAAGGAATCAAGGCAACGGTGTTAGTTTCTGGGTCGTCGTTGGAGCTATCAAGGCAACGTGCTGGGGGGGTGCGATTCTTTCACGGGTCTAGGGGCTTGCCTTTTCGATGCTCGCTGGTGGCTTCGGTCTCCATGGTCCCCCCTATATATACATATTGCACGAAGAGCTTGGTGACAGGAACAGACATTGATTTTCCATATCATGCATAATTTTTTGGAACCAGCACGACGTGGGGCAATTTTAGTCGCGATCAGGTTTTTCATCGGTGAAAATGGGCCGCTTGCGAGGATCTCGTCGAGGAGTGGCTGGTCGCGACCTGGTTTCACCAAGCAAACGCAAATCGCGACTTGGATATCACCGGTGAGCTTGGCCGATGGCCTTGCCTTGGCTTTGCCCTTGGTCGTAACAGCCTCGACGTTGCTGGTCGCTCACCCACCTTCGGGAAGCCTGTGGGGCGTCACTCCCACCCTTCCCCTATATATACATATTGCGCAAACAGCTTGGTGACAGGAACACACATTGATTTTCCATATCACGCATAATATTTTGGAACTAGCACGACGTGGGGCAATTTTGGTCGCGATCAGGTTTTTCGTCGGTGAAAATGGGTCGCTTGCGAGGATCTCGTCGAGGAGTGGCTGGTCGCGATTTGGTTTCACCAACCAAACGCAAATCGCGACTTGGATATCACCGGTGAGGTTGGCCGATGGCCTTGCCTTGGCTTTGCCCTTGGTCGTAGCAGCCTCTACGTCGCTGGTCGCCCACCCACCTTCGGGACGCCTGTGGGGCGTCACTCCCACCCTTCCCCTATATATACATATTGCACAAAGAGCTTGGTGACAGGAACATACATTGATTTCCCCCGGGATGCATAATTTTGCAAAAAAACGTCCACAACTCCCTCAAATTAAGTCGGATTTTGACGAAATTTTGCGTGGCTCTTTATTAACACGAATAATGTACTTTTCAAAAAAAAAAAAAAAAAATATATATGTTTTTGGTCCGTAATTACCCGGATTACCGAAGCTTCGACACTTGTACACACACTACCGAACTTTAACTTTCGAATTGGCAAAAACCCATTGAATGAAAGTTGCTCGAAATCATTGATTTTCCTGGTAAAATTTCTTTTGTGATCGAGAAAATGTGCACGGGTTTTACCGATCAATATGTGATTTCGGCTAACTTTCATCGGGTTGGGTCGACTTTGGTCACCGGGTGGTCTTGTACTTCCGAATTAGCAAAAACCCATTGAATGAAAGTTGCTCGGAAACCTTGATTTACAGGGCAAAATTCCTTTCGTGATCGAGAAAATGTGCACGGATTTCGAGTTACCGAGCAAAATGCGATTTTGGCTAACTTTCACCGCGTCTTGTCGTCTTTGGTCACCTGGTGATCTGGTACTTCCGAATCAGCGAAAACCCATTAAATGAAAGTTGCTCGAAATCATTGATTTGCCTAGTAAAATTTCTTTCGTGATCGAGGAAATGTGCATGGATTTCGAGTTGTCGAGCAAAATATGCTTTTGGCCAGGTTTCATCGGGTTACTCACCGGTAAATCTTGGCCGTATCTAGTCTTGGCCGAGTCGAAAAATCCCAGACGCTATAATTCTATTTAACTCGCCAAAATGAAAGCCGGTTTGGCACGAATTGGACAAGGATAAAGGACCTTACAAAAATAAAACCCGGTGACCGGGCCGTAAATCACCAACAACGGTGACGCGGCCTCCGATAAGAACACATAACAACCCAAGCTGATGACTTGCGCTTTACTAGGACCACCGATTATACTTTGTTTCCTCGTAAGACGTCAAAAATGCCGAAATAGCAACATATACTCGTTTAATATGGGCAAGCATCGTGTGTAGTGACTTCGACGGTGTTTGATAATTCAAGGCAGCATGTTTCCGGGTAGTAGTTTGATAATTCAAGTCAACATGTTCGAGTGATCAAGGCAGCAAGGCTTGTTTTCAGTTCGTCGTTCGAGAAACACGCACAGCATGTTGTATGAATTAAAGGCGCTCCATAAATCAAAGGCAACACGCCAGCTTTCAGCCGTCGTCCGAGAAAGGCCGCCAACATTTTACTTAAACCAAAGAATCGTTCGTGAAATCAAGGCAACGGGGCAAATTTTAAGTCCTTCGTTCCAAAAAACCAAGCCATCAGGTTCGATATATCAAGGCAACATGGCTTGTTTTTCAGGTCTTCGTTCGAAAAATCAAGGCAACGGGCACTGCTCTCCGCTCGTCATTCGAGATATCAAGACATCATGTTCTAGAAACCAAGGCCACAGGGCTAGTTTTCAGGTCATCGTTCTAAAAATCAAGGCAACAAAAAAGGTAGCAGGCCTAGTTTCAAGCTCATCGTTCAAGAAATCTAAGCAACAAGTTCAAATAATCAGGGCAACAAGGCTAGTTTATAGGTCGTCGCTCGAGAAAACAAGGCAAGATGTTGGGGCGGGCTTCCTTCACGGGTCATTGGGCTTGCCTTCTCGGTGCTCGATGGTAGCTTCGTCGCCATCAAGGCAATGGGGATAGCAATCAGGATTTCGTTTGAGATATCAAGACAACATGCCCTACAGTTCAAGGACACAAGGCTAGTTTTCAGGTCATTGTTCTAAAAGTCAAGGCAACATGTTCAAGCAATCAAGGCAACAGACGTTGATTTGCCCGAGGATGCATAATTTTAAGTATGCGCACGATGTCGGGAGAAATCAACACATCGTGGCTAGTTTTCAGGTCATCGTTCAAGAAACCAAGGCCCCAAACGGCTAGTTTTCAGGTCATCTAGGCAAGTTTTCTAGGCAATGTGCTCCAGTATTCAAGGCAACCATGCATGTTTTGCAGGTTGTCCTTAGTGATATCAAGGAAACGTGTTCCAACAATCAAGGTAACGAGGCTATTTTCCAGGTCGTTGTTTAAGAAATAAAGACAACGGGGCTAGGTTTCGGGACATCGTTCGACATGTCAAGGCAGCGTGTTGGAGAAATCAAGGCAACATGGAACTAGTTAACAAGGCAACGTGGTGGGGGAGGCGTCTTTCAGGGCCATCGTTCGATAAATCTAGGCAACAGGGCTTGTCATCAGGTCATCGTTCGAAAAAACAATTCAACAAGTTCGAGTAATCAAGGCAACATGGCATCTTTTCTGTTCGTCGCTCGGGCAACCAAGGCAACATATTGTGGGTGGGCTTTTTCCATGGGTCTTGTGGCTTGCCTTGTCGGAGCTCGGTGGTTTCTTCGTCTCTATGGTACTCCAAGAGGCTAGTTTTGAGGTCATCGTTCAAAAAATCTAGGCAACAAACCCGAAGAAAACAAGTCAACAGGGCTAGTTTTAAGGTCGTCGTTCCAGAAGTCTAAGCGACAACGCTAGTCATCAGGTCATCGTTCGACAAATTAAGCAACATGTTCGAGGAATCAAGGCAACAAGACTAGTTTTTGGGTCGTAATTCGAGCAATCAAGACAACGCGGATAGCTCCCCGGTTCTCCAAGAGGCTCGTTTTCAGGTCATCGTTCGAAAACCCAAGGCAACAAGCTCAAGAAAACATGGAAACAGGGCTAGTTTCAAGGTCATCGTCCAAGAAATCTAAGCAACAACGCCATTCATCATGTCATCATTCGACAAATCAACGCAACATGTTCGAGGAATCAAGGCGACAAGGCTAGTTTTTGAGTCGTAATTCGAGAAATCAAGCCAACGTGGATTGCTTCTCGGTTTTCCAAGAGGCTAGTTTTCAGGTCATCGTTCAAAAAATCAAGCCAACAAGCTCAAGAAAACAAGGCAACACGACTAGTTTCAAGGTCGTCGTTCAAGAAATCTAAGCCACAACGCTACTCATCAGGTCATCGTTCGACAAATTAAGCAACATGTTCGAGGAATCAAGGCAACAAGACTAGTTTTTGGGTCGTAATTCGAGCAATCAAGGCAACGCGGATAGCTCCCCGGTTCTCCAAGAGGCCCGTTTTCAGGTCATCGTTCACAAGATCAAGGAAACCAAGGTCGTCGTTCAACGAATCTAGGCAGCGATGCTCATCATCGGGTCATCGTTCGACAATTTAAGGCAACATGTTCAAGGAATCAAGGCAACGGTGTTAGTTTCTGGGTCGTCGTTGGAGCTATCAAGGCAACGTGCTGGGGGGGTGCGATTCTTTCACGGGTCTAGGGGCTTGCCTTTTCGATGCTCGCTGGTGGCTTCGGTCTCCATGGTCCCCCCTATATATACATATTGCACGAAGAGCTTGGTGACAGGAACAGACATTGATTTTCCATATCATGCATAATTTTTTGGAACCAGCACGACGTGGGGCAATTTTAGTCGCGATCAGGTTTTTCATCGGTGAAAATGGGCCGCTTGCGAGGATCTCGTCGAGGAGTGGCTGGTCGCGACCTGGTTTCACCAAGCAAACGCAAATCGCGACTTGGATATCACCGGTGAGCTTGGCCGATGGCCTTGCCTTGGCTTTGCCCTTGGTCGTAACAGCCTCGACGTTGCTGGTCGCTCACCCACCTTCGGGAAGCCTGTGGGGCGTCACTCCCACCCTTCCCCTATATATACATATTGCGCAAACAGCTTGGTGACAGGAACACACATTGATTTTCCATATCACGCATAATATTTTGGAACTAGCACGACGTGGGGCAATTTTGGTCGCGATCAGGTTTTTCGTCGGTGAAAATGGGTCGCTTGCGAGGATCTCGTCGAGGAGTGGCTGGTCGCGATTTGGTTTCACCAACCAAACGCAAATCGCGACTTGGATATCACCGGTGAGGTTGGCCGATGGCCTTGCCTTGGCTTTGCCCTTGGTCGTAGCAGCCTCTACGTCGCTGGTCGCCCACCCACCTTCGGGACGCCTGTGGGGCGTCACTCCCACCCTTCCCCTATATATACATATTGCACAAAGAGCTTGGTGACAGGAACATACATTGATTTCCCCCGGGATGCATAATTTTGCAAAAAAACGTCCACAACTCCCTCAAATTAAGTCGGATTTTGACGAAATTTTGCGTGGCTCTTTATTAACACGAATAATGTACTTTTCAAAAAAAAAAAAAAAAAATATATATGTTTTTGGTCCGTAATTACCCGGATTACCGAAGCTTCGACACTTGTACACACACTACCGAACTTTAACTTTCGAATTGGCAAAAACCCATTGAATGAAAGTTGCTCGAAATCATTGATTTTCCTGGTAAAATTTCTTTTGTGATCGAGAAAATGTGCACGGGTTTTACCGATCAATATGTGATTTCGGCTAACTTTCATCGGGTTGGGTCGACTTTGGTCACCGGGTGGTCTTGTACTTCCGAATTAGCAAAAACCCATTGAATGAAAGTTGCTCGGAAACCTTGATTTACAGGGCAAAATTCCTTTCGTGATCGAGAAAATGTGCACGGATTTCGAGTTACCGAGCAAAATGCGATTTTGGCTAACTTTCACCGCGTCTTGTCGTCTTTGGTCACCTGGTGATCTGGTACTTCCGAATCAGCGAAAACCCATTAAATGAAAGTTGCTCGAAATCATTGATTTGCCTAGTAAAATTTCTTTCGTGATCGAGGAAATGTGCATGGATTTCGAGTTGTCGAGCAAAATATGCTTTTGGCCAGGTTTCATCGGGTTACTCACCGGTAAATCTTGGCCGTATCTAGTCTTGGCCGAGTCGAAAAATCCCAGACGCTATAATTCTATTTAACTCGCCAAAATGAAAGCCGGTTTGGCACGAATTGGACAAGGATAAAGGACCTTACAAAAATAAAACCCGGTGACCGGGCCGTAAATCACCAACAACGGTGACGCGGCCTCCGATAAGAACACATAACAACCCAAGCTGATGACTTGCGCTTTACTAGGACCACCGATTATACTTTGTTTCCTCGTAAGACGTCAAAAATGCCGAAATAGCAACATATACTCGTTTAATATGGGCAAGCATCGTGTGTAGTGACTTCGACGGTGTTTGATAATTCAAGGCAGCATGTTTCCGGGTAGTAGTTTGATAATTCAAGTCAACATGTTCGAGTGATCAAGGCAGCAAGGCTTGTTTTCAGTTCGTCGTTCGAGAAACACGCACAGCATGTTGTATGAATTAAAGGCGCTCCATAAATCAAAGGCAACACGCCAGCTTTCAGCCGTCGTCCGAGAAAGGCCGCCAACATTTTACTTAAACCAAAGAATCGTTCGTGAAATCAAGGCAACGGGGCAAATTTTAAGTCCTTCGTTCCAAAAACCAAGCCATCAGGTTCGATATATCAAGGCAACATGGCTTGTTTTTCAGGTCTTCGTTCGAAAAATCAAGGCAACGGGCACTGCTCTCCGCTCGTCATTCGAGATATCAAGACATCATGTTCTAGAAACCAAGGCCACAGGGCTAGTTTTCAGGTCATCGTTCTAAAAATCAAGGCAACAAAAAAGGTAGCAGGCCTAGTTTCAAGCTCATCGTTCAAGAAATCTAAGCAACAAGTTCAAATAATCAGGGCAACAAGGCTAGTTTATAGGTCGTCGCTCGAGAAAACAAGGCAAGATGTTGGGGCGGGCTTCCTTCACGGGTCATTGGGCTTGCCTTCTCGGTGCTCGATGGTAGCTTCGTCGCCATCAAGGCAATGGGGATAGCAATCAGGATTTCGTTTGAGATATCAAGACAACATGCCCTACGGTTCAAGGACACAAGGCTAGTTTTCAGGTCATTGTTCTAAAAGTCAAGGCAACATGTTCAAGCAATCAAGGCAACAGACGTTGATTTGCCCGAGGATGCATAATTTTAAGTATGCGCACGATGTCGGGAGAAATCAACACATCGTGGCTAGTTTTCAGGTCATCGTTCAAGAAACCAAGGCCCCAAACGGCTAGTTTTCAGGTCATCTAGGCAAGTTTTCTAGGCAATGTGCTCCAGTATTCAAGGCAACCATGCATGTTTTGCAGGTTGTCCTTAGTGATATCAAGGAAACGTGTTCCAACAATCAAGGTAACGAGGCTATTTTCCAGGTCGTTGTTTAAGAAATAAAGACAACGGGGCTAGGTTTCGGGACATCGTTCGACATGTCAAGGCAGCGTGTTGGAGAAATCAAGGCAACATGGAACTAGTTAACAAGGCAACGTGGTGGGGGAGGCGTCTTTCAGGGCCATCGTTCGATAAATCTAGGCAACAGGGCTTGTCATCAGGTCATCGTTCGAAAAAACAATTCAACAAGTTCGAGTAATCAAGGCAACGTGGCATCTTTTCTGTTCGTCGCTCGGGCAACCAAGGCAACATATTGTGGGTGGGCTTTTTCCATGGGTCTTGTGGCTTGCCTTGTCGGAGCTCGGTGGTTTCTTCGTCTCTATGGTACTCCAAGAGGCTAGTTTTGAGGTCATCGTTCAAAAAATCTAGGCAACAAACCCGAAGAAAACAAGTCAACAGGGCTAGTTTTAAGGTCGTCGTTCCAGAAGTCTAAGCGACAACGCTAGTCATCAGGTCATCGTTCGACAAATTAAGCAACATGTTCGAGGAATCAAGGCAACAAGACTAGTTTTTGGGTCGTAATTCGAGCAATCAAGACAACGCGGATAGCTCCCCGGTTCTCCAAGAGGCTCGTTTTCAGGTCATCGTTCGAAAACCCAAGGCAACAAGCTCAAGAAAACATGGAAACAGGGCTAGTTTCAAGGTCATCGTCCAAGAAATCTAAGCAACAACGCCATTCATCATGTCATCATTCGACAAATCAACGCAACATGTTCGAGGAATCAAGGCGACAAGGCTAGTTTTTGAGTCGTAATTCGAGAAATCAAGCCAACGTGGATTGCTTCTCGGTTTTCCAAGAGGCTAGTTTTCAGGTCATCGTTCAAAAAATCAAGCCAACAAGCTCAAGAAAACAAGGCAACACGACTAGTTTCAAGGTCGTCGTTCAAGAAATCTAAGCCACAACGCTACTCATCAGGTCATCGTTCGACAAATTAAGCAACATGTTCGAGGAATCAAGGCAACAAGACTAGTTTTTGGGTCGTAATTCGAGCAATCAAGGCAACGCGGATAGCTCCCCGGTTCTCCAAGAGGCCCGTTTTCAGGTCATCGTTCACAAGATCAAGGAAACCAAGGTCGTCGTTCAACGAATCTAGGCAGCGATGCTCATCATCGGGTCATCGTTCGACAATTTAAGGCAACATGTTCAAGGAATCAAGGCAACGGTGTTAGTTTCTGGGTCGTCGTTGGAGCTATCAAGGCAACGTGCTGGGGGGGTGCGATTCTTTCACGGGTCTAGGGGCTTGCCTTTTCGATGCTCGCTGGTGGCTTCGGTCTCCATGGTCCCCCCTATATATACATATTGCACGAAGAGCTTGGTGACAGGAACAGACATTGATTTTCCATATCATGCATAATTTTTTGGAACCAGCACGACGTGGGGCAATTTTAGTCGCGATCAGGTTTTTCATCGGTGAAAATGGGCCGCTTGCGAGGATCTCGTCGAGGAGTGGCTGGTCGCGACCTGGTTTCACCAAGCAAACGCAAATCGCGACTTGGATATCACCGGTGAGCTTGGCCGATGGCCTTGCCTTGGCTTTGCCCTTGGTCGTAACAGCCTCGACGTTGCTGGTCGCTCACCCACCTTCGGGAAGCCTGTGGGGCGTCACTCCCACCCTTCCCCTATATATACATATTGCGCAAACAGCTTGGTGACAGGAACACACATTGATTTTCCATATCACGCATAATATTTTGGAACTAGCACGACGTGGGGCAATTTTGGTCGCGATCAGGTTTTTCGTCGGTGAAAATGGGTCGCTTGCGAGGATCTCGTCGAGGAGTGGCTGGTCGCGATTTGGTTTCACCAACCAAACGCAAATCGCGACTTGGATATCACCGGTGAGGTTGGCCGATGGCCTTGCCTTGGCTTTGCCCTTGGTCGTAGCAGCCTCTACGTCGCTGGTCGCCCACCCACCTTCGGGACGCCTGTGGGGCGTCACTCCCACCCTTCCCCTATATATACATATTGCACAAAGAGCTTGGTGACAGGAACATACATTGATTTCCCCCGGGATGCATAATTTTGCAAAAAAACGTCCACAACTCCCTCAAATTAAGTCGGATTTTGACGAAATTTTGCGTGGCTCTTTATTAACACGAATAATGTACTTTTCAAAAAAAAAAAAAAAAAATATATATGTTTTTGGTCCGTAATTACCCGGATTACCGAAGCTTCGACACTTGTACACACACTACCGAACTTTAACTTTCGAATTGGCAAAAACCCATTGAATGAAAGTTGCTCGAAATCATTGATTTTCCTGGTAAAATTTCTTTTGTGATCGAGAAAATGTGCACGGGTTTTACCGATCAATATGTGATTTCGGCTAACTTTCATCGGGTTGGGTCGACTTTGGTCACCGGGTGGTCTTGTACTTCCGAATTAGCAAAAACCCATTGAATGAAAGTTGCTCGGAAACCTTGATTTACAGGGCAAAATTCCTTTCGTGATCGAGAAAATGTGCACGGATTTCGAGTTACCGAGCAAAATGCGATTTTGGCTAACTTTCACCGCGTCTTGTCGTCTTTGGTCACCTGGTGATCTGGTACTTCCGAATCAGCGAAAACCCATTAAATGAAAGTTGCTCGAAATCATTGATTTGCCTAGTAAAATTTCTTTCGTGATCGAGGAAATGTGCATGGATTTCGAGTTGTCGAGCAAAATATGCTTTTGGCCAGGTTTCATCGGGTTACTCACCGGTAAATCTTGGCCGTATCTAGTCTTGGCCGAGTCGAAAAATCCCAGACGCTATAATTCTATTTAACTCGCCAAAATGAAAGCCGGTTTGGCACGAATTGGACAAGGATAAAGGACCTTACAAAAATAAAACCCGGTGACCGGGCCGTAAGTCACCAACAACGGTGACGCGGCCTCCGATAAGAACACATAACAACCCAAGCTGATGACTTGCGCTTTACTAGGACCACCGATTATACTTTGTTTCCTCGTAAGACGTCAAAAATGCCGAAATAGCAACATATACTCGTTTAATATGGGCAAGCATCGTGTGTAGTGACTTCGACGGTGTTTGATAATTCAAGGCAGCATGTTTCCGGGTAGTAGTTTGATAATTCAAGTCAACATGTTCGAGTGATCAAGGCAGCAAGGCTTGTTTTCAGTTCGTCGTTCGAGAAACACGCACAGCATGTTGTATGAATTAAAGGCGCTCCATAAATCAAAGGCAACACGCCAGCTTTCAGCCGTCGTCCGAGAAAGGCCGCCAACATTTTACTTAAACCAAAGAATCGTTCGTGAAATCAAGGCAACGGGGCAAATTTTAAGTCCTTCGTTCCAAAAACCAAGCCATCAGGTTCGATATATCAAGGCAACATGGCTTGTTTTTCAGGTCTTCGTTCGAAAAATCAAGGCAACGGGCACTGCTCTCCGCTCGTCATTCGAGATATCAAGACATCATGTTCTAGAAACCAAGGCCACAGGGCTAGTTTTCAGGTCATCGTTCTAAAAATCAAGGCAACAAAAAAGGTAGCAGGCCTAGTTTCAAGCTCATCGTTCAAGAAATCTAAGCAACAAGTTCAAATAATCAGGGCAACAAGGCTAGTTTATAGGTCGTCGCTCGAGAAAACAAGGCAAGATGTTGGGGCGGGCTTCCTTCACGGGTCATTGGGCTTGCCTTCTCGGTGCTCGATGGTAGCTTCGTCGCCATCAAGGCAATGGGGATAGCAATCAGGATTTCGTTTGAGATATCAAGACAACATGCCCTACAGTTCAAGGACACAAGGCTAGTTTTCAGGTCATTGTTCTAAAAGTCAAGGCAACATGTTCAAGCAATCAAGGCAACAGACGTTGATTTGCCCGAGGATGCATAATTTTAAGTATGCGCACGATGTCGGGAGAAATCAACACATCGTGGCTAGTTTTCAGGTCATCGTTCAAGAAACCAAGGCCCCAAACGGCTAGTTTTCAGGTCATCTAGGCAAGTTTTCTAGGCAATGTGCTCCAGTATTCAAGGCAACCATGCATGTTTTGCAGGTTGTCCTTAGTGATATCAAGGAAACGTGTTCCAACAATCAAGGTAACGAGGCTATTTTCCAGGTCGTTGTTTAAGAAATAAAGACAACGGGGCTAGGTTTCGGGACATCGTTCGACATGTCAAGGCAGCGTGTTGGAGAAATCAAGGCAACATGGAACTAGTTAACAAGGCAACGTGGTGGGGGAGGCGTCTTTCAGGGCCATCGTTCGATAAATCTAGGCAACAGGGCTTGTCATCAGGTCATCGTTCGAAAAAACAATTCAACAAGTTCGAGTAATCAAGGCAACATGGCATCTTTTCTGTTCGTCGCTCGGGCAACCAAGGCAACATATTGTGGGTGGGCTTTTTCCATGGGTCTTGTGGCTTGCCTTGTCGGAGCTCGGTGGTTTCTTCGTCTCTATGGTACTCCAAGAGGCTAGTTTTGAGGTCATCGTTCAAAAAATCTAGGCAACAAACCCGAAGAAAACAAGTCAACAGGGCTAGTTTTAAGGTCGTCGTTCCAGAAGTCTAAGCGACAACGCTAGTCATCAGGTCATCGTTCGACAAATTAAGCAACATGTTCGAGGAATCAAGGCAACAAGACTAGTTTTTGGGTCGTAATTCGAGCAATCAAGACAACGCGGATAGCTCCCCGGTTCTCCAAGAGGCTCGTTTTCAGGTCATCGTTCGAAAACCCAAGGCAACAAGCTCAAGAAAACATGGAAACAGGGCTAGTTTCAAGGTCATCGTCCAAGAAATCTAAGCAACAACGCCATTCATCATGTCATCATTCGACAAATCAACGCAACATGTTCGAGGAATCAAGGCGACAAGGCTAGTTTTTGAGTCGTAATTCGAGAAATCAAGCCAACGTGGATTGCTTCTCGGTTTTCCAAGAGGCTAGTTTTCAGGTCATCGTTCAAAAAATCAAGCCAACAAGCTCAAGAAAACAAGGCAACACGACTAGTTTCAAGGTCGTCGTTCAAGAAATCTAAGCCACAACGCTACTCATCAGGTCATCGTTCGACAAATTAAGCAACATGTTCGAGGAATCAAGGCAACAAGACTAGTTTTTGGGTCGTAATTCGAGCAATCAAGGCAACGCGGATAGCTCCCCGGTTCTCCAAGAGGCCCGTTTTCAGGTCATCGTTCACAAGATCAAGGAAACCAAGGTCGTCGTTCAACGAATCTAGGCAGCGATGCTCATCATCGGGTCATCGTTCGACAATTTAAGGCAACATGTTCAAGGAATCAAGGCAACGGTGTTAGTTTCTGGGTCGTCGTTGGAGCTATCAAGGCAACGTGCTGGGGGGGTGCGATTCTTTCACGGGTCTAGGGGCTTGCCTTTTCGATGCTCGCTGGTGGCTTCGGTCTCCATGGTCCCCCCTATATATACATATTGCACGAAGAGCTTGGTGACAGGAACAGACATTGATTTTCCATATCATGCATAATTTTTTGGAACCAGCACGACGTGGGGCAATTTTAGTCGCGATCAGGTTTTTCATCGGTGAAAATGGGCCGCTTGCGAGGATCTCGTCGAGGAGTGGCTGGTCGCGACCTGGTTTCACCAAGCAAACGCAAATCGCGACTTGGATATCACCGGTGAGCTTGGCCGATGGCCTTGCCTTGGCTTTGCCCTTGGTCGTAACAGCCTCGACGTTGCTGGTCGCTCACCCACCTTCGGGAAGCCTGTGGGGCGTCACTCCCACCCTTCCCCTATATATACATATTGCGCAAACAGCTTGGTGACAGGAACACACATTGATTTTCCATATCACGCATAATATTTTGGAACTAGCACGACGTGGGGCAATTTTGGTCGCGATCAGGTTTTTCGTCGGTGAAAATGGGTCGCTTGCGAGGATCTCGTCGAGGAGTGGCTGGTCGCGATTTGGTTTCACCAACCAAACGCAAATCGCGACTTGGATATCACCGGTGAGGTTGGCCGATGGCCTTGCCTTGGCTTTGCCCTTGGTCGTAGCAGCCTCTACGTCGCTGGTCGCCCACCCACCTTCGGGACGCCTGTGGGGCGTCACTCCCACCCTTCCCCTATATATACATATTGCACAAAGAGCTTGGTGACAGGAACATACATTGATTTCCCCCGGGATGCATAATTTTGCAAAAAAACGTCCACAACTCCCTCAAATTAAGTCGGATTTTGACGAAATTTTGCGTGGCTCTTTATTAACACGAATAATGTACTTTTCAAAAAAAAAAAAAAAATATATATATGTTTTTGGTCCGTAATTACCCGGATTACCGAAGCTTCGACACTTGTACACACACTACCGAACTTTAACTTTCGAATTGGCAAAAACCCATTGAATGAAAGTTGCTCGAAATCATTGATTTTCCTGGTAAAATTTCTTTTGTGATCGAGAAAATGTGCACGGGTTTTACCGATCAATATGTGATTTCGGCTAACTTTCATCGGGTTGGGTCGACTTTGGTCACCGGGTGGTCTTGTACTTCCGAATTAGCAAAAACCCATTGAATGAAAGTTGCTCGGAAACCTTGATTTACAGGGCAAAATTCCTTTCGTGATCGAGAAAATGTGCACGGATTTCGAGTTACCGAGCAAAATGCGATTTTGGCTAACTTTCACCGCGTCTTGTCGTCTTTGGTCACCTGGTGATCTGGTACTTCCGAATCAGCGAAAACCCATTAAATGAAAGTTGCTCGAAATCATTGATTTGCCTAGTAAAATTTCTTTCGTGATCGAGGAAATGTGCATGGATTTCGAGTTGTCGAGCAAAATATGCTTTTGGCCAGGTTTCATCGGGTTACTCACCGGTAAATCTTGGCCGTATCTAGTCTTGGCCGAGTCGAAAAATCCCAGACGCTATAATTCTATTTAACTCGCCAAAATGAAAGCCGGTTTGGCACGAATTGGACAAGGATAAAGGACCTTACAAAAATAAAACCCGGTGACCGGGCCGTAAGTCACCAACAACGGTGACGCGGCCTCCGATAAGAACACATAACAACCCAAGCTGATGACTTGCGCTTTACTAGGACCACCGATTATACTTTGTTTCCTCGTAAGACGTCAAAAATGCCGAAATAGCAACATATACTCGTTTAATATGGGCAAGCATCGTGTGTAGTGACTTCGACGGTGTTTGATAATTCAAGGCAGCATGTTTCCGGGTAGTAGTTTGATAATTCAAGTCAACATGTTCGAGTGATCAAGGCAGCAAGGCTTGTTTTCAGTTCGTCGTTCGAGAAACACGCACAGCATGTTGTATGAATTAAAGGCGCTCCATAAATCAAAGGCAACACGCCAGCTTTCAGCCGTCGTCCGAGAAAGGCCGCCAACATTTTACTTAAACCAAAGAATCGTTCGTGAAATCAAGGCAACGGGGCAAATTTTAAGTCCTTCGTTCCAAAAACCAAGCCATCAGGTTCGATATATCAAGGCAACATGGCTTGTTTTTCAGGTCTTCGTTCGAAAAATCAAGGCAACGGGCACTGCTCTCCGCTCGTCATTCGAGATATCAAGACATCATGTTCTAGAAACCAAGGCCACAGGGCTAGTTTTCAGGTCATCGTTCTAAAAATCAAGGCAACAAAAAAGGTAGCAGGCCTAGTTTCAAGCTCATCGTTCAAGAAATCTAAGCAACAAGTTCAAATAATCAGGGCAACAAGGCTAGTTTATAGGTCGTCGCTCGAGAAAACAAGGCAAGATGTTGGGGCGGGCTTCCTTCACGGGTCATTGGGCTTGCCTTCTCGGTGCTCGATGGTAGCTTCGTCGCCATCAAGGCAATGGGGATAGCAATCAGGATTTCGTTTGAGATATCAAGACAACATGCCCTACAGTTCAAGGACACAAGGCTAGTTTTCAGGTCATTGTTCTAAAAGTCAAGGCAACATGTTCAAGCAATCAAGGCAACAGACGTTGATTTGCCCGAGGATGCATAATTTTAAGTATGCGCACGATGTCGGGAGAAATCAACACATCGTGGCTAGTTTTCAGGTCATCGTTCAAGAAACCAAGGCCCCAAACGGCTAGTTTTCAGGTCATCTAGGCAAGTTTTCTAGGCAATGTGCTCCAGTATTCAAGGCAACCATGCATGTTTTGCAGGTTGTCCTTAGTGATATCAAGGAAACGTGTTCCAACAATCAAGGTAACGAGGCTATTTTCCAGGTCGTTGTTTAAGAAATAAAGACAACGGGGCTAGGTTTCGGGACATCGTTCGACATGTCAAGGCAGCGTGTTGGAGAAATCAAGGCAACATGGAACTAGTTAACAAGGCAACGTGGTGGGGGAGGCGTCTTTCAGGGCCATCGTTCGATAAATCTAGGCAACAGGGCTTGTCATCAGGTCATCGTTCGAAAAAACAATTCAACAAGTTCGAGTAATCAAGGCAACGTGGCATCTTTTCTGTTCGTCGCTCGGGCAACCAAGGCAACATATTGTGGGTGGGCTTTTTCCATGGGTCTTGTGGCTTGCCTTGTCGGAGCTCGGTGGTTTCTTCGTCTCTATGGTACTCCAAGAGGCTAGTTTTGAGGTCATCGTTCAAAAAATCTAGGCAACAAACCCGAAGAAAACAAGTCAACAGGGCTAGTTTTAAGGTCGTCGTTCCAGAAGTCTAAGCGACAACGCTAGTCATCAGGTCATCGTTCGACAAATTAAGCAACATGTTCGAGGAATCAAGGCAACAAGACTAGTTTTTGGGTCGTAATTCGAGCAATCAAGACAACGCGGATAGCTCCCCGGTTCTCCAAGAGGCTCGTTTTCAGGTCATCGTTCGAAAACCCAAGGCAACAAGCTCAAGAAAACATGGAAACAGGGCTAGTTTCAAGGTCATCGTCCAAGAAATCTAAGCAACAACGCCATTCATCATGTCATCATTCGACAAATCAACGCAACATGTTCGAGGAATCAAGGCGACAAGGCTAGTTTTTGAGTCGTAATTCGAGAAATCAAGCCAACGTGGATTGCTTCTCGGTTTTCCAAGAGGCTAGTTTTCAGGTCATCGTTCAAAAAATCAAGCCAACAAGCTCAAGAAAACAAGGCAACACGACTAGTTTCAAGGTCGTCGTTCAAGAAATCTAAGCCACAACGCTACTCATCAGGTCATCGTTCGACAAATTAAGCAACATGTTCGAGGAATCAAGGCAACAAGACTAGTTTTTGGGTCGTAATTCGAGCAATCAAGGCAACGCGGATAGCTCCCCGGTTCTCCAAGAGGCCCGTTTTCAGGTCATCGTTCACAAGATCAAGGAAACCAAGGTCGTCGTTCAACGAATCTAGGCAGCGATGCTCATCATCGGGTCATCGTTCGACAATTTAAGGCAACATGTTCAAGGAATCAAGGCAACGGTGTTAGTTTCTGGGTCGTCGTTGGAGCTATCAAGGCAACGTGCTGGGGGGGTGCGATTCTTTCACGGGTCTAGGGGCTTGCCTTTTCGATGCTCGCTGGTGGCTTCGGTCTCCATGGTCCCCCCTATATATACATATTGCACGAAGAGCTTGGTGACAGGAACAGACATTGATTTTCCATATCATGCATAATTTTTTGGAACCAGCACGACGTGGGGCAATTTTAGTCGCGATCAGGTTTTTCATCGGTGAAAATGGGCCGCTTGCGAGGATCTCGTCGAGGAGTGGCTGGTCGCGACCTGGTTTCACCAAGCAAACGCAAATCGCGACTTGGATATCACCGGTGAGCTTGGCCGATGGCCTTGCCTTGGCTTTGCCCTTGGTCGTAACAGCCTCGACGTTGCTGGTCGCTCACCCACCTTCGGGAAGCCTGTGGGGCGTCACTCCCACCCTTCCCCTATATATACATATTGCGCAAACAGCTTGGTGACAGGAACACACATTGATTTTCCATATCACGCATAATATTTTGGAACTAGCACGACGTGGGGCAATTTTGGTCGCGATCAGGTTTTTCGTCGGTGAAAATGGGTCGCTTGCGAGGATCTCGTCGAGGAGTGGCTGGTCGCGATTTGGTTTCACCAACCAAACGCAAATCGCGACTTGGATATCACCGGTGAGGTTGGCCGATGGCCTTGCCTTGGCTTTGCCCTTGGTCGTAGCAGCCTCTACGTCGCTGGTCGCCCACCCACCTTCGGGACGCCTGTGGGGCGTCACTCCCACCCTTCCCCTATATATACATATTGCACAAAGAGCTTGGTGACAGGAACATACATTGATTTCCCCCGGGATGCATAATTTTGCAAAAAAACGTCCACAACTCCCTCAAATTAAGTCGGATTTTGACGAAATTTTGCGTGGCTCTTTATTAACACGAATAATGTACTTTTCAAAAAAAAAAAAAAAAAAAAAAATATATGTTTTTGGTCCGTAATTACCCGGATTACCGAAGCTTCGACACTTGTACACACACACTACCGAACTTTAACTTTCGAATTGGCAAAAACCCATTGAATGAAAGTTGCTCGAAATCATTGATTTTCCTGGTAAAATTTCTTTTGTGATCGAGAAAATGTGCACGGGTTTTACCGATCAATATGTGATTTCGGCTAACTTTCATCGGGTTGGGTCGACTTTGGTCACCGGGTGGTCTTGTACTTCCGAATTAGCAAAAACCCATTGAATGAAAGTTGCTCGGAAACCTTGATTTACAGGGCAAAATTCCTTTCGTGATCGAGAAAATGTGCACGGATTTCGAGTTACCGAGCAAAATGCGATTTTGGCTAACTTTCACCGCGTCTTGTCGTCTTTGGTCACCTGGTGATCTGGTACTTCCGAATCAGCGAAAACCCATTAAATGAAAGTTGCTCGAAATCATTGATTTGCCTAGTAAAATTTCTTTCGTGATCGAGGAAATGTGCATGGATTTCGAGTTGTCGAGCAAAATATGCTTTTGGCCAGGTTTCATCGGGTTACTCACCGGTAAATCTTGGCCGTATCTAGTCTTGGCCGAGTCGAAAAATCCCAGACGCTATAATTCTATTTAACTCGCCAAAATGAAAGCCGGTTTGGCACGAATTGGACAAGGATAAAGGACCTTACAAAAATAAAACCCGGTGACCGGGCCGTAAGTCACCAACAACGGTGACGCGGCCTCCGATAAGAACACATAACAACCCAAGCTGATGACTTGCGCTTTACTAGGACCACCGATTATACTTTGTTTCCTCGTAAGACGTCAAAAATGCCGAAATAGCAACATATACTCGTTTAATATGGGCAAGCATCGTGTGTAGTGACTTCGACGGTGTTTGATAATTCAAGGCAGCATGTTTCCGGGTAGTAGTTTGATAATTCAAGTCAACATGTTCGAGTGATCAAGGCAGCAAGGCTTGTTTTCAGTTCGTCGTTCGAGAAACACGCACAGCATGTTGTATGAATTAAAGGCGCTCCATAAATCAAAGGCAACACGCCAGCTTTCAGCCGTCGTCCGAGAAAGGCCGCCAACATTTTACTTAAACCAAAGAATCGTTCGTGAAATCAAGGCAACGGGGCAAATTTTAAGTCCTTCGTTCCAAAAACCAAGCCATCAGGTTCGATATATCAAGGCAACATGGCTTGTTTTTCAGGTCTTCGTTCGAAAAATCAAGGCAACGGGCACTGCTCTCCGCTCGTCATTCGAGATATCAAGACATCATGTTCTAGAAACCAAGGCCACAGGGCTAGTTTTCAGGTCATCGTTCTAAAAATCAAGGCAACAAAAAAGGTAGCAGGCCTAGTTTCAAGCTCATCGTTCAAGAAATCTAAGCAACAAGTTCAAATAATCAGGGCAACAAGGCTAGTTTATAGGTCGTCGCTCGAGAAAACAAGGCAAGATGTTGGGGCGGGCTTCCTTCACGGGTCATTGGGCTTGCCTTCTCGGTGCTCGATGGTAGCTTCGTCGCCATCAAGGCAATGGGGATAGCAATCAGGATTTCGTTTGAGATATCAAGACAACATGCCCTACAGTTCAAGGACACAAGGCTAGTTTTCAGGTCATTGTTCTAAAAGTCAAGGCAACATGTTCAAGCAATCAAGGCAACAGACGTTGATTTGCCCGAGGATGCATAATTTTAAGTATGCGCACGATGTCGGGAGAAATCAACACATCGTGGCTAGTTTTCAGGTCATCGTTCAAGAAACCAAGGCCCCAAACGGCTAGTTTTCAGGTCATCTAGGCAAGTTTTCTAGGCAATGTGCTCCAGTATTCAAGGCAACCATGCATGTTTTGCAGGTTGTCCTTAGTGATATCAAGGAAACGTGTTCCAACAATCAAGGTAACGAGGCTATTTTCCAGGTCGTTGTTTAAGAAATAAAGACAACGGGGCTAGGTTTCGGGACATCGTTCGACATGTCAAGGCAGCGTGTTGGAGAAATCAAGGCAACATGGAACTAGTTAACAAGGCAACGTGGTGGGGGAGGCGTCTTTCAGGGCCATCGTTCGATAAATCTAGGCAACAGGGCTTGTCATCAGGTCATCGTTCGAAAAAACAATTCAACAAGTTCGAGTAATCAAGGCAACGTGGCATCTTTTCTGTTCGTCGCTCGGGCAACCAAGGCAACATATTGTGGGTGGGCTTTTTCCATGGGTCTTGTGGCTTGCCTTGTCGGAGCTCGGTGGTTTCTTCGTCTCTATGGTACTCCAAGAGGCTAGTTTTGAGGTCATCGTTCAAAAAATCTAGGCAACAAACCCGAAGAAAACAAGTCAACAGGGCTAGTTTTAAGGTCGTCGTTCCAGAAGTCTAAGCGACAACGCTAGTCATCAGGTCATCGTTCGACAAATTAAGCAACATGTTCGAGGAATCAAGGCAACAAGACTAGTTTTTGGGTCGTAATTCGAGCAATCAAGACAACGCGGATAGCTCCCCGGTTCTCCAAGAGGCTCGTTTTCAGGTCATCGTTCGAAAACCCAAGGCAACAAGCTCAAGAAAACATGGAAACAGGGCTAGTTTCAAGGTCATCGTCCAAGAAATCTAAGCAACAACGCCATTCATCATGTCATCATTCGACAAATCAACGCAACATGTTCGAGGAATCAAGGCGACAAGGCTAGTTTTTGAGTCGTAATTCGAGAAATCAAGCCAACGTGGATTGCTTCTCGGTTTTCCAAGAGGCTAGTTTTCAGGTCATCGTTCAAAAAATCAAGCCAACAAGCTCAAGAAAACAAGGCAACACGACTAGTTTCAAGGTCGTCGTTCAAGAAATCTAAGCCACAACGCTACTCATCAGGTCATCGTTCGAAAAATTAAGCAACATGTTCGAGGAATCAAGGCAACAAGACTAGTTTTTGGGTCGTAATTCGAGCAATCAAGGCAACGCGGATAGCTCCCCGGTTCTCCAAGAGGCCCGTTTTCAGGTCATCGTTCACAAGATCAAGGAAACCAAGGTCGTCGTTCAACGAATCTAGGCAGCGATGCTCATCATCGGGTCATCGTTCGACAATTTAAGGCAACATGTTCAAGGAATCAAGGCAACGGTGTTAGTTTCTGGGTCGTCGTTGGAGCTATCAAGGCAACGTGCTGGGGGGGTGCGATTCTTTCACGGGTCTAGGGGCTTGCCTTTTCGATGCTCGCTGGTGGCTTCGGTCTCCATGGTCCCCCCTATATATACATATTGCACGAAGAGCTTGGTGACAGGAACAGACATTGATTTTCCATATCATGCATAATTTTTTGGAACCAGCACGACGTGGGGCAATTTTAGTCGCGATCAGGTTTTTCATCGGTGAAAATGGGCCGCTTGCGAGGATCTCGTCGAGGAGTGGCTGGTCGCGACCTGGTTTCACCAAGCAAACGCAAATCGCGACTTGGATATCACCGGTGAGCTTGGCCGATGGCCTTGCCTTGGCTTTGCCCTTGGTCGTAACAGCCTCGACGTTGCTGGTCGCTCACCCACCTTCGGGAAGCCTGTGGGGCGTCACTCCCACCCTTCCCCTATATATACATATTGCGCAAACAGCTTGGTGACAGGAACACACATTGATTTTCCATATCACGCATAATATTTTGGAACTAGCACGACGTGGGGCAATTTTGGTCGCGATCAGGTTTTTCGTCGGTGAAAATGGGTCGCTTGCGAGGATCTCGTCGAGGAGTGGCTGGTCGCGATTTGGTTTCACCAACCAAACGCAAATCGCGACTTGGATATCACCGGTGAGGTTGGCCGATGGCCTTGCCTTGGCTTTGCCCTTGGTCGTAGCAGCCTCTACGTCGCTGGTCGCCCACCCACCTTCGGGACGCCTGTGGGGCGTCACTCCCACCCTTCCCCTATATATACATATTGCACAAAGAGCTTGGTGACAGGAACATACATTGATTTCCCCCGGGATGCATAATTTTGCAAAAAAACGTCCACAACTCCCTCAAATTAAGTCGGATTTTGACGAAATTTTGCGTGGCTCTTTATTAACACGAATAATGTACTTTTCAAAAAAAAAAAAAAAAAAAAAAATATATGTTTTTGGTCCGTAATTACCCGGATTACCGAAGCTTCGACACTTGTACACACACACTACCGAACTTTAACTTTCGAATTGGCAAAAACCCATTGAATGAAAGTTGCTCGAAATCATTGATTTTCCTGGTAAAATTTCTTTTGTGATCGAGAAAATGTGCACGGGTTTTACCGATCAATATGTGATTTCGGCTAACTTTCATCGGGTTGGGTCGACTTTGGTCACCGGGTGGTCTTGTACTTCCGAATTAGCAAAAACCCATTGAATGAAAGTTGCTCGGAAACCTTGATTTACAGGGCAAAATTCCTTTCGTGATCGAGAAAATGTGCACGGATTTCGAGTTACCGAGCAAAATGCGATTTTGGCTAACTTTCACCGCGTCTTGTCGTCTTTGGTCACCTGGTGATCTGGTACTTCCGAATCAGCGAAAACCCATTAAATGAAAGTTGCTCGAAATCATTGATTTGCCTAGTAAAATTTCTTTCGTGATCGAGGAAATGTGCATGGATTTCGAGTTGTCGAGCAAAATATGCTTTTGGCCAGGTTTCATCGGGTTACTCACCGGTAAATCTTGGCCGTATCTAGTCTTGGCCGAGTCGAAAAATCCCAGACGCTATAATTCTATTTAACTCGCCAAAATGAAAGCCGGTTTGGCACGAATTGGACAAGGATAAAGGACCTTACAAAAATAAAACCCGGTGACCGGGCCGTAAGTCACCAACAACGGTGACGCGGCCTCCGATAAGAACACATAACAACCCAAGCTGATGACTTGCGCTTTACTAGGACCACCGATTATACTTTGTTTCCTCGTAAGACGTCAAAAATGCCGAAATAGCAACATATACTCGTTTAATATGGGCAAGCATCGTGTGTAGTGACTTCGACGGTGTTTGATAATTCAAGGCAGCATGTTTCCGGGTAGTAGTTTGATAATTCAAGTCAACATGTTCGAGTGATCAAGGCAGCAAGGCTTGTTTTCAGTTCGTCGTTCGAGAAACACGCACAGCATGTTGTATGAATTAAAGGCGCTCCATAAATCAAAGGCAACACGCCAGCTTTCAGCCGTCGTCCGAGAAAGGCCGCCAACATTTTACTTAAACCAAAGAATCGTTCGTGAAATCAAGGCAACGGGGCAAATTTTAAGTCCTTCGTTCCAAAAACCAAGCCATCAGGTTCGATATATCAAGGCAACATGGCTTGTTTTTCAGGTCTTCGTTCGAAAAATCAAGGCAACGGGCACTGCTCTCCGCTCGTCATTCGAGATATCAAGACATCATGTTCTAGAAACCAAGGCCACAGGGCTAGTTTTCAGGTCATCGTTCTAAAAATCAAGGCAACAAAAAAGGTAGCAGGCCTAGTTTCAAGCTCATCGTTCAAGAAATCTAAGCAACAAGTTCAAATAATCAGGGCAACAAGGCTAGTTTATAGGTCGTCGCTCGAGAAAACAAGGCAAGATGTTGGGGCGGGCTTCCTTCACGGGTCATTGGGCTTGCCTTCTCGGTGCTCGATGGTAGCTTCGTCGCCATCAAGGCAATGGGGATAGCAATCAGGATTTCGTTTGAGATATCAAGACAACATGCCCTACAGTTCAAGGACACAAGGCTAGTTTTCAGGTCATTGTTCTAAAAGTCAAGGCAACATGTTCAAGCAATCAAGGCAACAGACGTTGATTTGCCCGAGGATGCATAATTTTAAGTATGCGCACGATGTCGGGAGAAATCAACACATCGTGGCTAGTTTTCAGGTCATCGTTCAAGAAACCAAGGCCCCAAACGGCTAGTTTTCAGGTCATCTAGGCAAGTTTTCTAGGCAATGTGCTCCAGTATTCAAGGCAACCATGCATGTTTTGCAGGTTGTCCTTAGTGATATCAAGGAAACGTGTTCCAACAATCAAGGTAACGAGGCTATTTTCCAGGTCGTTGTTTAAGAAATAAAGACAACGGGGCTAGGTTTCGGGACATCGTTCGACATGTCAAGGCAGCGTGTTGGAGAAATCAAGGCAACATGGAACTAGTTAACAAGGCAACGTGGTGGGGGAGGCGTCTTTCAGGGCCATCGTTCGATAAATCTAGGCAACAGGGCTTGTCATCAGGTCATCGTTCGAAAAAACAATTCAACAAGTTCGAGTAATCAAGGCAACGTGGCATCTTTTCTGTTCGTCGCTCGGGCAACCAAGGCAACATATTGTGGGTGGGCTTTTTCCATGGGTCTTGTGGCTTGCCTTGTCGGAGCTCGGTGGTTTCTTCGTCTCTATGGTACTCCAAGAGGCTAGTTTTGAGGTCATCGTTCAAAAAATCTAGGCAACAAACCCGAAGAAAACAAGTCAACAGGGCTAGTTTTAAGGTCGTCGTTCCAGAAGTCTAAGCGACAACGCTAGTCATCAGGTCATCGTTCGACAAATTAAGCAACATGTTCGAGGAATCAAGGCAACAAGACTAGTTTTTGGGTCGTAATTCGAGCAATCAAGACAACGCGGATAGCTCCCCGGTTCTCCAAGAGGCTCGTTTTCAGGTCATCGTTCGAAAACCCAAGGCAACAAGCTCAAGAAAACATGGAAACAGGGCTAGTTTCAAGGTCATCGTCCAAGAAATCTAAGCAACAACGCCATTCATCATGTCATCATTCGACAAATCAACGCAACATGTTCGAGGAATCAAGGCGACAAGGCTAGTTTTTGAGTCGTAATTCGAGAAATCAAGCCAACGTGGATTGCTTCTCGGTTTTCCAAGAGGCTAGTTTTCAGGTCATCGTTCAAAAAATCAAGCCAACAAGCTCAAGAAAACAAGGCAACACGACTAGTTTCAAGGTCGTCGTTCAAGAAATCTAAGCCACAACGCTACTCATCAGGTCATCGTTCGACAAATTAAGCAACATGTTCGAGGAATCAAGGCAACAAGACTAGTTTTTGGGTCGTAATTCGAGCAATCAAGGCAACGCGGATAGCTCCCCGGTTCTCCAAGAGGCCCGTTTTCAGGTCATCGTTCACAAGATCAAGGAAACCAAGGTCGTCGTTCAACGAATCTAGGCAGCGATGCTCATCATCGGGTCATCGTTCGACAATTTAAGGCAACATGTTCAAGGAATCAAGGCAACGGTGTTAGTTTCTGGGTCGTCGTTGGAGCTATCAAGGCAACGTGCTGGGGGGGTGCGATTCTTTCACGGGTCTAGGGGCTTGCCTTTTCGATGCTCGCTGGTGGCTTCGGTCTCCATGGTCCCCCCTATATATACATATTGCACGAAGAGCTTGGTGACAGGAACAGACATTGATTTTCCATATCATGCATAATTTTTTGGAACCAGCACGACGTGGGGCAATTTTAGTCGCGATCAGGTTTTTCATCGGTGAAAATGGGCCGCTTGCGAGGATCTCGTCGAGGAGTGGCTGGTCGCGACCTGGTTTCACCAAGCAAACGCAAATCGCGACTTGGATATCACCGGTGAGCTTGGCCGATGGCCTTGCCTTGGCTTTGCCCTTGGTCGTAACAGCCTCGACGTTGCTGGTCGCTCACCCACCTTCGGGAAGCCTGTGGGGCGTCACTCCCACCCTTCCCCTATATATACATATTGCGCAAACAGCTTGGTGACAGGAACACACATTGATTTTCCATATCACGCATAATATTTTGGAACTAGCACGACGTGGGGCAATTTTGGTCGCGATCAGGTTTTTCGTCGGTGAAAATGGGTCGCTTGCGAGGATCTCGTCGAGGAGTGGCTGGTCGCGATTTGGTTTCACCAACCAAACGCAAATCGCGACTTGGATATCACCGGTGAGGTTGGCCGATGGCCTTGCCTTGGCTTTGCCCTTGGTCGTAGCAGCCTCTACGTCGCTGGTCGCCCACCCACCTTCGGGACGCCTGTGGGGCGTCACTCCCACCCTTCCCCTATATATACATATTGCACAAAGAGCTTGGTGACAGGAACATACATTGATTTCCCCCGGGATGCATAATTTTGCAAAAAAACGTCCACAACTCCCTCAAATTAAGTCGGATTTTGACGAAATTTTGCGTGGCTCTTTATTAACACGAATAATGTACTTTTCAAAAAAAAAAAAAAAAAAAAAAATATATGTTTTTGGTCCGTAATTACCCGGATTACCGAAGCTTCGACACTTGTACACACACACTACCGAACTTTAACTTTCGAATTGGCAAAAACCCATTGAATGAAAGTTGCTCGAAATCATTGATTTTCCTGGTAAAATTTCTTTTGTGATCGAGAAAATGTGCACGGGTTTTACCGATCAATATGTGATTTCGGCTAACTTTCATCGGGTTGGGTCGACTTTGGTCACCGGGTGGTCTTGTACTTCCGAATTAGCAAAAACCCATTGAATGAAAGTTGCTCGGAAACCTTGATTTACAGGGCAAAATTCCTTTCGTGATCGAGAAAATGTGCACGGATTTCGAGTTACCGAGCAAAATGCGATTTTGGCTAACTTTCACCGCGTCTTGTCGTCTTTGGTCACCTGGTGATCTGGTACTTCCGAATCAGCGAAAACCCATTAAATGAAAGTTGCTCGAAATCATTGATTTGCCTAGTAAAATTTCTTTCGTGATCGAGGAAATGTGCATGGATTTCGAGTTGTCGAGCAAAATATGCTTTTGGCCAGGTTTCATCGGGTTACTCACCGGTAAATCTTGGCCGTATCTAGTCTTGGCCGAGTCGAAAAATCCCAGACGCTATAATTCTATTTAACTCGCCAAAATGAAAGCCGGTTTGGCACGAATTGGACAAGGATAAAGGACCTTACAAAAATAAAACCCGGTGACCGGGCCGTAAGTCACCAACAACGGTGACGCGGCCTCCGATAAGAACACATAACAACCCAAGCTGATGACTTGCGCTTTACTAGGACCACCGATTATACTTTGTTTCCTCGTAAGACGTCAAAAATGCCGAAATAGCAACATATACTCGTTTAATATGGGCAAGCATCGTGTGTAGTGACTTCGACGGTGTTTGATAATTCAAGGCAGCATGTTTCCGGGTAGTAGTTTGATAATTCAAGTCAACATGTTCGAGTGATCAAGGCAGCAAGGCTTGTTTTCAGTTCGTCGTTCGAGAAACACGCACAGCATGTTGTATGAATTAAAGGCGCTCCATAAATCAAAGGCAACACGCCAGCTTTCAGCCGTCGTCCGAGAAAGGCCGCCAACATTTTACTTAAACCAAAGAATCGTTCGTGAAATCAAGGCAACGGGGCAAATTTTAAGTCCTTCGTTCCAAAAACCAAGCCATCAGGTTCGATATATCAAGGCAACATGGCTTGTTTTTCAGGTCTTCGTTCGAAAAATCAAGGCAACGGGCACTGCTCTCCGCTCGTCATTCGAGATATCAAGACATCATGTTCTAGAAACCAAGGCCACAGGGCTAGT
Source organism: Lactuca saligna (assembly GCF_052625555.1). Classification (NCBI taxonomy): domain Eukaryota; kingdom Viridiplantae; phylum Streptophyta; class Magnoliopsida; order Asterales; family Asteraceae; genus Lactuca; species Lactuca saligna. The sequence goes on from NC_136417.1 coordinate 27,578,893, forward strand.
TTTCAGGTCATCGTTCTAAAAATCAAGGCAACAAAAAAGGTAGCAGGCCTAGTTTCAAGCTCATCGTTCAAGAAATCTAAGCAACAAGTTCAAATAATCAGGGCAACAAGGCTAGTTTATAGGTCGTCGCTCGAGAAAACAAGGCAAGATGTTGGGGCGGGCTTCCTTCACGGGTCATTGGGCTTGCCTTCTCGGTGCTCGATGGTAGCTTCGTCGCCATCAAGGCAATGGGGATAGCAATCAGGATTTCGTTTGAGATATCAAGACAACATGCCCTACAGTTCAAGGACACAAGGCTAGTTTTCAGGTCATTGTTCTAAAAGTCAAGGCAACATGTTCAAGCAATCAAGGCAACAGACGTTGATTTGCCCGAGGATGCATAATTTTAAGTATGCGCACGATGTCGGGAGAAATCAACACATCGTGGCTAGTTTTCAGGTCATCGTTCAAGAAACCAAGGCCCCAAACGGCTAGTTTTCAGGTCATCTAGGCAAGTTTTCTAGGCAATGTGCTCCAGTATTCAAGGCAACCATGCATGTTTTGCAGGTTGTCCTTAGTGATATCAAGGAAACGTGTTCCAACAATCAAGGTAACGAGGCTATTTTCCAGGTCGTTGTTTAAGAAATAAAGACAACGGGGCTAGGTTTCGGGACATCGTTCGACATGTCAAGGCAGCGTGTTGGAGAAATCAAGGCAACATGGAACTAGTTAACAAGGCAACGTGGTGGGGGAGGCGTCTTTCAGGGCCATCGTTCGATAAATCTAGGCAACAGGGCTTGTCATCAGGTCATCGTTCGAAAAAACAATTCAACAAGTTCGAGTAATCAAGGCAACGTGGCATCTTTTCTGTTCGTCGCTCGGGCAACCAAGGCAACATATTGTGGGTGGGCTTTTTCCATGGGTCTTGTGGCTTGCCTTGTCGGAGCTCGGTGGTTTCTTCGTCTCTATGGTACTCCAAGAGGCTAGTTTTGAGGTCATCGTTCAAAAAATCTAGGCAACAAACCCGAAGAAAACAAGTCAACAGGGCTAGTTTTAAGGTCGTCGTTCCAGAAGTCTAAGCGACAACGCTAGTCATCAGGTCATCGTTCGACAAATTAAGCAACATGTTCGAGGAATCAAGGCAACAAGACTAGTTTTTGGGTCGTAATTCGAGCAATCAAGACAACGCGGATAGCTCCCCGGTTCTCCAAGAGGCTCGTTTTCAGGTCATCGTTCGAAAACCCAAGGCAACAAGCTCAAGAAAACATGGAAACAGGGCTAGTTTCAAGGTCATCGTCCAAGAAATCTAAGCAACAACGCCATTCATCATGTCATCATTCGACAAATCAACGCAACATGTTCGAGGAATCAAGGCGACAAGGCTAGTTTTTGAGTCGTAATTCGAGAAATCAAGCCAACGTGGATTGCTTCTCGGTTTTCCAAGAGGCTAGTTTTCAGGTCATCGTTCAAAAAATCAAGCCAACAAGCTCAAGAAAACAAGGCAACACGACTAGTTTCAAGGTCGTCGTTCAAGAAATCTAAGCCACAACGCTACTCATCAGGTCATCGTTCGACAAATTAAGCAACATGTTCGAGGAATCAAGGCAACAAGACTAGTTTTTGGGTCGTAATTCGAGCAATCAAGGCAACGCGGATAGCTCCCCGGTTCTCCAAGAGGCCCGTTTTCAGGTCATCGTTCACAAGATCAAGGAAACCAAGGTCGTCGTTCAACGAATCTAGGCAGCGATGCTCATCATCGGGTCATCGTTCGACAATTTAAGGCAACATGTTCAAGGAATCAAGGCAACGGTGTTAGTTTCTGGGTCGTCGTTGGAGCTATCAAGGCAACGTGCTTGGGGGGTGCGATTCTTTCACGGGTCTAGGGGCTTGCCTTTTCGATGCTCGCTGGTGGCTTCGGTCTCCATGGTCCCCCCTATATATACATATTGCACGAAGAGCTTGGTGACAGGAACAGACATTGATTTTCCATATCATGCATAATTTTTTGGAACCAGCACGACGTGGGGCAATTTTAGTCGCGATCAGGTTTTTCATCGGTGAAAATGGGCCGCTTGCGAGGATCTCGTCGAGGAGTGGCTGGTCGCGACCTGGTTTCACCAAGCAAACGCAAATCGCGACTTGGATATCACCGGTGAGCTTGGCCGATGGCCTTGCCTTGGCTTTGCCCTTGGTCGTAACAGCCTCGACGTTGCTGGTCGCTCACCCACCTTCGGGAAGCCTGTGGGGCGTCACTCCCACCCTTCCCCTATATATACATATTGCGCAAACAGCTTGGTGACAGGAACACACATTGATTTTCCATATCACGCATAATATTTTGGAACTAGCACGACGTGGGGCAATTTTGGTCGCGATCAGGTTTTTCGTCGGTGAAAATGGGTCGCTTGCGAGGATCTCGTCGAGGAGTGGCTGGTCGCGATTTGGTTTCACCAACCAAACGCAAATCGCGACTTGGATATCACCGGTGAGGTTGGCCGATGGCCTTGCCTTGGCTTTGCCCTTGGTCGTAGCAGCCTCTACGTCGCTGGTCGCCCACCCACCTTCGGGACGCCTGTGGGGCGTCACTCCCACCCTTCCCCTATATATACATATTGCACAAAGAGCTTGGTGACAGGAACATACATTGATTTCCCCCGGGATGCATAATTTTGCAAAAAAACGTCCACAACTCCCTCAAATTAAGTCGGATTTTGACGAAATTTTGCGTGGCTCTTTATTAACACGAATAATGTACTTTTCAAAAAAAAAAAAAAAAAAAAAATATATGTTTTTGGTCCGTAATTACCCGGATTACCGAAGCTTCGACACTTGTACACACACACTACCGAACTTTAACTTTCGAATTGGCAAAAACCCATTGAATGAAAGTTGCTCGAAATCATTGATTTTCCTGGTAAAATTTCTTTTGTGATCGAGAAAATGTGCACGGGTTTTACCGATCAATATGTGATTTCGGCTAACTTTCATCGGGTTGGGTCGACTTTGGTCACCGGGTGGTCTTGTACTTCCGAATTAGCAAAAACCCATTGAATGAAAGTTGCTCGGAAACCTTGATTTACAGGGCAAAATTCCTTTCGTGATCGAGAAAATGTGCACGGATTTCGAGTTACCGAGCAAAATGCGATTTTGGCTAACTTTCACCGCGTCTTGTCGTCTTTGGTCACCTGGTGATCTGGTACTTCCGAATCAGCGAAAACCCATTAAATGAAAGTTGCTCGAAATCATTGATTTGCCTAGTAAAATTTCTTTCGTGATCGAGGAAATGTGCATGGATTTCGAGTTGTCGAGCAAAATATGCTTTTGGCCAGGTTTCATCGGGTTACTCACCGGTAAATCTTGGCCGTATCTAGTCTTGGCCGAGTCGAAAAATCCCAGACGCTATAATTCTATTTAACTCGCCAAAATGAAAGCCGGTTTGGCACGAATTGGACAAGGATAAAGGACCTTACAAAAATAAAACCCGGTGACCGGGCCGTAAGTCACCAACAACGGTGACGCGGCCTCCGATAAGAACACATAACAACCCAAGCTGATGACTTGCGCTTTACTAGGACCACCGATTATACTTTGTTTCCTCGTAAGACGTCAAAAATGCCGAAATAGCAACATATACTCGTTTAATATGGGCAAGCATCGTGTGTAGTGACTTCGACGGTGTTTGATAATTCAAGGCAGCATGTTTCCGGGTAGTAGTTTGATAATTCAAGTCAACATGTTCGAGTGATCAAGGCAGCAAGGCTTGTTTTCAGTTCGTCGTTCGAGAAACACGCACAGCATGTTGTATGAATTAAAGGCGCTCCATAAATCAAAGGCAACACGCCAGCTTTCAGCCGTCGTCCGAGAAAGGCCGCCAACATTTTACTTAAACCAAAGAATCGTTCGTGAAATCAAGGCAACGGGGCAAATTTTAAGTCCTTCGTTCCAAAAACCAAGCCATCAGGTTCGATATATCAAGGCAACATGGCTTGTTTTTCAGGTCTTCGTTCGAAAAATCAAGGCAACGGGCACTGCTCTCCGCTCGTCATTCGAGATATCAAGACATCATGTTCTAGAAACCAAGGCCACAGGGCTAGTTTTCAGGTCATCGTTCTAAAAATCAAGGCAACAAAAAAGGTAGCAGGCCTAGTTTCAAGCTCATCGTTCAAGAAATCTAAGCAACAAGTTCAAATAATCAGGGCAACAAGGCTAGTTTATAGGTCGTCGCTCGAGAAAACAAGGCAAGATGTTGGGGCGGGCTTCCTTCACGGGTCATTGGGCTTGCCTTCTCGGTGCTCGATGGTAGCTTCGTCGCCATCAAGGCAATGGGGATAGCAATCAGGATTTCGTTTGAGATATCAAGACAACATGCCCTACAGTTCAAGGACACAAGGCTAGTTTTCAGGTCATTGTTCTAAAAGTCAAGGCAACATGTTCAAGCAATCAAGGCAACAGACGTTGATTTGCCCGAGGATGCATAATTTTAAGTATGCGCACGATGTCGGGAGAAATCAACACATCGTGGCTAGTTTTCAGGTCATCGTTCAAGAAACCAAGGCCCCAAACGGCTAGTTTTCAGGTCATCTAGGCAAGTTTTCTAGGCAATGTGCTCCAGTATTCAAGGCAACCATGCATGTTTTGCAGGTTGTCCTTAGTGATATCAAGGAAACGTGTTCCAACAATCAAGGTAACGAGGCTATTTTCCAGGTCGTTGTTTAAGAAATAAAGACAACGGGGCTAGGTTTCGGGACATCGTTCGACATGTCAAGGCAGCGTGTTGGAGAAATCAAGGCAACATGGAACTAGTTAACAAGGCAACGTGGTGGGGGAGGCGTCTTTCAGGGCCATCGTTCGATAAATCTAGGCAACAGGGCTTGTCATCAGGTCATCGTTCGAAAAAACAATTCAACAAGTTCGAGTAATCAAGGCAACATGGCATCTTTTCTGTTCGTCGCTCGGGCAACCAAGGCAACATATTGTGGGTGGGCTTTTTCCATGGGTCTTGTGGCTTGCCTTGTCGGAGCTCGGTGGTTTCTTCGTCTCTATGGTACTCCAAGAGGCTAGTTTTGAGGTCATCGTTCAAAAAATCTAGGCAACAAACCCGAAGAAAACAAGTCAACAGGGCTAGTTTTAAGGTCGTCGTTCCAGAAGTCTAAGCGACAACGCTAGTCATCAGGTCATCGTTCGACAAATTAAGCAACATGTTCGAGGAATCAAGGCAACAAGACTAGTTTTTGGGTCGTAATTCGAGCAATCAAGACAACGCGGATAGCTCCCCGGTTCTCCAAGAGGCTCGTTTTCAGGTCATCGTTCGAAAACCCAAGGCAACAAGCTCAAGAAAACATGGAAACAGGGCTAGTTTCAAGGTCATCGTCCAAGAAATCTAAGCAACAACGCCATTCATCATGTCATCATTCGACAAATCAACGCAACATGTTCGAGGAATCAAGGCGACAAGGCTAGTTTTTGAGTCGTAATTCGAGAAATCAAGCCAACGTGGATTGCTTCTCGGTTTTCCAAGAGGCTAGTTTTCAGGTCATCGTTCAAAAAATCAAGCCAACAAGCTCAAGAAAACAAGGCAACACGACTAGTTTCAAGGTCGTCGTTCAAGAAATCTAAGCCACAACGCTACTCATCAGGTCATCGTTCGACAAATTAAGCAACATGTTCGAGGAATCAAGGCAACAAGACTAGTTTTTGGGTCGTAATTCGAGCAATCAAGGCAACGCGGATAGCTCCCCGGTTCTCCAAGAGGCCCGTTTTCAGGTCATCGTTCACAAGATCAAGGAAACCAAGGTCGTCGTTCAACGAATCTAGGCAGCGATGCTCATCATCGGGTCATCGTTCGACAATTTAAGGCAACATGTTCAAGGAATCAAGGCAACGGTGTTAGTTTCTGGGTCGTCGTTGGAGCTATCAAGGCAACGTGCTGGGGGGGTGCGATTCTTTCACGGGTCTAGGGGCTTGCCTTTTCGATGCTCGCTGGTGGCTTCGGTCTCCATGGTCCCCCCTATATATACATATTGCACGAAGAGCTTGGTGACAGGAACAGACATTGATTTTCCATATCATGCATAATTTTTTGGAACCAGCACGACGTGGGGCAATTTTAGTCGCGATCAGGTTTTTCATCGGTGAAAATGGGCCGCTTGCGAGGATCTCGTCGAGGAGTGGCTGGTCGCGACCTGGTTTCACCAAGCAAACGCAAATCGCGACTTGGATATCACCGGTGAGCTTGGCCGATGGCCTTGCCTTGGCTTTGCCCTTGGTCGTAACAGCCTCGACGTTGCTGGTCGCTCACCCACCTTCGGGAAGCCTGTGGGGCGTCACTCCCACCCTTCCCCTATATATACATATTGCGCAAACAGCTTGGTGACAGGAACACACATTGATTTTCCATATCACGCATAATATTTTGGAACTAGCACGACGTGGGGCAATTTTGGTCGCGATCAGGTTTTTCGTCGGTGAAAATGGGTCGCTTGCGAGGATCTCGTCGAGGAGTGGCTGGTCGCGATTTGGTTTCACCAACCAAACGCAAATCGCGACTTGGATATCACCGGTGAGGTTGGCCGATGGCCTTGCCTTGGCTTTGCCCTTGGTCGTAGCAGCCTCTACGTCGCTGGTCGCCCACCCACCTTCGGGACGCCTGTGGGGCGTCACTCCCACCCTTCCCCTATATATACATATTGCACAAAGAGCTTGGTGACAGGAACATACATTGATTTCCCCCGGGATGCATAATTTTGCAAAAAAACGTCCACAACTCCCTCAAATTAAGTCGGATTTTGACGAAATTTTGCGTGGCTCTTTATTAACACGAATAATGTACTTTTCAAAAAAAAAAAAAAAAAAAAAATATATGTTTTTGGTCCGTAATTACCCGGATTACCGAAGCTTCGACACTTGTACACACACACTACCGAACTTTAACTTTCGAATTGGCAAAAACCCATTGAATGAAAGTTGCTCGAAATCATTGATTTTCCTGGTAAAATTTCTTTTGTGATCGAGAAAATGTGCACGGGTTTTACCGATCAATATGTGATTTCGGCTAACTTTCATCGGGTTGGGTCGACTTTGGTCACCGGGTGGTCTTGTACTTCCGAATTAGCAAAAACCCATTGAATGAAAGTTGCTCGGAAACCTTGATTTACAGGGCAAAATTCCTTTCGTGATCGAGAAAATGTGCACGGATTTCGAGTTACCGAGCAAAATGCGATTTTGGCTAACTTTCACCGCGTCTTGTCGTCTTTGGTCACCTGGTGATCTGGTACTTCCGAATCAGCGAAAACCCATTAAATGAAAGTTGCTCGAAATCATTGATTTGCCTAGTAAAATTTCTTTCGTGATCGAGGAAATGTGCATGGATTTCGAGTTGTCGAGCAAAATATGCTTTTGGCCAGGTTTCATCGGGTTACTCACCGGTAAATCTTGGCCGTATCTAGTCTTGGCCGAGTCGAAAAATCCCAGACGCTATAATTCTATTTAACTCGCCAAAATGAAAGCCGGTTTGGCACGAATTGGACAAGGATAAAGGACCTTACAAAAATAAAACCCGGTGACCGGGCCGTAAGTCACCAACAACGGTGACGCGGCCTCCGATAAGAACACATAACAACCCAAGCTGATGACTTGCGCTTTACTAGGACCACCGATTATACTTTGTTTCCTCGTAAGACGTCAAAAATGCCGAAATAGCAACATATACTCGTTTAATATGGGCAAGCATCGTGTGTAGTGACTTCGACGGTGTTTGATAATTCAAGGCAGCATGTTTCCGGGTAGTAGTTTGATAATTCAAGTCAACATGTTCGAGTGATCAAGGCAGCAAGGCTTGTTTTCAGTTCGTCGTTCGAGAAACACGCACAGCATGTTGTATGAATTAAAGGCGCTCCATAAATCAAAGGCAACACGCCAGCTTTCAGCCGTCGTCCGAGAAAGGCCGCCAACATTTTACTTAAACCAAAGAATCGTTCGTGAAATCAAGGCAACGGGGCAAATTTTAAGTCCTTCGTTCCAAAAACCAAGCCATCAGGTTCGATATATCAAGGCAACATGGCTTGTTTTTCAGGTCTTCGTTCGAAAAATCAAGGCAACGGGCACTGCTCTCCGCTCGTCATTCGAGATATCAAGACATCATGTTCTAGAAACCAAGGCCACAGGGCTAGTTTTCAGGTCATCGTTCTAAAAATCAAGGCAACAAAAAAGGTAGCAGGCCTAGTTTCAAGCTCATCGTTCAAGAAATCTAAGCAACAAGTTCAAATAATCAGGGCAACAAGGCTAGTTTATAGGTCGTCGCTCGAGAAAACAAGGCAAGATGTTGGGGCGGGCTTCCTTCACGGGTCATTGGGCTTGCCTTCTCGGTGCTCGATGGTAGCTTCGTCGCCATCAAGGCAATGGGGATAGCAATCAGGATTTCGTTTGAGATATCAAGACAACATGCCCTACAGTTCAAGGACACAAGGCTAGTTTTCAGGTCATTGTTCTAAAAGTCAAGGCAACATGTTCAAGCAATCAAGGCAACAGACGTTGATTTGCCCGAGGATGCATAATTTTAAGTATGCGCACGATGTCGGGAGAAATCAACACATCGTGGCTAGTTTTCAGGTCATCGTTCAAGAAACCAAGGCCCCAAACGGCTAGTTTTCAGGTCATCTAGGCAAGTTTTCTAGGCAATGTGCTCCAGTATTCAAGGCAACCATGCATGTTTTGCAGGTTGTCCTTAGTGATATCAAGGAAACGTGTTCCAACAATCAAGGTAACGAGGCTATTTTCCAGGTCGTTGTTTAAGAAATAAAGACAACGGGGCTAGGTTTCGGGACATCGTTCGACATGTCAAGGCAGCGTGTTGGAGAAATCAAGGCAACATGGAACTAGTTAACAAGGCAACGTGGTGGGGGAGGCGTCTTTCAGGGCCATCGTTCGATAAATCTAGGCAACAGGGCTTGTCATCAGGTCATCGTTCGAAAAAACAATTCAACAAGTTCGAGTAATCAAGGCAACATGGCATCTTTTCTGTTCGTCGCTCGGGCAACCAAGGCAACATATTGTGGGTGGGCTTTTTCCATGGGTCTTGTGGCTTGCCTTGTCGGAGCTCGGTGGTTTCTTCGTCTCTATGGTACTCCAAGAGGCTAGTTTTGAGGTCATCGTTCAAAAAATCTAGGCAACAAACCCGAAGAAAACAAGTCAACAGGGCTAGTTTTAAGGTCGTCGTTCCAGAAGTCTAAGCGACAACGCTAGTCATCAGGTCATCGTTCGACAAATTAAGCAACATGTTCGAGGAATCAAGGCAACAAGACTAGTTTTTGGGTCGTAATTCGAGCAATCAAGACAACGCGGATAGCTCCCCGGTTCTCCAAGAGGCTCGTTTTCAGGTCATCGTTCGAAAACCCAAGGCAACAAGCTCAAGAAAACATGGAAACAGGGCTAGTTTCAAGGTCATCGTCCAAGAAATCTAAGCAACAACGCCATTCATCATGTCATCATTCGACAAATCAACGCAACATGTTCGAGGAATCAAGGCGACAAGGCTAGTTTTTGAGTCGTAATTCGAGAAATCAAGCCAACGTGGATTGCTTCTCGGTTTTCCAAGAGGCTAGTTTTCAGGTCATCGTTCAAAAAATCAAGCCAACAAGCTCAAGAAAACAAGGCAACACGACTAGTTTCAAGGTCGTCGTTCAAGAAATCTAAGCCACAACGCTACTCATCAGGTCATCGTTCGACAAATTAAGCAACATGTTCGAGGAATCAAGGCAACAAGACTAGTTTTTGGGTCGTAATTCGAGCAATCAAGGCAACGCGGATAGCTCCCCGGTTCTCCAAGAGGCCCGTTTTCAGGTCATCGTTCACAAGATCAAGGAAACCAAGGTCGTCGTTCAACGAATCTAGGCAGCGATGCTCATCATCGGGTCATCGTTCGACAATTTAAGGCAACATGTTCAAGGAATCAAGGCAACGGTGTTAGTTTCTGGGTCGTCGTTGGAGCTATCAAGGCAACGTGCTGGGGGGGTGCGATTCTTTCACGGGTCTAGGGGCTTGCCTTTTCGATGCTCGCTGGTGGCTTCGGTCTCCATGGTCCCCCCTATATATACATATTGCACGAAGAGCTTGGTGACAGGAACAGACATTGATTTTCCATATCATGCATAATTTTTTGGAACCAGCACGACGTGGGGCAATTTTAGTCGCGATCAGGTTTTTCATCGGTGAAAATGGGCCGCTTGCGAGGATCTCGTCGAGGAGTGGCTGGTCGCGACCTGGTTTCACCAAGCAAACGCAAATCGCGACTTGGATATCACCGGTGAGCTTGGCCGATGGCCTTGCCTTGGCTTTGCCCTTGGTCGTAACAGCCTCGACGTTGCTGGTCGCTCACCCACCTTCGGGAAGCCTGTGGGGCGTCACTCCCACCCTTCCCCTATATATACATATTGCGCAAACAGCTTGGTGACAGGAACACACATTGATTTTCCATATCACGCATAATATTTTGGAACTAGCACGACGTGGGGCAATTTTGGTCGCGATCAGGTTTTTCGTCGGTGAAAATGGGTCGCTTGCGAGGATCTCGTCGAGGAGTGGCTGGTCGCGATTTGGTTTCACCAACCAAACGCAAATCGCGACTTGGATATCACCGGTGAGGTTGGCCGATGGCCTTGCCTTGGCTTTGCCCTTGGTCGTAGCAGCCTCTACGTCGCTGGTCGCCCACCCACCTTCGGGACGCCTGTGGGGCGTCACTCCCACCCTTCCCCTATATATACATATTGCACAAAGAGCTTGGTGACAGGAACATACATTGATTTCCCCCGGGATGCATAATTTTGCAAAAAAACGTCCACAACTCCCTCAAATTAAGTCGGATTTTGACGAAATTTTGCGTGGCTCTTTATTAACACGAATAATGTACTTTTCAAAAAAAAAAAAAAAAAAAAAATATATGTTTTTGGTCCGTAATTACCCGGATTACCGAAGCTTCGACACTTGTACACACACACTACCGAACTTTAACTTTCGAATTGGCAAAAACCCATTGAATGAAAGTTGCTCGAAATCATTGATTTTCCTGGTAAAATTTCTTTTGTGATCGAGAAAATGTGCACGGGTTTTACCGATCAATATGTGATTTCGGCTAACTTTCATCGGGTTGGGTCGACTTTGGTCACCGGGTGGTCTTGTACTTCCGAATTAGCAAAAACCCATTGAATGAAAGTTGCTCGGAAACCTTGATTTACAGGGCAAAATTCCTTTCGTGATCGAGAAAATGTGCACGGATTTCGAGTTACCGAGCAAAATGCGATTTTGGCTAACTTTCACCGCGTCTTGTCGTCTTTGGTCACCTGGTGATCTGGTACTTCCGAATCAGCGAAAACCCATTAAATGAAAGTTGCTCGAAATCATTGATTTGCCTAGTAAAATTTCTTTCGTGATCGAGGAAATGTGCATGGATTTCGAGTTGTCGAGCAAAATATGCTTTTGGCCAGGTTTCATCGGGTTACTCACCGGTAAATCTTGGCCGTATCTAGTCTTGGCCGAGTCGAAAAATCCCAGACGCTATAATTCTATTTAACTCGCCAAAATGAAAGCCGGTTTGGCACGAATTGGACAAGGATAAAGGACCTTACAAAAATAAAACCCGGTGACCGGGCCGTAAGTCACCAACAACGGTGACGCGGCCTCCGATAAGAACACATAACAACCCAAGCTGATGACTTGCGCTTTACTAGGACCACCGATTATACTTTGTTTCCTCGTAAGACGTCAAAAATGCCGAAATAGCAACATATACTCGTTTAATATGGGCAAGCATCGTGTGTAGTGACTTCGACGGTGTTTGATAATTCAAGGCAGCATGTTTCCGGGTAGTAGTTTGATAATTCAAGTCAACATGTTCGAGTGATCAAGGCAGCAAGGCTTGTTTTCAGTTCGTCGTTCGAGAAACACGCACAGCATGTTGTATGAATTAAAGGCGCTCCATAAATCAAAGGCAACACGCCAGCTTTCAGCCGTCGTCCGAGAAAGGCCGCCAACATTTTACTTAAACCAAAGAATCGTTCGTGAAATCAAGGCAACGGGGCAAATTTTAAGTCCTTCGTTCCAAAAACCAAGCCATCAGGTTCGATATATCAAGGCAACATGGCTTGTTTTTCAGGTCTTCGTTCGAAAAATCAAGGCAACGGGCACTGCTCTCCGCTCGTCATTCGAGATATCAAGACATCATGTTCTAGAAACCAAGGCCACAGGGCTAGTTTTCAGGTCATCGTTCTAAAAATCAAGGCAACAAAAAAGGTAGCAGGCCTAGTTTCAAGCTCATCGTTCAAGAAATCTAAGCAACAAGTTCAAATAATCAGGGCAACAAGGCTAGTTTATAGGTCGTCGCTCGAGAAAACAAGGCAAGATGTTGGGGCGGGCTTCCTTCACGGGTCATTGGGCTTGCCTTCTCGGTGCTCGATGGTAGCTTCGTCGCCATCAAGGCAATGGGGATAGCAATCAGGATTTCGTTTGAGATATCAAGACAACATGCCCTACAGTTCAAGGACACAAGGCTAGTTTTCAGGTCATTGTTCTAAAAGTCAAGGCAACATGTTCAAGCAATCAAGGCAACAGACGTTGATTTGCCCGAGGATGCATAATTTTAAGTATGCGCACGATGTCGGGAGAAATCAACACATCGTGGCTAGTTTTCAGGTCATCGTTCAAGAAACCAAGGCCCCAAACGGCTAGTTTTCAGGTCATCTAGGCAAGTTTTCTAGGCAATGTGCTCCAGTATTCAAGGCAACCATGCATGTTTTGCAGGTTGTCCTTAGTGATATCAAGGAAACGTGTTCCAACAATCAAGGTAACGAGGCTATTTTCCAGGTCGTTGTTTAAGAAATAAAGACAACGGGGCTAGGTTTCGGGACATCGTTCGACATGTCAAGGCAGCGTGTTGGAGAAATCAAGGCAACATGGAACTAGTTAACAAGGCAACGTGGTGGGGGAGGCGTCTTTCAGGGCCATCGTTCGATAAATCTAGGCAACAGGGCTTGTCATCAGGTCATCGTTCGAAAAAACAATTCAACAAGTTCGAGTAATCAAGGCAACATGGCATCTTTTCTGTTCGTCGCTCGGGCAACCAAGGCAACATATTGTGGGTGGGCTTTTTCCATGGGTCTTGTGGCTTGCCTTGTCGGAGCTCGGTGGTTTCTTCGTCTCTATGGTACTCCAAGAGGCTAGTTTTGAGGTCATCGTTCAAAAAATCTAGGCAACAAACCCGAAGAAAACAAGTCAACAGGGCTAGTTTTAAGGTCGTCGTTCCAGAAGTCTAAGCGACAACGCTAGTCATCAGGTCATCGTTCGACAAATTAAGCAACATGTTCGAGGAATCAAGGCAACAAGACTAGTTTTTGGGTCGTAATTCGAGCAATCAAGACAACGCGGATAGCTCCCCGGTTCTCCAAGAGGCTCGTTTTCAGGTCATCGTTCGAAAACCCAAGGCAACAAGCTCAAGAAAACATGGAAACAGGGCTAGTTTCAAGGTCATCGTCCAAGAAATCTAAGCAACAACGCCATTCATCATGTCATCATTCGACAAATCAACGCAACATGTTCGAGGAATCAAGGCGACAAGGCTAGTTTTTGAGTCGTAATTCGAGAAATCAAGCCAACGTGGATTGCTTCTCGGTTTTCCAAGAGGCTAGTTTTCAGGTCATCGTTCAAAAAATCAAGCCAACAAGCTCAAGAAAACAAGGCAACACGACTAGTTTCAAGGTCGTCGTTCAAGAAATCTAAGCCACAACGCTACTCATCAGGTCATCGTTCGACAAATTAAGCAACATGTTCGAGGAATCAAGGCAACAAGACTAGTTTTTGGGTCGTAATTCGAGCAATCAAGGCAACGCGGATAGCTCCCCGGTTCTCCAAGAGGCCCGTTTTCAGGTCATCGTTCACAAGATCAAGGAAACCAAGGTCGTCGTTCAACGAATCTAGGCAGCGATGCTCATCATCGGGTCATCGTTCGACAATTTAAGGCAACATGTTCAAGGAATCAAGGCAACGGTGTTAGTTTCTGGGTCGTCGTTGGAGCTATCAAGGCAACGTGCTGGGGGGGTGCGATTCTTTCACGGGTCTAGGGGCTTGCCTTTTCGATGCTCGCTGGTGGCTTCGGTCTCCATGGTCCCCCCTATATATACATATTGCACGAAGAGCTTGGTGACAGGAACAGACATTGATTTTCCATATCATGCATAATTTTTTGGAACCAGCACGACGTGGGGCAATTTTAGTCGCGATCAGGTTTTTCATCGGTGAAAATGGGCCGCTTGCGAGGATCTCGTCGAGGAGTGGCTGGTCGCGACCTGGTTTCACCAAGCAAACGCAAATCGCGACTTGGATATCACCGGTGAGCTTGGCCGATGGCCTTGCCTTGGCTTTGCCCTTGGTCGTAACAGCCTCGACGTTGCTGGTCGCTCACCCACCTTCGGGAAGCCTGTGGGGCGTCACTCCCACCCTTCCCCTATATATACATATTGCGCAAACAGCTTGGTGACAGGAACACACATTGATTTTCCATATCACGCATAATATTTTGGAACTAGCACGACGTGGGGCAATTTTGGTCGCGATCAGGTTTTTCGTCGGTGAAAATGGGTCGCTTGCGAGGATCTCGTCGAGGAGTGGCTGGTCGCGATTTGGTTTCACCAACCAAACGCAAATCGCGACTTGGATATCACCGGTGAGGTTGGCCGATGGCCTTGCCTTGGCTTTGCCCTTGGTCGTAGCAGCCTCTACGTCGCTGGTCGCCCACCCACCTTCGGGACGCCTGTGGGGCGTCACTCCCACCCTTCCCCTATATATACATATTGCACAAAGAGCTTGGTGACAGGAACATACATTGATTTCCCCCGGGATGCATAATTTTGCAAAAAAACGTCCACAACTCCCTCAAATTAAGTCGGATTTTGACGAAATTTTGCGTGGCTCTTTATTAACACGAATAATGTACTTTTCAAAAAAAAAAAAAAATATATATATATGTTTTTGGTCCGTAATTACCCGGATTACCGAAGCTTCGACACTTGTACACACACTACCGAACTTTAACTTTCGAATTGGCAAAAACCCATTGAATGAAAGTTGCTCGAAATCATTGATTTTCCTGGTAAAATTTCTTTTGTGATCGAGAAAATGTGCACGGGTTTTACCGATCAATATGTGATTTCGGCTAACTTTCATCGGGTTGGGTCGACTTTGGTCACCGGGTGGTCTTGTACTTCCGAATTAGCAAAAACCCATTGAATGAAAGTTGCTCGGAAACCTTGATTTACAGGGCAAAATTCCTTTCGTGATCGAGAAAATGTGCACGGATTTCGAGTTACCGAGCAAAATGCGATTTTGGCTAACTTTCACCGCGTCTTGTCGTCTTTGGTCACCTGGTGATCTGGTACTTCCGAATCAGCGAAAACCCATTAAATGAAAGTTGCTCGAAATCATTGATTTGCCTAGTAAAATTTCTTTCGTGATCGAGGAAATGTGCATGGATTTCGAGTTGTCGAGCAAAATATGCTTTTGGCCAGGTTTCATCGGGTTACTCACCGGTAAATCTTGGCCGTATCTAGTCTTGGCCGAGTCGAAAAATCCCAGACGCTATAATTCTATTTAACTCGCCAAAATGAAAGCCGGTTTGGCACGAATTGGACAAGGATAAAGGACCTTACAAAAATAAAACCCGGTGACCGGGCCGTAAGTCACCAACAACGGTGACGCGGCCTCCGATAAGAACACATAACAACCCAAGCTGATGACTTGCGCTTTACTAGGACCACCGATTATACTTTGTTTCCTCGTAAGACGTCAAAAATGCCGAAATAGCAACATATACTCGTTTAATATGGGCAAGCATCGTGTGTAGTGACTTCGACGGTGTTTGATAATTCAAGGCAGCATGTTTCCGGGTAGTAGTTTGATAATTCAAGTCAACATGTTCGAGTGATCAAGGCAGCAAGGCTTGTTTTCAGTTCGTCGTTCGAGAAACACGCACAGCATGTTGTATGAATTAAAGGCGCTCCATAAATCAAAGGCAACACGCCAGCTTTCAGCCGTCGTCCGAGAAAGGCCGCCAACATTTTACTTAAACCAAAGAATCGTTCGTGAAATCAAGGCAACGGGGCAAATTTTAAGTCCTTCGTTCCAAAAACCAAGCCATCAGGTTCGATATATCAAGGCAACATGGCTTGTTTTTCAGGTCTTCGTTCGAAAAATCAAGGCAACGGGCACTGCTCTCCGCTCGTCATTCGAGATATCAAGACATCATGTTCTAGAAACCAAGGCCACAGGGCTAGTTTTCAGGTCATCGTTCTAAAAATCAAGGCAACAAAAAAGGTAGCAGGCCTAGTTTCAAGCTCATCGTTCAAGAAATCTAAGCAACAAGTTCAAATAATCAGGGCAACAAGGCTAGTTTATAGGTCGTCGCTCGAGAAAACAAGGCAAGATGTTGGGGCGGGCTTCCTTCACGGGTCATTGGGCTTGCCTTCTCGGTGCTCGATGGTAGCTTCGTCGCCATCAAGGCAATGGGGATAGCAATCAGGATTTCGTTTGAGATATCAAGACAACATGCCCTACAGTTCAAGGACACAAGGCTAGTTTTCAGGTCATTGTTCTAAAAGTCAAGGCAACATGTTCAAGCAATCAAGGCAACAGACGTTGATTTGCCCGAGGATGCATAATTTTAAGTATGCGCACGATGTCGGGAGAAATCAACACATCGTGGCTAGTTTTCAGGTCATCGTTCAAGAAACCAAGGCCCCAAACGGCTAGTTTTCAGGTCATCTAGGCAAGTTTTCTAGGCAATGTGCTCCAGTATTCAAGGCAACCATGCATGTTTTGCAGGTTGTCCTTAGTGATATCAAGGAAACGTGTTCCAACAATCAAGGTAACGAGGCTATTTTCCAGGTCGTTGTTTAAGAAATAAAGACAACGGGGCTAGGTTTCGGGACATCGTTCGACATGTCAAGGCAGCGTGTTGGAGAAATCAAGGCAACATGGAACTAGTTAACAAGGCAACGTGGTGGGGGAGGCGTCTTTCAGGGCCATCGTTCGATAAATCTAGGCAACAGGGCTTGTCATCAGGTCATCGTTCGAAAAAACAATTCAACAAGTTCGAGTAATCAAGGCAACATGGCATCTTTTCTGTTCGTCGCTCGGGCAACCAAGGCAACATATTGTGGGTGGGCTTTTTCCATGGGTCTTGTGGCTTGCCTTGTCGGAGCTCGGTGGTTTCTTCGTCTCTATGGTACTCCAAGAGGCTAGTTTTGAGGTCATCGTTCAAAAAATCTAGGCAACAAACCCGAAGAAAACAAGTCAACAGGGCTAGTTTTAAGGTCGTCGTTCCAGAAGTCTAAGCGACAACGCTAGTCATCAGGTCATCGTTCGACAAATTAAGCAACATGTTCGAGGAATCAAGGCAACAAGACTAGTTTTTGGGTCGTAATTCGAGCAATCAAGACAACGCGGATAGCTCCCCGGTTCTCCAAGAGGCTCGTTTTCAGGTCATCGTTCGAAAACCCAAGGCAACAAGCTCAAGAAAACATGGAAACAGGGCTAGTTTCAAGGTCATCGTCCAAGAAATCTAAGCAACAACGCCATTCATCATGTCATCATTCGACAAATCAACGCAACATGTTCGAGGAATCAAGGCGACAAGGCTAGTTTTTGAGTCGTAATTCGAGAAATCAAGCCAACGTGGATTGCTTCTCGGTTTTCCAAGAGGCTAGTTTTCAGGTCATCGTTCAAAAAATCAAGCCAACAAGCTCAAGAAAACAAGGCAACACGACTAGTTTCAAGGTCGTCGTTCAAGAAATCTAAGCCACAACGCTACTCATCAGGTCATCGTTCGACAAATTAAGCAACATGTTCGAGGAATCAAGGCAACAAGACTAGTTTTTGGGTCGTAATTCGAGCAATCAAGGCAACGCGGATAGCTCCCCGGTTCTCCAAGAGGCCCGTTTTCAGGTCATCGTTCACAAGATCAAGGAAACCAAGGTCGTCGTTCAACGAATCTAGGCAGCGATGCTCATCATCGGGTCATCGTTCGACAATTTAAGGCAACATGTTCAAGGAATCAAGGCAACGGTGTTAGTTTCTGGGTCGTCGTTGGAGCTATCAAGGCAACGTGCTGGGGGGGTGCGATTCTTTCACGGGTCTAGGGGCTTGCCTTTTCGATGCTCGCTGGTGGCTTCGGTCTCCATGGTCCCCCCTATATATACATATTGCACGAAGAGCTTGGTGACAGGAACAGACATTGATTTTCCATATCATGCATAATTTTTTGGAACCAGCACGACGTGGGGCAATTTTAGTCGCGATCAGGTTTTTCATCGGTGAAAATGGGCCGCTTGCGAGGATCTCGTCGAGGAGTGGCTGGTCGCGACCTGGTTTCACCAAGCAAACGCAAATCGCGACTTGGATATCACCGGTGAGCTTGGCCGATGGCCTTGCCTTGGCTTTGCCCTTGGTCGTAACAGCCTCGACGTTGCTGGTCGCTCACCCACCTTCGGGAAGCCTGTGGGGCGTCACTCCCACCCTTCCCCTATATATACATATTGCGCAAACAGCTTGGTGACAGGAACACACATTGATTTTCCATATCACGCATAATATTTTGGAACTAGCACGACGTGGGGCAATTTTGGTCGCGATCAGGTTTTTCGTCGGTGAAAATGGGTCGCTTGCGAGGATCTCGTCGAGGAGTGGCTGGTCGCGATTTGGTTTCACCAACCAAACGCAAATCGCGACTTGGATATCACCGGTGAGGTTGGCCGATGGCCTTGCCTTGGCTTTGCCCTTGGTCGTAGCAGCCTCTACGTCGCTGGTCGCCCACCCACCTTCGGGACGCCTGTGGGGCGTCACTCCCACCCTTCCCCTATATATACATATTGCACAAAGAGCTTGGTGACAGGAACATACATTGATTTCCCCCGGGATGCATAATTTTGCAAAAAAACGTCCACAACTCCCTCAAATTAAGTCGGATTTTGACGAAATTTTGCGTGGCTCTTTATTAACACGAATAATGTACTTTTCAAAAAAAAAAAAAAAAAAAAAATATATGTTTTTGGTCCGTAATTACCCGGATTACCGAAGCTTCGACACTTGTACACACACACTACCGAACTTTAACTTTCGAATTGGCAAAAACCCATTGAATGAAAGTTGCTCGAAATCATTGATTTTCCTGGTAAAATTTCTTTTGTGATCGAGAAAATGTGCACGGGTTTTACCGATCAATATGTGATTTCGGCTAACTTTCATCGGGTTGGGTCGACTTTGGTCACCGGGTGGTCTTGTACTTCCGAATTAGCAAAAACCCATTGAATGAAAGTTGCTCGGAAACCTTGATTTACAGGGCAAAATTCCTTTCGTGATCGAGAAAATGTGCACGGATTTCGAGTTACCGAGCAAAATGCGATTTTGGCTAACTTTCACCGCGTCTTGTCGTCTTTGGTCACCTGGTGATCTGGTACTTCCGAATCAGCGAAAACCCATTAAATGAAAGTTGCTCGAAATCATTGATTTGCCTAGTAAAATTTCTTTCGTGATCGAGGAAATGTGCATGGATTTCGAGTTGTCGAGCAAAATATGCTTTTGGCCAGGTTTCATCGGGTTACTCACCGGTAAATCTTGGCCGTATCTAGTCTTGGCCGAGTCGAAAAATCCCAGACGCTATAATTCTATTTAACTCGCCAAAATGAAAGCCGGTTTGGCACGAATTGGACAAGGATAAAGGACCTTACAAAAATAAAACCCGGTGACCGGGCCGTAAGTCACCAACAACGGTGACGCGGCCTCCGATAAGAACACATAACAACCCAAGCTGATGACTTGCGCTTTACTAGGACCACCGATTATACTTTGTTTCCTCGTAAGACGTCAAAAATGCCGAAATAGCAACATATACTCGTTTAATATGGGCAAGCATCGTGTGTAGTGACTTCGACGGTGTTTGATAATTCAAGGCAGCATGTTTCCGGGTAGTAGTTTGATAATTCAAGTCAACATGTTCGAGTGATCAAGGCAGCAAGGCTTGTTTTCAGTTCGTCGTTCGAGAAACACGCACAGCATGTTGTATGAATTAAAGGCGCTCCATAAATCAAAGGCAACACGCCAGCTTTCAGCCGTCGTCCGAGAAAGGCCGCCAACATTTTACTTAAACCAAAGAATCGTTCGTGAAATCAAGGCAACGGGGCAAATTTTAAGTCCTTCGTTCCAAAAACCAAGCCATCAGGTTCGATATATCAAGGCAACATGGCTTGTTTTTCAGGTCTTCGTTCGAAAAATCAAGGCAACGGGCACTGCTCTCCGCTCGTCATTCGAGATATCAAGACATCATGTTCTAGAAACCAAGGCCACAGGGCTAGTTTTCAGGTCATCGTTCTAAAAATCAAGGCAACAAAAAAGGTAGCAGGCCTAGTTTCAAGCTCATCGTTCAAGAAATCTAAGCAACAAGTTCAAATAATCAGGGCAACAAGGCTAGTTTATAGGTCGTCGCTCGAGAAAACAAGGCAAGATGTTGGGGCGGGCTTCCTTCACGGGTCATTGGGCTTGCCTTCTCGGTGCTCGATGGTAGCTTCGTCGCCATCAAGGCAATGGGGATAGCAATCAGGATTTCGTTTGAGATATCAAGACAACATGCCCTACAGTTCAAGGACACAAGGCTAGTTTTCAGGTCATTGTTCTAAAAGTCAAGGCAACATGTTCAAGCAATCAAGGCAACAGACGTTGATTTGCCCGAGGATGCATAATTTTAAGTATGCGCACGATGTCGGGAGAAATCAACACATCGTGGCTAGTTTTCAGGTCATCGTTCAAGAAACCAAGGCCCCAAACGGCTAGTTTTCAGGTCATCTAGGCAAGTTTTCTAGGCAATGTGCTCCAGTATTCAAGGCAACCATGCATGTTTTGCAGGTTGTCCTTAGTGATATCAAGGAAACGTGTTCCAACAATCAAGGTAACGAGGCTATTTTCCAGGTCGTTGTTTAAGAAATAAAGACAACGGGGCTAGGTTTCGGGACATCGTTCGACATGTCAAGGCAGCGTGTTGGAGAAATCAAGGCAACATGGAACTAGTTAACAAGGCAACGTGGTGGGGGAGGCGTCTTTCAGGGCCATCGTTCGATAAATCTAGGCAACAGGGCTTGTCATCAGGTCATCGTTCGAAAAAACAATTCAACAAGTTCGAGTAATCAAGGCAACATGGCATCTTTTCTGTTCGTCGCTCGGGCAACCAAGGCAACATATTGTGGGTGGGCTTTTTCCATGGGTCTTGTGGCTTGCCTTGTCGGAGCTCGGTGGTTTCTTCGTCTCTATGGTACTCCAAGAGGCTAGTTTTGAGGTCATCGTTCAAAAAATCTAGGCAACAAACCCGAAGAAAACAAGTCAACAGGGCTAGTTTTAAGGTCGTCGTTCCAGAAGTCTAAGCGACAACGCTAGTCATCAGGTCATCGTTCGACAAATTAAGCAACATGTTCGAGGAATCAAGGCAACAAGACTAGTTTTTGGGTCGTAATTCGAGCAATCAAGACAACGCGGATAGCTCCCCGGTTCTCCAAGAGGCTCGTTTTCAGGTCATCGTTCGAAAACCCAAGGCAACAAGCTCAAGAAAACATGGAAACAGGGCTAGTTTCAAGGTCATCGTCCAAGAAATCTAAGCAACAACGCCATTCATCATGTCATCATTCGACAAATCAACGCAACATGTTCGAGGAATCAAGGCGACAAGGCTAGTTTTTGAGTCGTAATTCGAGAAATCAAGCCAACGTGGATTGCTTCTCGGTTTTCCAAGAGGCTAGTTTTCAGGTCATCGTTCAAAAAATCAAGCCAACAAGCTCAAGAAAACAAGGCAACACGACTAGTTTCAAGGTCGTCGTTCAAGAAATCTAAGCCACAACGCTACTCATCAGGTCATCGTTCGACAAATTAAGCAACATGTTCGAGGAATCAAGGCAACAAGACTAGTTTTTGGGTCGTAATTCGAGCAATCAAGGCAACGCGGATAGCTCCCCGGTTCTCCAAGAGGCCCGTTTTCAGGTCATCGTTCACAAGATCAAGGAAACCAAGGTCGTCGTTCAACGAATCTAGGCAGCGATGCTCATCATCGGGTCATCGTTCGACAATTTAAGGCAACATGTTCAAGGAATCAAGGCAACGGTGTTAGTTTCTGGGTCGTCGTTGGAGCTATCAAGGCAACGTGCTGGGGGGGTGCGATTCTTTCACGGGTCTAGGGGCTTGCCTTTTCGATGCTCGCTGGTGGCTTCGGTCTCCATGGTCCCCCCTATATATACATATTGCACGAAGAGCTTGGTGACAGGAACAGACATTGATTTTCCATATCATGCATAATTTTTTGGAACCAGCACGACGTGGGGCAATTTTAGTCGCGATCAGGTTTTTCATCGGTGAAAATGGGCCGCTTGCGAGGATCTCGTCGAGGAGTGGCTGGTCGCGACCTGGTTTCACCAAGCAAACGCAAATCGCGACTTGGATATCACCGGTGAGCTTGGCCGATGGCCTTGCCTTGGCTTTGCCCTTGGTCGTAACAGCCTCGACGTTGCTGGTCGCTCACCCACCTTCGGGAAGCCTGTGGGGCGTCACTCCCACCCTTCCCCTATATATACATATTGCGCAAACAGCTTGGTGACAGGAACACACATTGATTTTCCATATCACGCATAATATTTTGGAACTAGCACGACGTGGGGCAATTTTGGTCGCGATCAGGTTTTTCGTCGGTGAAAATGGGTCGCTTGCGAGGATCTCGTCGAGGAGTGGCTGGTCGCGATTTGGTTTCACCAACCAAACGCAAATCGCGACTTGGATATCACCGGTGAGGTTGGCCGATGGCCTTGCCTTGGCTTTGCCCTTGGTCGTAGCAGCCTCTACGTCGCTGGTCGCCCACCCACCTTCGGGACGCCTGTGGGGCGTCACTCCCACCCTTCCCCTATATATACATATTGCACAAAGAGCTTGGTGACAGGAACATACATTGATTTCCCCCGGGATGCATAATTTTGCAAAAAAACGTCCACAACTCCCTCAAATTAAGTCGGATTTTGACGAAATTTTGCGTGGCTCTTTATTAACACGAATAATGTACTTTTCAAAAAAAAAAAAAAAATATATATATGTTTTTGGTCCGTAATTACCCGGATTACCGAAGCTTCGACACTTGTACACACACTACCGAACTTTAACTTTCGAATTGGCAAAAACCCATTGAATGAAAGTTGCTCGAAATCATTGATTTTCCTGGTAAAATTTCTTTTGTGATCGAGAAAATGTGCACGGGTTTTACCGATCAATATGTGATTTCGGCTAACTTTCATCGGGTTGGGTCGACTTTGGTCACCGGGTGGTCTTGTACTTCCGAATTAGCAAAAACCCATTGAATGAAAGTTGCTCGGAAACCTTGATTTACAGGGCAAAATTCCTTTCGTGATCGAGAAAATGTGCACGGATTTCGAGTTACCGAGCAAAATGCGATTTTGGCTAACTTTCACCGCGTCTTGTCGTCTTTGGTCACCTGGTGATCTGGTACTTCCGAATCAGCGAAAACCCATTAAATGAAAGTTGCTCGAAATCATTGATTTGCCTAGTAAAATTTCTTTCGTGATCGAGGAAATGTGCATGGATTTCGAGTTGTCGAGCAAAATATGCTTTTGGCCAGGTTTCATCGGGTTACTCACCGGTAAATCTTGGCCGTATCTAGTCTTGGCCGAGTCGAAAAATCCCAGACGCTATAATTCTATTTAACTCGCCAAAATGAAAGCCGGTTTGGCACGAATTGGACAAGGATAAAGGACCTTACAAAAATAAAACCCGGTGACCGGGCCGTAAGTCACCAACAACGGTGACGCGGCCTCCGATAAGAACACATAACAACCCAAGCTGATGACTTGCGCTTTACTAGGACCACCGATTATACTTTGTTTCCTCGTAAGACGTCAAAAATGCCGAAATAGCAACATATACTCGTTTAATATGGGCAAGCATCGTGTGTAGTGACTTCGACGGTGTTTGATAATTCAAGGCAGCATGTTTCCGGGTAGTAGTTTGATAATTCAAGTCAACATGTTCGAGTGATCAAGGCAGCAAGGCTTGTTTTCAGTTCGTCGTTCGAGAAACACGCACAGCATGTTGTATGAATTAAAGGCGCTCCATAAATCAAAGGCAACACGCCAGCTTTCAGCCGTCGTCCGAGAAAGGCCGCCAACATTTTACTTAAACCAAAGAATCGTTCGTGAAATCAAGGCAACGGGGCAAATTTTAAGTCCTTCGTTCCAAAAACCAAGCCATCAGGTTCGATATATCAAGGCAACATGGCTTGTTTTTCAGGTCTTCGTTCGAAAAATCAAGGCAACGGGCACTGCTCTCCGCTCGTCATTCGAGATATCAAGACATCATGTTCTAGAAACCAAGGCCACAGGGCTAGTTTTCAGGTCATCGTTCTAAAAATCAAGGCAACAAAAAAGGTAGCAGGCCTAGTTTCAAGCTCATCGTTCAAGAAATCTAAGCAACAAGTTCAAATAATCAGGGCAACAAGGCTAGTTTATAGGTCGTCGCTCGAGAAAACAAGGCAAGATGTTGGGGCGGGCTTCCTTCACGGGTCATTGGGCTTGCCTTCTCGGTGCTCGATGGTAGCTTCGTCGCCATCAAGGCAATGGGGATAGCAATCAGGATTTCGTTTGAGATATCAAGACAACATGCCCTACAGTTCAAGGACACAAGGCTAGTTTTCAGGTCATTGTTCTAAAAGTCAAGGCAACATGTTCAAGCAATCAAGGCAACAGACGTTGATTTGCCCGAGGATGCATAATTTTAAGTATGCGCACGATGTCGGGAGAAATCAACACATCGTGGCTAGTTTTCAGGTCATCGTTCAAGAAACCAAGGCCCCAAACGGCTAGTTTTCAGGTCATCTAGGCAAGTTTTCTAGGCAATGTGCTCCAGTATTCAAGGCAACCATGCATGTTTTGCAGGTTGTCCTTAGTGATATCAAGGAAACGTGTTCCAACAATCAAGGTAACGAGGCTATTTTCCAGGTCGTTGTTTAAGAAATAAAGACAACGGGGCTAGGTTTCGGGACATCGTTCGACATGTCAAGGCAGCGTGTTGGAGAAATCAAGGCAACATGGAACTAGTTAACAAGGCAACGTGGTGGGGGAGGCGTCTTTCAGGGCCATCGTTCGATAAATCTAGGCAACAGGGCTTGTCATCAGGTCATCGTTCGAAAAAACAATTCAACAAGTTCGAGTAATCAAGGCAACATGGCATCTTTTCTGTTCGTCGCTCGGGCAACCAAGGCAACATATTGTGGGTGGGCTTTTTCCATGGGTCTTGTGGCTTGCCTTGTCGGAGCTCGGTGGTTTCTTCGTCTCTATGGTACTCCAAGAGGCTAGTTTTGAGGTCATCGTTCAA
Source organism: Lactuca saligna (assembly GCF_052625555.1). Lineage (NCBI taxonomy): Eukaryota > Viridiplantae > Streptophyta > Magnoliopsida > Asterales > Asteraceae > Lactuca > Lactuca saligna. Next base: position 27,604,315 of record NC_136417.1, read on the forward strand.
AAAATCTAGGCAACAAACCCGAAGAAAACAAGTCAACAGGGCTAGTTTTAAGGTCGTCGTTCCAGAAGTCTAAGCGACAACGCTAGTCATCAGGTCATCGTTCGACAAATTAAGCAACATGTTCGAGGAATCAAGGCAACAAGACTAGTTTTTGGGTCGTAATTCGAGCAATCAAGACAACGCGGATAGCTCCCCGGTTCTCCAAGAGGCTCGTTTTCAGGTCATCGTTCGAAAACCCAAGGCAACAAGCTCAAGAAAACATGGAAACAGGGCTAGTTTCAAGGTCATCGTCCAAGAAATCTAAGCAACAACGCCATTCATCATGTCATCATTCGACAAATCAACGCAACATGTTCGAGGAATCAAGGCGACAAGGCTAGTTTTTGAGTCGTAATTCGAGAAATCAAGCCAACGTGGATTGCTTCTCGGTTTTCCAAGAGGCTAGTTTTCAGGTCATCGTTCAAAAAATCAAGCCAACAAGCTCAAGAAAACAAGGCAACACGACTAGTTTCAAGGTCGTCGTTCAAGAAATCTAAGCCACAACGCTACTCATCAGGTCATCGTTCGACAAATTAAGCAACATGTTCGAGGAATCAAGGCAACAAGACTAGTTTTTGGGTCGTAATTCGAGCAATCAAGGCAACGCGGATAGCTCCCCGGTTCTCCAAGAGGCCCGTTTTCAGGTCATCGTTCACAAGATCAAGGAAACCAAGGTCGTCGTTCAACGAATCTAGGCAGCGATGCTCATCATCGGGTCATCGTTCGACAATTTAAGGCAACATGTTCAAGGAATCAAGGCAACGGTGTTAGTTTCTGGGTCGTCGTTGGAGCTATCAAGGCAACGTGCTGGGGGGGTGCGATTCTTTCACGGGTCTAGGGGCTTGCCTTTTCGATGCTCGCTGGTGGCTTCGGTCTCCATGGTCCCCCCTATATATACATATTGCACGAAGAGCTTGGTGACAGGAACAGACATTGATTTTCCATATCATGCATAATTTTTTGGAACCAGCACGACGTGGGGCAATTTTAGTCGCGATCAGGTTTTTCATCGGTGAAAATGGGCCGCTTGCGAGGATCTCGTCGAGGAGTGGCTGGTCGCGACCTGGTTTCACCAAGCAAACGCAAATCGCGACTTGGATATCACCGGTGAGCTTGGCCGATGGCCTTGCCTTGGCTTTGCCCTTGGTCGTAACAGCCTCGACGTTGCTGGTCGCTCACCCACCTTCGGGAAGCCTGTGGGGCGTCACTCCCACCCTTCCCCTATATATACATATTGCGCAAACAGCTTGGTGACAGGAACACACATTGATTTTCCATATCACGCATAATATTTTGGAACTAGCACGACGTGGGGCAATTTTGGTCGCGATCAGGTTTTTCGTCGGTGAAAATGGGTCGCTTGCGAGGATCTCGTCGAGGAGTGGCTGGTCGCGATTTGGTTTCACCAACCAAACGCAAATCGCGACTTGGATATCACCGGTGAGGTTGGCCGATGGCCTTGCCTTGGCTTTGCCCTTGGTCGTAGCAGCCTCTACGTCGCTGGTCGCCCACCCACCTTCGGGACGCCTGTGGGGCGTCACTCCCACCCTTCCCCTATATATACATATTGCACAAAGAGCTTGGTGACAGGAACATACATTGATTTCCCCCGGGATGCATAATTTTGCAAAAAAACGTCCACAACTCCCTCAAATTAAGTCGGATTTTGACGAAATTTTGCGTGGCTCTTTATTAACACGAATAATGTACTTTTCAAAAAAAAAAAAAAAATATATATATGTTTTTGGTCCGTAATTACCCGGATTACCGAAGCTTCGACACTTGTACACACACTACCGAACTTTAACTTTCGAATTGGCAAAAACCCATTGAATGAAAGTTGCTCGAAATCATTGATTTTCCTGGTAAAATTTCTTTTGTGATCGAGAAAATGTGCACGGGTTTTACCGATCAATATGTGATTTCGGCTAACTTTCATCGGGTTGGGTCGACTTTGGTCACCGGGTGGTCTTGTACTTCCGAATTAGCAAAAACCCATTGAATGAAAGTTGCTCGGAAACCTTGATTTACAGGGCAAAATTCCTTTCGTGATCGAGAAAATGTGCACGGATTTCGAGTTACCGAGCAAAATGCGATTTTGGCTAACTTTCACCGCGTCTTGTCGTCTTTGGTCACCTGGTGATCTGGTACTTCCGAATCAGCGAAAACCCATTAAATGAAAGTTGCTCGAAATCATTGATTTGCCTAGTAAAATTTCTTTCGTGATCGAGGAAATGTGCATGGATTTCGAGTTGTCGAGCAAAATATGCTTTTGGCCAGGTTTCATCGGGTTACTCACCGGTAAATCTTGGCCGTATCTAGTCTTGGCCGAGTCGAAAAATCCCAGACGCTATAATTCTATTTAACTCGCCAAAATGAAAGCCGGTTTGGCACGAATTGGACAAGGATAAAGGACCTTACAAAAATAAAACCCGGTGACCGGGCCGTAAGTCACCAACAACGGTGACGCGGCCTCCGATAAGAACACATAACAACCCAAGCTGATGACTTGCGCTTTACTAGGACCACCGATTATACTTTGTTTCCTCGTAAGACGTCAAAAATGCCGAAATAGCAACATATACTCGTTTAATATGGGCAAGCATCGTGTGTAGTGACTTCGACGGTGTTTGATAATTCAAGGCAGCATGTTTCCGGGTAGTAGTTTGATAATTCAAGTCAACATGTTCGAGTGATCAAGGCAGCAAGGCTTGTTTTCAGTTCGTCGTTCGAGAAACACGCACAGCATGTTGTATGAATTAAAGGCGCTCCATAAATCAAAGGCAACACGCCAGCTTTCAGCCGTCGTCCGAGAAAGGCCGCCAACATTTTACTTAAACCAAAGAATCGTTCGTGAAATCAAGGCAACGGGGCAAATTTTAAGTCCTTCGTTCCAAAAAACCAAGCCATCAGGTTCGATATATCAAGGCAACATGGCTTGTTTTTCAGGTCTTCGTTCGAAAAATCAAGGCAACGGGCACTGCTCTCCGCTCGTCATTCGAGATATCAAGACATCATGTTCTAGAAACCAAGGCCACAGGGCTAGTTTTCAGGTCATCGTTCTAAAAATCAAGGCAACAAAAAAGGTAGCAGGCCTAGTTTCAAGCTCATCGTTCAAGAAATCTAAGCAACAAGTTCAAATAATCAGGGCAACAAGGCTAGTTTATAGGTCGTCGCTCGAGAAAACAAGGCAAGATGTTGGGGCGGGCTTCCTTCACGGGTCATTGGGCTTGCCTTCTCGGTGCTCGATGGTAGCTTCGTCGCCATCAAGGCAATGGGGATAGCAATCAGGATTTCGTTTGAGATATCAAGACAACATGCCCTACGGTTCAAGGACACAAGGCTAGTTTTCAGGTCATTGTTCTAAAAGTCAAGGCAACATGTTCAAGCAATCAAGGCAACAGACGTTGATTTGCCCGAGGATGCATAATTTTAAGTATGCGCACGATGTCGGGAGAAATCAACACATCGTGGCTAGTTTTCAGGTCATCGTTCAAGAAACCAAGGCCCCAAACGGCTAGTTTTCAGGTCATCTAGGCAAGTTTTCTAGGCAATGTGCTCCAGTATTCAAGGCAACCATGCATGTTTTGCAGGTTGTCCTTAGTGATATCAAGGAAACGTGTTCCAACAATCAAGGTAACGAGGCTATTTTCCAGGTCGTTGTTTAAGAAATAAAGACAACGGGGCTAGGTTTCGGGACATCGTTCGACATGTCAAGGCAGCGTGTTGGAGAAATCAAGGCAACATGGAACTAGTTAACAAGGCAACGTGGTGGGGGAGGCGTCTTTCAGGGCCATCGTTCGATAAATCTAGGCAACAGGGCTTGTCATCAGGTCATCGTTCGAAAAAACAATTCAACAAGTTCGAGTAATCAAGGCAACATGGCATCTTTTCTGTTCGTCGCTCGGGCAACCAAGGCAACATATTGTGGGTGGGCTTTTTCCATGGGTCTTGTGGCTTGCCTTGTCGGAGCTCGGTGGTTTCTTCGTCTCTATGGTACTCCAAGAGGCTAGTTTTGAGGTCATCGTTCAAAAAATCTAGGCAACAAACCCGAAGAAAACAAGTCAACAGGGCTAGTTTTAAGGTCGTCGTTCCAGAAGTCTAAGCGACAACGCTAGTCATCAGGTCATCGTTCGACAAATTAAGCAACATGTTCGAGGAATCAAGGCAACAAGACTAGTTTTTGGGTCGTAATTCGAGCAATCAAGACAACGCGGATAGCTCCCCGGTTCTCCAAGAGGCTCGTTTTCAGGTCATCGTTCGAAAACCCAAGGCAACAAGCTCAAGAAAACATGGAAACAGGGCTAGTTTCAAGGTCATCGTCCAAGAAATCTAAGCAACAACGCCATTCATCATGTCATCATTCGACAAATCAACGCAACATGTTCGAGGAATCAAGGCGACAAGGCTAGTTTTTGAGTCGTAATTCGAGAAATCAAGCCAACGTGGATTGCTTCTCGGTTTTCCAAGAGGCTAGTTTTCAGGTCATCGTTCAAAAAATCAAGCCAACAAGCTCAAGAAAACAAGGCAACACGACTAGTTTCAAGGTCGTCGTTCAAGAAATCTAAGCCACAACGCTACTCATCAGGTCATCGTTCGACAAATTAAGCAACATGTTCGAGGAATCAAGGCAACAAGACTAGTTTTTGGGTCGTAATTCGAGCAATCAAGGCAACGCGGATAGCTCCCCGGTTCTCCAAGAGGCCCGTTTTCAGGTCATCGTTCACAAGATCAAGGAAACCAAGGTCGTCGTTCAACGAATCTAGGCAGCGATGCTCATCATCGGGTCATCGTTCGACAATTTAAGGCAACATGTTCAAGGAATCAAGGCAACGGTGTTAGTTTCTGGGTCGTCGTTGGAGCTATCAAGGCAACGTGCTGGGGGGGTGCGATTCTTTCACGGGTCTAGGGGCTTGCCTTTTCGATGCTCGCTGGTGGCTTCGGTCTCCATGGTCCCCCCTATATATACATATTGCACGAAGAGCTTGGTGACAGGAACAGACATTGATTTTCCATATCATGCATAATTTTTTGGAACCAGCACGACGTGGGGCAATTTTAGTCGCGATCAGGTTTTTCATCGGTGAAAATGGGCCGCTTGCGAGGATCTCGTCGAGGAGTGGCTGGTCGCGACCTGGTTTCACCAAGCAAACGCAAATCGCGACTTGGATATCACCGGTGAGCTTGGCCGATGGCCTTGCCTTGGCTTTGCCCTTGGTCGTAACAGCCTCGACGTTGCTGGTCGCTCACCCACCTTCGGGAAGCCTGTGGGGCGTCACTCCCACCCTTCCCCTATATATACATATTGCGCAAACAGCTTGGTGACAGGAACACACATTGATTTTCCATATCACGCATAATATTTTGGAACTAGCACGACGTGGGGCAATTTTGGTCGCGATCAGGTTTTTCGTCGGTGAAAATGGGTCGCTTGCGAGGATCTCGTCGAGGAGTGGCTGGTCGCGATTTGGTTTCACCAACCAAACGCAAATCGCGACTTGGATATCACCGGTGAGGTTGGCCGATGGCCTTGCCTTGGCTTTGCCCTTGGTCGTAGCAGCCTCTACGTCGCTGGTCGCCCACCCACCTTCGGGACGCCTGTGGGGCGTCACTCCCACCCTTCCCCTATATATACATATTGCACAAAGAGCTTGGTGACAGGAACATACATTGATTTCCCCCGGGATGCATAATTTTGCAAAAAAACGTCCACAACTCCCTCAAATTAAGTCGGATTTTGACGAAATTTTGCGTGGCTCTTTATTAACACGAATAATGTACTTTTCAAAAAAAAAAAAAAAATATATATATGTTTTTGGTCCGTAATTACCCGGATTACCGAAGCTTCGACACTTGTACACACACTACCGAACTTTAACTTTCGAATTGGCAAAAACCCATTGAATGAAAGTTGCTCGAAATCATTGATTTTCCTGGTAAAATTTCTTTTGTGATCGAGAAAATGTGCACGGGTTTTACCGATCAATATGTGATTTCGGCTAACTTTCATCGGGTTGGGTCGACTTTGGTCACCGGGTGGTCTTGTACTTCCGAATTAGCAAAAACCCATTGAATGAAAGTTGCTCGGAAACCTTGATTTACAGGGCAAAATTCCTTTCGTGATCGAGAAAATGTGCACGGATTTCGAGTTACCGAGCAAAATGCGATTTTGGCTAACTTTCACCGCGTCTTGTCGTCTTTGGTCACCTGGTGATCTGGTACTTCCGAATCAGCGAAAACCCATTAAATGAAAGTTGCTCGAAATCATTGATTTGCCTAGTAAAATTTCTTTCGTGATCGAGGAAATGTGCATGGATTTCGAGTTGTCGAGCAAAATATGCTTTTGGCCAGGTTTCATCGGGTTACTCACCGGTAAATCTTGGCCGTATCTAGTCTTGGCCGAGTCGAAAAATCCCAGACGCTATAATTCTATTTAACTCGCCAAAATGAAAGCCGGTTTGGCACGAATTGGACAAGGATAAAGGACCTTACAAAAATAAAACCCGGTGACCGGGCCGTAAGTCACCAACAACGGTGACGCGGCCTCCGATAAGAACACATAACAACCCAAGCTGATGACTTGCGCTTTACTAGGACCACCGATTATACTTTGTTTCCTCGTAAGACGTCAAAAATGCCGAAATAGCAACATATACTCGTTTAATATGGGCAAGCATCGTGTGTAGTGACTTCGACGGTGTTTGATAATTCAAGGCAGCATGTTTCCGGGTAGTAGTTTGATAATTCAAGTCAACATGTTCGAGTGATCAAGGCAGCAAGGCTTGTTTTCAGTTCGTCGTTCGAGAAACACGCACAGCATGTTGTATGAATTAAAGGCGCTCCATAAATCAAAGGCAACACGCCAGCTTTCAGCCGTCGTCCGAGAAAGGCCGCCAACATTTTACTTAAACCAAAGAATCGTTCGTGAAATCAAGGCAACGGGGCAAATTTTAAGTCCTTCGTTCCAAAAAACCAAGCCATCAGGTTCGATATATCAAGGCAACATGGCTTGTTTTTCAGGTCTTCGTTCGAAAAATCAAGGCAACGGGCACTGCTCTCCGCTCGTCATTCGAGATATCAAGACATCATGTTCTAGAAACCAAGGCCACAGGGCTAGTTTTCAGGTCATCGTTCTAAAAATCAAGGCAACAAAAAAGGTAGCAGGCCTAGTTTCAAGCTCATCGTTCAAGAAATCTAAGCAACAAGTTCAAATAATCAGGGCAACAAGGCTAGTTTATAGGTCGTCGCTCGAGAAAACAAGGCAAGATGTTGGGGCGGGCTTCCTTCACGGGTCATTGGGCTTGCCTTCTCGGTGCTCGATGGTAGCTTCGTCGCCATCAAGGCAATGGGGATAGCAATCAGGATTTCGTTTGAGATATCAAGACAACATGCCCTACGGTTCAAGGACACAAGGCTAGTTTTCAGGTCATTGTTCTAAAAGTCAAGGCAACATGTTCAAGCAATCAAGGCAACAGACGTTGATTTGCCCGAGGATGCATAATTTTAAGTATGCGCACGATGTCGGGAGAAATCAACACATCGTGGCTAGTTTTCAGGTCATCGTTCAAGAAACCAAGGCCCCAAACGGCTAGTTTTCAGGTCATCTAGGCAAGTTTTCTAGGCAATGTGCTCCAGTATTCAAGGCAACCATGCATGTTTTGCAGGTTGTCCTTAGTGATATCAAGGAAACGTGTTCCAACAATCAAGGTAACGAGGCTATTTTCCAGGTCGTTGTTTAAGAAATAAAGACAACGGGGCTAGGTTTCGGGACATCGTTCGACATGTCAAGGCAGCGTGTTGGAGAAATCAAGGCAACATGGAACTAGTTAACAAGGCAACGTGGTGGGGGAGGCGTCTTTCAGGGCCATCGTTCGATAAATCTAGGCAACAGGGCTTGTCATCAGGTCATCGTTCGAAAAAACAATTCAACAAGTTCGAGTAATCAAGGCAACATGGCATCTTTTCTGTTCGTCGCTCGGGCAACCAAGGCAACATATTGTGGGTGGGCTTTTTCCATGGGTCTTGTGGCTTGCCTTGTCGGAGCTCGGTGGTTTCTTCGTCTCTATGGTACTCCAAGAGGCTAGTTTTGAGGTCATCGTTCAAAAAATCTAGGCAACAAACCCGAAGAAAACAAGTCAACAGGGCTAGTTTTAAGGTCGTCGTTCCAGAAGTCTAAGCGACAACGCTAGTCATCAGGTCATCGTTCGACAAATTAAGCAACATGTTCGAGGAATCAAGGCAACAAGACTAGTTTTTGGGTCGTAATTCGAGCAATCAAGACAACGCGGATAGCTCCCCGGTTCTCCAAGAGGCTCGTTTTCAGGTCATCGTTCGAAAACCCAAGGCAACAAGCTCAAGAAAACATGGAAACAGGGCTAGTTTCAAGGTCATCGTCCAAGAAATCTAAGCAACAACGCCATTCATCATGTCATCATTCGACAAATCAACGCAACATGTTCGAGGAATCAAGGCGACAAGGCTAGTTTTTGAGTCGTAATTCGAGAAATCAAGCCAACGTGGATTGCTTCTCGGTTTTCCAAGAGGCTAGTTTTCAGGTCATCGTTCAAAAAATCAAGCCAACAAGCTCAAGAAAACAAGGCAACACGACTAGTTTCAAGGTCGTCGTTCAAGAAATCTAAGCCACAACGCTACTCATCAGGTCATCGTTCGACAAATTAAGCAACATGTTCGAGGAATCAAGGCAACAAGACTAGTTTTTGGGTCGTAATTCGAGCAATCAAGGCAACGCGGATAGCTCCCCGGTTCTCCAAGAGGCCCGTTTTCAGGTCATCGTTCACAAGATCAAGGAAACCAAGGTCGTCGTTCAACGAATCTAGGCAGCGATGCTCATCATCGGGTCATCGTTCGACAATTTAAGGCAACATGTTCAAGGAATCAAGGCAACGGTGTTAGTTTCTGGGTCGTCGTTGGAGCTATCAAGGCAACGTGCTGGGGGGGTGCGATTCTTTCACGGGTCTAGGGGCTTGCCTTTTCGATGCTCGCTGGTGGCTTCGGTCTCCATGGTCCCCCCTATATATACATATTGCACGAAGAGCTTGGTGACAGGAACAGACATTGATTTTCCATATCATGCATAATTTTTTGGAACCAGCACGACGTGGGGCAATTTTAGTCGCGATCAGGTTTTTCATCGGTGAAAATGGGCCGCTTGCGAGGATCTCGTCGAGGAGTGGCTGGTCGCGACCTGGTTTCACCAAGCAAACGCAAATCGCGACTTGGATATCACCGGTGAGCTTGGCCGATGGCCTTGCCTTGGCTTTGCCCTTGGTCGTAACAGCCTCGACGTTGCTGGTCGCTCACCCACCTTCGGGAAGCCTGTGGGGCGTCACTCCCACCCTTCCCCTATATATACATATTGCGCAAACAGCTTGGTGACAGGAACACACATTGATTTTCCATATCACGCATAATATTTTGGAACTAGCACGACGTGGGGCAATTTTGGTCGCGATCAGGTTTTTCGTCGGTGAAAATGGGTCGCTTGCGAGGATCTCGTCGAGGAGTGGCTGGTCGCGATTTGGTTTCACCAACCAAACGCAAATCGCGACTTGGATATCACCGGTGAGGTTGGCCGATGGCCTTGCCTTGGCTTTGCCCTTGGTCGTAGCAGCCTCTACGTCGCTGGTCGCCCACCCACCTTCGGGACGCCTGTGGGGCGTCACTCCCACCCTTCCCCTATATATACATATTGCACAAAGAGCTTGGTGACAGGAACATACATTGATTTCCCCCGGGATGCATAATTTTGCAAAAAAACGTCCACAACTCCCTCAAATTAAGTCGGATTTTGACGAAATTTTGCGTGGCTCTTTATTAACACGAATAATGTACTTTTCAAAAAAAAAAAAAAATAATAAATATATGTTTTTGGTCCGTAATTACCCGGATTACCGAAGCTTCGACACTTGTACACACACACTACCGAACTTTAACTTTCGAATTGGCAAAAACCCATTGAATGAAAGTTGCTCGAAATCATTGATTTTCCTGGTAAAATTTCTTTTGTGATCGAGAAAATGTGCACGGGTTTTACCGATCAATATGTGATTTCGGCTAACTTTCATCGGGTTGGGTCGACTTTGGTCACCGGGTGGTCTTGTACTTCCGAATTAGCAAAAACCCATTGAATGAAAGTTGCTCGGAAACCTTGATTTACAGGGCAAAATTCCTTTCGTGATCGAGAAAATGTGCACGGATTTCGAGTTACCGAGCAAAATGCGATTTTGGCTAACTTTCACCGCGTCTTGTCGTCTTTGGTCACCTGGTGATCTGGTACTTCCGAATCAGCGAAAACCCATTAAATGAAAGTTGCTCGAAATCATTGATTTGCCTAGTAAAATTTCTTTCGTGATCGAGGAAATGTGCATGGATTTCGAGTTGTCGAGCAAAATATGCTTTTGGCCAGGTTTCATCGGGTTACTCACCGGTAAATCTTGGCCGTATCTAGTCTTGGCCGAGTCGAAAAATCCCAGACGCTATAATTCTATTTAACTCGCCAAAATGAAAGCCGGTTTGGCACGAATTGGACAAGGATAAAGGACCTTACAAAAATAAAACCCGGTGACCGGGCCGTAAGTCACCAACAACGGTGACGCGGCCTCCGATAAGAACACATAACAACCCAAGCTGATGACTTGCGCTTTACTAGGACCACCGATTATACTTTGTTTCCTCGTAAGACGTCAAAAATGCCGAAATAGCAACATATACTCGTTTAATATGGGCAAGCATCGTGTGTAGTGACTTCGACGGTGTTTGATAATTCAAGGCAGCATGTTTCCGGGTAGTAGTTTGATAATTCAAGTCAACATGTTCGAGTGATCAAGGCAGCAAGGCTTGTTTTCAGTTCGTCGTTCGAGAAACACGCACAGCATGTTGTATGAATTAAAGGCGCTCCATAAATCAAAGGCAACACGCCAGCTTTCAGCCGTCGTCCGAGAAAGGCCGCCAACATTTTACTTAAACCAAAGAATCGTTCGTGAAATCAAGGCAACGGGGCAAATTTTAAGTCCTTCGTTCCAAAAACCAAGCCATCAGGTTCGATATATCAAGGCAACATGGCTTGTTTTTCAGGTCTTCGTTCGAAAAATCAAGGCAACGGGCACTGCTCTCCGCTCGTCATTCGAGATATCAAGACATCATGTTCTAGAAACCAAGGCCACAGGGCTAGTTTTCAGGTCATCGTTCTAAAAATCAAGGCAACAAAAAAGGTAGCAGGCCTAGTTTCAAGCTCATCGTTCAAGAAATCTAAGCAACAAGTTCAAATAATCAGGGCAACAAGGCTAGTTTATAGGTCGTCGCTCGAGAAAACAAGGCAAGATGTTGGGGCGGGCTTCCTTCACGGGTCATTGGGCTTGCCTTCTCGGTGCTCGATGGTAGCTTCGTCGCCATCAAGGCAATGGGGATAGCAATCAGGATTTCGTTTGAGATATCAAGACAACATGCCCTACAGTTCAAGGACACAAGGCTAGTTTTCAGGTCATTGTTCTAAAAGTCAAGGCAACATGTTCAAGCAATCAAGGCAACAGACGTTGATTTGCCCGAGGATGCATAATTTTAAGTATGCGCACGATGTCGGGAGAAATCAACACATCGTGGCTAGTTTTCAGGTCATCGTTCAAGAAACCAAGGCCCCAAACGGCTAGTTTTCAGGTCATCTAGGCAAGTTTTCTAGGCAATGTGCTCCAGTATTCAAGGCAACCATGCATGTTTTGCAGGTTGTCCTTAGTGATATCAAGGAAACGTGTTCCAACAATCAAGGTAACGAGGCTATTTTCCAGGTCGTTGTTTAAGAAATAAAGACAACGGGGCTAGGTTTCGGGACATCGTTCGACATGTCAAGGCAGCGTGTTGGAGAAATCAAGGCAACATGGAACTAGTTAACAAGGCAACGTGGTGGGGGAGGCGTCTTTCAGGGCCATCGTTCGATAAATCTAGGCAACAGGGCTTGTCATCAGGTCATCGTTCGAAAAAACAATTCAACAAGTTCGAGTAATCAAGGCAACATGGCATCTTTTCTGTTCGTCGCTCGGGCAACCAAGGCAACATATTGTGGGTGGGCTTTTTCCATGGGTCTTGTGGCTTGCCTTGTCGGAGCTCGGTGGTTTCTTCGTCTCTATGGTACTCCAAGAGGCTAGTTTTGAGGTCATCGTTCAAAAAATCTAGGCAACAAACCCGAAGAAAACAAGTCAACAGGGCTAGTTTTAAGGTCGTCGTTCCAGAAGTCTAAGCGACAACGCTAGTCATCAGGTCATCGTTCGACAAATTAAGCAACATGTTCGAGGAATCAAGGCAACAAGACTAGTTTTTGGGTCGTAATTCGAGCAATCAAGACAACGCGGATAGCTCCCCGGTTCTCCAAGAGGCTCGTTTTCAGGTCATCGTTCGAAAACCCAAGGCAACAAGCTCAAGAAAACATGGAAACAGGGCTAGTTTCAAGGTCATCGTCCAAGAAATCTAAGCAACAACGCCATTCATCATGTCATCATTCGACAAATCAACGCAACATGTTCGAGGAATCAAGGCGACAAGGCTAGTTTTTGAGTCGTAATTCGAGAAATCAAGCCAACGTGGATTGCTTCTCGGTTTTCCAAGAGGCTAGTTTTCAGGTCATCGTTCAAAAAATCAAGCCAACAAGCTCAAGAAAACAAGGCAACACGACTAGTTTCAAGGTCGTCGTTCAAGAAATCTAAGCCACAACGCTACTCATCAGGTCATCGTTCGACAAATTAAGCAACATGTTCGAGGAATCAAGGCAACAAGACTAGTTTTTGGGTCGTAATTCGAGCAATCAAGGCAACGCGGATAGCTCCCCGGTTCTCCAAGAGGCCCGTTTTCAGGTCATCGTTCACAAGATCAAGGAAACCAAGGTCGTCGTTCAACGAATCTAGGCAGCGATGCTCATCATCGGGTCATCGTTCGACAATTTAAGGCAACATGTTCAAGGAATCAAGGCAACGGTGTTAGTTTCTGGGTCGTCGTTGGAGCTATCAAGGCAACGTGCTGGGGGGGTGCGATTCTTTCACGGGTCTAGGGGCTTGCCTTTTCGATGCTCGCTGGTGGCTTCGGTCTCCATGGTCCCCCCTATATATACATATTGCACGAAGAGCTTGGTGACAGGAACAGACATTGATTTTCCATATCATGCATAATTTTTTGGAACCAGCACGACGTGGGGCAATTTTAGTCGCGATCAGGTTTTTCATCGGTGAAAATGGGCCGCTTGCGAGGATCTCGTCGAGGAGTGGCTGGTCGCGACCTGGTTTCACCAAGCAAACGCAAATCGCGACTTGGATATCACCGGTGAGCTTGGCCGATGGCCTTGCCTTGGCTTTGCCCTTGGTCGTAACAGCCTCGACGTTGCTGGTCGCTCACCCACCTTCGGGAAGCCTGTGGGGCGTCACTCCCACCCTTCCCCTATATATACATATTGCGCAAACAGCTTGGTGACAGGAACACACATTGATTTTCCATATCACGCATAATATTTTGGAACTAGCACGACGTGGGGCAATTTTGGTCGCGATCAGGTTTTTCGTCGGTGAAAATGGGTCGCTTGCGAGGATCTCGTCGAGGAGTGGCTGGTCGCGATTTGGTTTCACCAACCAAACGCAAATCGCGACTTGGATATCACCGGTGAGGTTGGCCGATGGCCTTGCCTTGGCTTTGCCCTTGGTCGTAGCAGCCTCTACGTCGCTGGTCGCCCACCCACCTTCGGGACGCCTGTGGGGCGTCACTCCCACCCTTCCCCTATATATACATATTGCACAAAGAGCTTGGTGACAGGAACATACATTGATTTCCCCCGGGATGCATAATTTTGCAAAAAAACGTCCACAACTCCCTCAAATTAAGTCGGATTTTGACGAAATTTTGCGTGGCTCTTTATTAACACGAATAATGTACTTTTCAAAAAAAAAAAAAAATAATAAATATATGTTTTTGGTCCGTAATTACCCGGATTACCGAAGCTTCGACACTTGTACACACACACTACCGAACTTTAACTTTCGAATTGGCAAAAACCCATTGAATGAAAGTTGCTCGAAATCATTGATTTTCCTGGTAAAATTTCTTTTGTGATCGAGAAAATGTGCACGGGTTTTACCGATCAATATGTGATTTCGGCTAACTTTCATCGGGTTGGGTCGACTTTGGTCACCGGGTGGTCTTGTACTTCCGAATTAGCAAAAACCCATTGAATGAAAGTTGCTCGGAAACCTTGATTTACAGGGCAAAATTCCTTTCGTGATCGAGAAAATGTGCACGGATTTCGAGTTACCGAGCAAAATGCGATTTTGGCTAACTTTCACCGCGTCTTGTCGTCTTTGGTCACCTGGTGATCTGGTACTTCCGAATCAGCGAAAACCCATTAAATGAAAGTTGCTCGAAATCATTGATTTGCCTAGTAAAATTTCTTTCGTGATCGAGGAAATGTGCATGGATTTCGAGTTGTCGAGCAAAATATGCTTTTGGCCAGGTTTCATCGGGTTACTCACCGGTAAATCTTGGCCGTATCTAGTCTTGGCCGAGTCGAAAAATCCCAGACGCTATAATTCTATTTAACTCGCCAAAATGAAAGCCGGTTTGGCACGAATTGGACAAGGATAAAGGACCTTACAAAAATAAAACCCGGTGACCGGGCCGTAAGTCACCAACAACGGTGACGCGGCCTCCGATAAGAACACATAACAACCCAAGCTGATGACTTGCGCTTTACTAGGACCACCGATTATACTTTGTTTCCTCGTAAGACGTCAAAAATGCCGAAATAGCAACATATACTCGTTTAATATGGGCAAGCATCGTGTGTAGTGACTTCGACGGTGTTTGATAATTCAAGGCAGCATGTTTCCGGGTAGTAGTTTGATAATTCAAGTCAACATGTTCGAGTGATCAAGGCAGCAAGGCTTGTTTTCAGTTCGTCGTTCGAGAAACACGCACAGCATGTTGTATGAATTAAAGGCGCTCCATAAATCAAAGGCAACACGCCAGCTTTCAGCCGTCGTCCGAGAAAGGCCGCCAACATTTTACTTAAACCAAAGAATCGTTCGTGAAATCAAGGCAACGGGGCAAATTTTAAGTCCTTCGTTCCAAAAACCAAGCCATCAGGTTCGATATATCAAGGCAACATGGCTTGTTTTTCAGGTCTTCGTTCGAAAAATCAAGGCAACGGGCACTGCTCTCCGCTCGTCATTCGAGATATCAAGACATCATGTTCTAGAAACCAAGGCCACAGGGCTAGTTTTCAGGTCATCGTTCTAAAAATCAAGGCAACAAAAAAGGTAGCAGGCCTAGTTTCAAGCTCATCGTTCAAGAAATCTAAGCAACAAGTTCAAATAATCAGGGCAACAAGGCTAGTTTATAGGTCGTCGCTCGAGAAAACAAGGCAAGATGTTGGGGCGGGCTTCCTTCACGGGTCATTGGGCTTGCCTTCTCGGTGCTCGATGGTAGCTTCGTCGCCATCAAGGCAATGGGGATAGCAATCAGGATTTCGTTTGAGATATCAAGACAACATGCCCTACAGTTCAAGGACACAAGGCTAGTTTTCAGGTCATTGTTCTAAAAGTCAAGGCAACATGTTCAAGCAATCAAGGCAACAGACGTTGATTTGCCCGAGGATGCATAATTTTAAGTATGCGCACGATGTCGGGAGAAATCAACACATCGTGGCTAGTTTTCAGGTCATCGTTCAAGAAACCAAGGCCCCAAACGGCTAGTTTTCAGGTCATCTAGGCAAGTTTTCTAGGCAATGTGCTCCAGTATTCAAGGCAACCATGCATGTTTTGCAGGTTGTCCTTAGTGATATCAAGGAAACGTGTTCCAACAATCAAGGTAACGAGGCTATTTTCCAGGTCGTTGTTTAAGAAATAAAGACAACGGGGCTAGGTTTCGGGACATCGTTCGACATGTCAAGGCAGCGTGTTGGAGAAATCAAGGCAACATGGAACTAGTTAACAAGGCAACGTGGTGGGGGAGGCGTCTTTCAGGGCCATCGTTCGATAAATCTAGGCAACAGGGCTTGTCATCAGGTCATCGTTCGAAAAAACAATTCAACAAGTTCGAGTAATCAAGGCAACATGGCATCTTTTCTGTTCGTCGCTCGGGCAACCAAGGCAACATATTGTGGGTGGGCTTTTTCCATGGGTCTTGTGGCTTGCCTTGTCGGAGCTCGGTGGTTTCTTCGTCTCTATGGTACTCCAAGAGGCTAGTTTTGAGGTCATCGTTCAAAAAATCTAGGCAACAAACCCGAAGAAAACAAGTCAACAGGGCTAGTTTTAAGGTCGTCGTTCCAGAAGTCTAAGCGACAACGCTAGTCATCAGGTCATCGTTCGACAAATTAAGCAACATGTTCGAGGAATCAAGGCAACAAGACTAGTTTTTGGGTCGTAATTCGAGCAATCAAGACAACGCGGATAGCTCCCCGGTTCTCCAAGAGGCTCGTTTTCAGGTCATCGTTCGAAAACCCAAGGCAACAAGCTCAAGAAAACATGGAAACAGGGCTAGTTTCAAGGTCATCGTCCAAGAAATCTAAGCAACAACGCCATTCATCATGTCATCATTCGACAAATCAACGCAACATGTTCGAGGAATCAAGGCGACAAGGCTAGTTTTTGAGTCGTAATTCGAGAAATCAAGCCAACGTGGATTGCTTCTCGGTTTTCCAAGAGGCTAGTTTTCAGGTCATCGTTCAAAAAATCAAGCCAACAAGCTCAAGAAAACAAGGCAACACGACTAGTTTCAAGGTCGTCGTTCAAGAAATCTAAGCCACAACGCTACTCATCAGGTCATCGTTCGACAAATTAAGCAACATGTTCGAGGAATCAAGGCAACAAGACTAGTTTTTGGGTCGTAATTCGAGCAATCAAGGCAACGCGGATAGCTCCCCGGTTCTCCAAGAGGCCCGTTTTCAGGTCATCGTTCACAAGATCAAGGAAACCAAGGTCGTCGTTCAACGAATCTAGGCAGCGATGCTCATCATCGGGTCATCGTTCGACAATTTAAGGCAACATGTTCAAGGAATCAAGGCAACGGTGTTAGTTTCTGGGTCGTCGTTGGAGCTATCAAGGCAACGTGCTGGGGGGGTGCGATTCTTTCACGGGTCTAGGGGCTTGCCTTTTCGATGCTCGCTGGTGGCTTCGGTCTCCATGGTCCCCCCTATATATACATATTGCACGAAGAGCTTGGTGACAGGAACAGACATTGATTTTCCATATCATGCATAATTTTTTGGAACCAGCACGACGTGGGGCAATTTTAGTCGCGATCAGGTTTTTCATCGGTGAAAATGGGCCGCTTGCGAGGATCTCGTCGAGGAGTGGCTGGTCGCGACCTGGTTTCACCAAGCAAACGCAAATCGCGACTTGGATATCACCGGTGAGCTTGGCCGATGGCCTTGCCTTGGCTTTGCCCTTGGTCGTAACAGCCTCGACGTTGCTGGTCGCTCACCCACCTTCGGGAAGCCTGTGGGGCGTCACTCCCACCCTTCCCCTATATATACATATTGCGCAAACAGCTTGGTGACAGGAACACACATTGATTTTCCATATCACGCATAATATTTTGGAACTAGCACGACGTGGGGCAATTTTGGTCGCGATCAGGTTTTTCGTCGGTGAAAATGGGTCGCTTGCGAGGATCTCGTCGAGGAGTGGCTGGTCGCGATTTGGTTTCACCAACCAAACGCAAATCGCGACTTGGATATCACCGGTGAGGTTGGCCGATGGCCTTGCCTTGGCTTTGCCCTTGGTCGTAGCAGCCTCTACGTCGCTGGTCGCCCACCCACCTTCGGGACGCCTGTGGGGCGTCACTCCCACCCTTCCCCTATATATACATATTGCACAAAGAGCTTGGTGACAGGAACATACATTGATTTCCCCCGGGATGCATAATTTTGCAAAAAAACGTCCACAACTCCCTCAAATTAAGTCGGATTTTGACGAAATTTTGCGTGGCTCTTTATTAACACGAATAATGTACTTTTCAAAAAAAAAAAAAAATAATAAATATATGTTTTTGGTCCGTAATTACCCGGATTACCGAAGCTTCGACACTTGTACACACACACTACCGAACTTTAACTTTCGAATTGGCAAAAACCCATTGAATGAAAGTTGCTCGAAATCATTGATTTTCCTGGTAAAATTTCTTTTGTGATCGAGAAAATGTGCACGGGTTTTACCGATCAATATGTGATTTCGGCTAACTTTCATCGGGTTGGGTCGACTTTGGTCACCGGGTGGTCTTGTACTTCCGAATTAGCAAAAACCCATTGAATGAAAGTTGCTCGGAAACCTTGATTTACAGGGCAAAATTCCTTTCGTGATCGAGAAAATGTGCACGGATTTCGAGTTACCGAGCAAAATGCGATTTTGGCTAACTTTCACCGCGTCTTGTCGTCTTTGGTCACCTGGTGATCTGGTACTTCCGAATCAGCGAAAACCCATTAAATGAAAGTTGCTCGAAATCATTGATTTGCCTAGTAAAATTTCTTTCGTGATCGAGGAAATGTGCATGGATTTCGAGTTGTCGAGCAAAATATGCTTTTGGCCAGGTTTCATCGGGTTACTCACCGGTAAATCTTGGCCGTATCTAGTCTTGGCCGAGTCGAAAAATCCCAGACGCTATAATTCTATTTAACTCGCCAAAATGAAAGCCGGTTTGGCACGAATTGGACAAGGATAAAGGACCTTACAAAAATAAAACCCGGTGACCGGGCCGTAAGTCACCAACAACGGTGACGCGGCCTCCGATAAGAACACATAACAACCCAAGCTGATGACTTGCGCTTTACTAGGACCACCGATTATACTTTGTTTCCTCGTAAGACGTCAAAAATGCCGAAATAGCAACATATACTCGTTTAATATGGGCAAGCATCGTGTGTAGTGACTTCGACGGTGTTTGATAATTCAAGGCAGCATGTTTCCGGGTAGTAGTTTGATAATTCAAGTCAACATGTTCGAGTGATCAAGGCAGCAAGGCTTGTTTTCAGTTCGTCGTTCGAGAAACACGCACAGCATGTTGTATGAATTAAAGGCGCTCCATAAATCAAAGGCAACACGCCAGCTTTCAGCCGTCGTCCGAGAAAGGCCGCCAACATTTTACTTAAACCAAAGAATCGTTCGTGAAATCAAGGCAACGGGGCAAATTTTAAGTCCTTCGTTCCAAAAACCAAGCCATCAGGTTCGATATATCAAGGCAACATGGCTTGTTTTTCAGGTCTTCGTTCGAAAAATCAAGGCAACGGGCACTGCTCTCCGCTCGTCATTCGAGATATCAAGACATCATGTTCTAGAAACCAAGGCCACAGGGCTAGTTTTCAGGTCATCGTTCTAAAAATCAAGGCAACAAAAAAGGTAGCAGGCCTAGTTTCAAGCTCATCGTTCAAGAAATCTAAGCAACAAGTTCAAATAATCAGGGCAACAAGGCTAGTTTATAGGTCGTCGCTCGAGAAAACAAGGCAAGATGTTGGGGCGGGCTTCCTTCACGGGTCATTGGGCTTGCCTTCTCGGTGCTCGATGGTAGCTTCGTCGCCATCAAGGCAATGGGGATAGCAATCAGGATTTCGTTTGAGATATCAAGACAACATGCCCTACAGTTCAAGGACACAAGGCTAGTTTTCAGGTCATTGTTCTAAAAGTCAAGGCAACATGTTCAAGCAATCAAGGCAACAGACGTTGATTTGCCCGAGGATGCATAATTTTAAGTATGCGCACGATGTCGGGAGAAATCAACACATCGTGGCTAGTTTTCAGGTCATCGTTCAAGAAACCAAGGCCCCAAACGGCTAGTTTTCAGGTCATCTAGGCAAGTTTTCTAGGCAATGTGCTCCAGTATTCAAGGCAACCATGCATGTTTTGCAGGTTGTCCTTAGTGATATCAAGGAAACGTGTTCCAACAATCAAGGTAACGAGGCTATTTTCCAGGTCGTTGTTTAAGAAATAAAGACAACGGGGCTAGGTTTCGGGACATCGTTCGACATGTCAAGGCAGCGTGTTGGAGAAATCAAGGCAACATGGAACTAGTTAACAAGGCAACGTGGTGGGGGAGGCGTCTTTCAGGGCCATCGTTCGATAAATCTAGGCAACAGGGCTTGTCATCAGGTCATCGTTCGAAAAAACAATTCAACAAGTTCGAGTAATCAAGGCAACATGGCATCTTTTCTGTTCGTCGCTCGGGCAACCAAGGCAACATATTGTGGGTGGGCTTTTTCCATGGGTCTTGTGGCTTGCCTTGTCGGAGCTCGGTGGTTTCTTCGTCTCTATGGTACTCCAAGAGGCTAGTTTTGAGGTCATCGTTCAAAAAATCTAGGCAACAAACCCGAAGAAAACAAGTCAACAGGGCTAGTTTTAAGGTCGTCGTTCCAGAAGTCTAAGCGACAACGCTAGTCATCAGGTCATCGTTCGACAAATTAAGCAACATGTTCGAGGAATCAAGGCAACAAGACTAGTTTTTGGGTCGTAATTCGAGCAATCAAGACAACGCGGATAGCTCCCCGGTTCTCCAAGAGGCTCGTTTTCAGGTCATCGTTCGAAAACCCAAGGCAACAAGCTCAAGAAAACATGGAAACAGGGCTAGTTTCAAGGTCATCGTCCAAGAAATCTAAGCAACAACGCCATTCATCATGTCATCATTCGACAAATCAACGCAACATGTTCGAGGAATCAAGGCGACAAGGCTAGTTTTTGAGTCGTAATTCGAGAAATCAAGCCAACGTGGATTGCTTCTCGGTTTTCCAAGAGGCTAGTTTTCAGGTCATCGTTCAAAAAATCAAGCCAACAAGCTCAAGAAAACAAGGCAACACGACTAGTTTCAAGGTCGTCGTTCAAGAAATCTAAGCCACAACGCTACTCATCAGGTCATCGTTCGACAAATTAAGCAACATGTTCGAGGAATCAAGGCAACAAGACTAGTTTTTGGGTCGTAATTCGAGCAATCAAGGCAACGCGGATAGCTCCCCGGTTCTCCAAGAGGCCCGTTTTCAGGTCATCGTTCACAAGATCAAGGAAACCAAGGTCGTCGTTCAACGAATCTAGGCAGCGATGCTCATCATCGGGTCATCGTTCGACAATTTAAGGCAACATGTTCAAGGAATCAAGGCAACGGTGTTAGTTTCTGGGTCGTCGTTGGAGCTATCAAGGCAACGTGCTGGGGGGGTGCGATTCTTTCACGGGTCTAGGGGCTTGCCTTTTCGATGCTCGCTGGTGGCTTCGGTCTCCATGGTCCCCCCTATATATACATATTGCACGAAGAGCTTGGTGACAGGAACAGACATTGATTTTCCATATCATGCATAATTTTTTGGAACCAGCACGACGTGGGGCAATTTTAGTCGCGATCAGGTTTTTCATCGGTGAAAATGGGCCGCTTGCGAGGATCTCGTCGAGGAGTGGCTGGTCGCGACCTGGTTTCACCAAGCAAACGCAAATCGCGACTTGGATATCACCGGTGAGCTTGGCCGATGGCCTTGCCTTGGCTTTGCCCTTGGTCGTAACAGCCTCGACGTTGCTGGTCGCTCACCCACCTTCGGGAAGCCTGTGGGGCGTCACTCCCACCCTTCCCCTATATATACATATTGCGCAAACAGCTTGGTGACAGGAACACACATTGATTTTCCATATCACGCATAATATTTTGGAACTAGCACGACGTGGGGCAATTTTGGTCGCGATCAGGTTTTTCGTCGGTGAAAATGGGTCGCTTGCGAGGATCTCGTCGAGGAGTGGCTGGTCGCGATTTGGTTTCACCAACCAAACGCAAATCGCGACTTGGATATCACCGGTGAGGTTGGCCGATGGCCTTGCCTTGGCTTTGCCCTTGGTCGTAGCAGCCTCTACGTCGCTGGTCGCCCACCCACCTTCGGGACGCCTGTGGGGCGTCACTCCCACCCTTCCCCTATATATACATATTGCACAAAGAGCTTGGTGACAGGAACATACATTGATTTCCCCCGGGATGCATAATTTTGCAAAAAAACGTCCACAACTCCCTCAAATTAAGTCGGATTTTGACGAAATTTTGCGTGGCTCTTTATTAACACGAATAATGTACTTTTCAAAAAAAAAAAAAAATAATAAATATATGTTTTTGGTCCGTAATTACCCGGATTACCGAAGCTTCGACACTTGTACACACACACTACCGAACTTTAACTTTCGAATTGGCAAAAACCCATTGAATGAAAGTTGCTCGAAATCATTGATTTTCCTGGTAAAATTTCTTTTGTGATCGAGAAAATGTGCACGGGTTTTACCGATCAATATGTGATTTCGGCTAACTTTCATCGGGTTGGGTCGACTTTGGTCACCGGGTGGTCTTGTACTTCCGAATTAGCAAAAACCCATTGAATGAAAGTTGCTCGGAAACCTTGATTTACAGGGCAAAATTCCTTTCGTGATCGAGAAAATGTGCACGGATTTCGAGTTACCGAGCAAAATGCGATTTTGGCTAACTTTCACCGCGTCTTGTCGTCTTTGGTCACCTGGTGATCTGGTACTTCCGAATCAGCGAAAACCCATTAAATGAAAGTTGCTCGAAATCATTGATTTGCCTAGTAAAATTTCTTTCGTGATCGAGGAAATGTGCATGGATTTCGAGTTGTCGAGCAAAATATGCTTTTGGCCAGGTTTCATCGGGTTACTCACCGGTAAATCTTGGCCGTATCTAGTCTTGGCCGAGTCGAAAAATCCCAGACGCTATAATTCTATTTAACTCGCCAAAATGAAAGCCGGTTTGGCACGAATTGGACAAGGATAAAGGACCTTACAAAAATAAAACCCGGTGACCGGGCCGTAAGTCACCAACAACGGTGACGCGGCCTCCGATAAGAACACATAACAACCCAAGCTGATGACTTGCGCTTTACTAGGACCACCGATTATACTTTGTTTCCTCGTAAGACGTCAAAAATGCCGAAATAGCAACATATACTCGTTTAATATGGGCAAGCATCGTGTGTAGTGACTTCGACGGTGTTTGATAATTCAAGGCAGCATGTTTCCGGGTAGTAGTTTGATAATTCAAGTCAACATGTTCGAGTGATCAAGGCAGCAAGGCTTGTTTTCAGTTCGTCGTTCGAGAAACACGCACAGCATGTTGTATGAATTAAAGGCGCTCCATAAATCAAAGGCAACACGCCAGCTTTCAGCCGTCGTCCGAGAAAGGCCGCCAACATTTTACTTAAACCAAAGAATCGTTCGTGAAATCAAGGCAACGGGGCAAATTTTAAGTCCTTCGTTCCAAAAACCAAGCCATCAGGTTCGATATATCAAGGCAACATGGCTTGTTTTTCAGGTCTTCGTTCGAAAAATCAAGGCAACGGGCACTGCTCTCCGCTCGTCATTCGAGATATCAAGACATCATGTTCTAGAAACCAAGGCCACAGGGCTAGTTTTCAGGTCATCGTTCTAAAAATCAAGGCAACAAAAAAGGTAGCAGGCCTAGTTTCAAGCTCATCGTTCAAGAAATCTAAGCAACAAGTTCAAATAATCAGGGCAACAAGGCTAGTTTATAGGTCGTCGCTCGAGAAAACAAGGCAAGATGTTGGGGCGGGCTTCCTTCACGGGTCATTGGGCTTGCCTTCTCGGTGCTCGATGGTAGCTTCGTCGCCATCAAGGCAATGGGGATAGCAATCAGGATTTCGTTTGAGATATCAAGACAACATGCCCTACAGTTCAAGGACACAAGGCTAGTTTTCAGGTCATTGTTCTAAAAGTCAAGGCAACATGTTCAAGCAATCAAGGCAACAGACGTTGATTTGCCCGAGGATGCATAATTTTAAGTATGCGCACGATGTCGGGAGAAATCAACACATCGTGGCTAGTTTTCAGGTCATCGTTCAAGAAACCAAGGCCCCAAACGGCTAGTTTTCAGGTCATCTAGGCAAGTTTTCTAGGCAATGTGCTCCAGTATTCAAGGCAACCATGCATGTTTTGCAGGTTGTCCTTAGTGATATCAAGGAAACGTGTTCCAACAATCAAGGTAACGAGGCTATTTTCCAGGTCGTTGTTTAAGAAATAAAGACAACGGGGCTAGGTTTCGGGACATCGTTCGACATGTCAAGGCAGCGTGTTGGAGAAATCAAGGCAACATGGAACTAGTTAACAAGGCAACGTGGTGGGGGAGGCGTCTTTCAGGGCCATCGTTCGATAAATCTAGGCAACAGGGCTTGTCATCAGGTCATCGTTCGAAAAAACAATTCAACAAGTTCGAGTAATCAAGGCAACATGGCATCTTTTCTGTTCGTCGCTCGGGCAACCAAGGCAACATATTGTGGGTGGGCTTTTTCCATGGGTCTTGTGGCTTGCCTTGTCGGAGCTCGGTGGTTTCTTCGTCTCTATGGTACTCCAAGAGGCTAGTTTTGAGGTCATCGTTCAAAAAATCTAGGCAACAAACCCGAAGAAAACAAGTCAACAGGGCTAGTTTTAAGGTCGTCGTTCCAGAAGTCTAAGCGACAACGCTAGTCATCAGGTCATCGTTCGACAAATTAAGCAACATGTTCGAGGAATCAAGGCAACAAGACTAGTTTTTGGGTCGTAATTCGAGCAATCAAGACAACGCGGATAGCTCCCCGGTTCTCCAAGAGGCTCGTTTTCAGGTCATCGTTCGAAAACCCAAGGCAACAAGCTCAAGAAAACATGGAAACAGGGCTAGTTTCAAGGTCATCGTCCAAGAAATCTAAGCAACAACGCCATTCATCATGTCATCATTCGACAAATCAACGCAACATGTTCGAGGAATCAAGGCGACAAGGCTAGTTTTTGAGTCGTAATTCGAGAAATCAAGCCAACGTGGATTGCTTCTCGGTTTTCCAAGAGGCTAGTTTTCAGGTCATCGTTCAAAAAATCAAGCCAACAAGCTCAAGAAAACAAGGCAACACGACTAGTTTCAAGGTCGTCGTTCAAGAAATCTAAGCCACAACGCTACTCATCAGGTCATCGTTCGACAAATTAAGCAACATGTTCGAGGAATCAAGGCAACAAGACTAGTTTTTGGGTCGTAATTCGAGCAATCAAGGCAACGCGGATAGCTCCCCGGTTCTCCAAGAGGCCCGTTTTCAGGTCATCGTTCACAAGATCAAGGAAACCAAGGTCGTCGTTCAACGAATCTAGGCAGCGATGCTCATCATCGGGTCATCGTTCGACAATTTAAGGCAACATGTTCAAGGAATCAAGGCAACGGTGTTAGTTTCTGGGTCGTCGTTGGAGCTATCAAGGCAACGTGCTGGGGGGGTGCGATTCTTTCACGGGTCTAGGGGCTTGCCTTTTCGATGCTCGCTGGTGGCTTCGGTCTCCATGGTCCCCCCTATATATACATATTGCACGAAGAGCTTGGTGACAGGAACAGACATTGATTTTCCATATCATGCATAATTTTTTGGAACCAGCACGACGTGGGGCAATTTTAGTCGCGATCAGGTTTTTCATCGGTGAAAATGGGCCGCTTGCGAGGATCTCGTCGAGGAGTGGCTGGTCGCGACCTGGTTTCACCAAGCAAACGCAAATCGCGACTTGGATATCACCGGTGAGCTTGGCCGATGGCCTTGCCTTGGCTTTGCCCTTGGTCGTAACAGCCTCGACGTTGCTGGTCGCTCACCCACCTTCGGGAAGCCTGTGGGGCGTCACTCCCACCCTTCCCCTATATATACATATTGCGCAAACAGCTTGGTGACAGGAACACACATTGATTTTCCATATCACGCATAATATTTTGGAACTAGCACGACGTGGGGCAATTTTGGTCGCGATCAGGTTTTTCGTCGGTGAAAATGGGTCGCTTGCGAGGATCTCGTCGAGGAGTGGCTGGTCGCGATTTGGTTTCACCAACCAAACGCAAATCGCGACTTGGATATCACCGGTGAGGTTGGCCGATGGCCTTGCCTTGGCTTTGCCCTTGGTCGTAGCAGCCTCTACGTCGCTGGTCGCCCACCCACCTTCGGGACGCCTGTGGGGCGTCACTCCCACCCTTCCCCTATATATACATATTGCACAAAGAGCTTGGTGACAGGAACATACATTGATTTCCCCCGGGATGCATAATTTTGCAAAAAAACGTCCACAACTCCCTCAAATTAAGTCGGATTTTGACGAAATTTTGCGTGGCTCTTTATTAACACGAATAATGTACTTTTCAAAAAAAAAAAATATATATATATATATGTTTTTGGTCCGTAATTACCCGGATTACCGAAGCTTCGACACTTGTACACACACTACCGAACTTTAACTTTCGAATTGGCAAAAACCCATTGAATGAAAGTTGCTCGAAATCATTGATTTTCCTGGTAAAATTTCTTTTGTGATCGAGAAAATGTGCACGGGTTTTACCGATCAATATGTGATTTCGGCTAACTTTCATCGGGTTGGGTCGACTTTGGTCACCGGGTGGTCTTGTACTTCCGAATTAGCAAAAACCCATTGAATGAAAGTTGCTCGGAAACCTTGATTTACAGGGCAAAATTCCTTTCGTGATCGAGAAAATGTGCACGGATTTCGAGTTACCGAGCAAAATGCGATTTTGGCTAACTTTCACCGCGTCTTGTCGTCTTTGGTCACCTGGTGATCTGGTACTTCCGAATCAGCGAAAACCCATTAAATGAAAGTTGCTCGAAATCATTGATTTGCCTAGTAAAATTTCTTTCGTGATCGAGGAAATGTGCATGGATTTCGAGTTGTCGAGCAAAATATGCTTTTGGCCAGGTTTCATCGGGTTACTCACCGGTAAATCTTGGCCGTATCTAGTCTTGGCCGAGTCGAAAAATCCCAGACGCTATAATTCTATTTAACTCGCCAAAATGAAAGCCGGTTTGGCACGAATTGGACAAGGATAAAGGACCTTACAAAAATAAAACCCGGTGACCGGGCCGTAAGTCACCAACAACGGTGACGCGGCCTCCGATAAGAACACATAACAACCCAAGCTGATGACTTGCGCTTTACTAGGACCACCGATTATACTTTGTTTCCTCGTAAGACGTCAAAAATGCCGAAATAGCAACATATACTCGTTTAATATGGGCAAGCATCGTGTGTAGTGACTTCGACGGTGTTTGATAATTCAAGGCAGCATGTTTCCGGGTAGTAGTTTGATAATTCAAGTCAACATGTTCGAGTGATCAAGGCAGCAAGGCTTGTTTTCAGTTCGTCGTTCGAGAAACACGCACAGCATGTTGTATGAATTAAAGGCGCTCCATAAATCAAAGGCAACACGCCAGCTTTCAGCCGTCGTCCGAGAAAGGCCGCCAACATTTTACTTAAACCAAAGAATCGTTCGTGAAATCAAGGCAACGGGGCAAATTTTAAGTCCTTCGTTCCAAAAACCAAGCCATCAGGTTCGATATATCAAGGCAACATGGCTTGTTTTTCAGGTCTTCGTTCGAAAAATCAAGGCAACGGGCACTGCTCTCCGCTCGTCATTCGAGATATCAAGACATCATGTTCTAGAAACCAAGGCCACAGGGCTAGTTTTCAGGTCATCGTTCTAAAAATCAAGGCAACAAAAAAGGTAGCAGGCCTAGTTTCAAGCTCATCGTTCAAGAAATCTAAGCAACAAGTTCAAATAATCAGGGCAACAAGGCTAGTTTATAGGTCGTCGCTCGAGAAAACAAGGCAAGATGTTGGGGCGGGCTTCCTTCACGGGTCATTGGGCTTGCCTTCTCGGTGCTCGATGGTAGCTTCGTCGCCATCAAGGCAATGGGGATAGCAATCAGGATTTCGTTTGAGATATCAAGACAACATGCCCTACAGTTCAAGGACACAAGGCTAGTTTTCAGGTCATTGTTCTAAAAGTCAAGGCAACATGTTCAAGCAATCAAGGCAACAGACGTTGATTTGCCCGAGGATGCATAATTTTAAGTATGCGCACGATGTCGGGAGAAATCAACACATCGTGGCTAGTTTTCAGGTCATCGTTCAAGAAACCAAGGCCCCAAACGGCTAGTTTTCAGGTCATCTAGGCAAGTTTTCTAGGCAATGTGCTCCAGTATTCAAGGCAACCATGCATGTTTTGCAGGTTGTCCTTAGTGATATCAAGGAAACGTGTTCCAACAATCAAGGTAACGAGGCTATTTTCCAGGTCGTTGTTTAAGAAATAAAGACAACGGGGCTAGGTTTCGGGACATCGTTCGACATGTCAAGGCAGCGTGTTGGAGAAATCAAGGCAACATGGAACTAGTTAACAAGGCAACGTGGTGGGGGAGGCGTCTTTCAGGGCCATCGTTCGATAAATCTAGGCAACAGGGCTTGTCATCAGGTCATCGTTCGAAAAAACAATTCAACAAGTTCGAGTAATCAAGGCAACATGGCATCTTTTCTGTTCGTCGCTCGGGCAACCAAGGCAACATATTGTGGGTGGGCTTTTTCCATGGGTCTTGTGGCTTGCCTTGTCGGAGCTCGGTGGTTTCTTCGTCTCTATGGTACTCCAAGAGGCTAGTTTTGAGGTCATCGTTCAAAAAATCTAGGCAACAAACCCGAAGAAAACAAGTCAACAGGGCTAGTTTTAAGGTCGTCGTTCCAGAAGTCTAAGCGACAACGCTAGTCATCAGGTCATCGTTCGACAAATTAAGCAACATGTTCGAGGAATCAAGGCAACAAGACTAGTTTTTGGGTCGTAATTCGAGCAATCAAGACAACGCGGATAGCTCCCCGGTTCTCCAAGAGGCTCGTTTTCAGGTCATCGTTCGAAAACCCAAGGCAACAAGCTCAAGAAAACATGGAAACAGGGCTAGTTTCAAGGTCATCGTCCAAGAAATCTAAGCAACAACGCCATTCATCATGTCATCATTCGACAAATCAACGCAACATGTTCGAGGAATCAAGGCGACAAGGCTAGTTTTTGAGTCGTAATTCGAGAAATCAAGCCAACGTGGATTGCTTCTCGGTTTTCCAAGAGGCTAGTTTTCAGGTCATCGTTCAAAAAATCAAGCCAACAAGCTCAAGAAAACAAGGCAACACGACTAGTTTCAAGGTCGTCGTTCAAGAAATCTAAGCCACAACGCTACTCATCAGGTCATCGTTCGACAAATTAAGCAACATGTTCGAGGAATCAAGGCAACAAGACTAGTTTTTGGGTCGTAATTCGAGCAATCAAGGCAACGCGGATAGCTCCCCGGTTCTCCAAGAGGCCCGTTTTCAGGTCATCGTTCACAAGATCAAGGAAACCAAGGTCGTCGTTCAACGAATCTAGGCAGCGATGCTCATCATCGGGTCATCGTTCGACAATTTAAGGCAACATGTTCAAGGAATCAAGGCAACGGTGTTAGTTTCTGGGTCGTCGTTGGAGCTATCAAGGCAACGTGCTGGGGGGGTGCGATTCTTTCACGGGTCTAGGGGCTTGCCTTTTCGATGCTCGCTGGTGGCTTCGGTCTCCATGGTCCCCCCTATATATACATATTGCACGAAGAGCTTGGTGACAGGAACAGACATTGATTTTCCATATCATGCATAATTTTTTGGAACCAGCACGACGTGGGGCAATTTTAGTCGCGATCAGGTTTTTCATCGGTGAAAATGGGCCGCTTGCGAGGATCTCGTCGAGGAGTGGCTGGTCGCGACCTGGTTTCACCAAGCAAACGCAAATCGCGACTTGGATATCACCGGTGAGCTTGGCCGATGGCCTTGCCTTGGCTTTGCCCTTGGTCGTAACAGCCTCGACGTTGCTGGTCGCTCACCCACCTTCGGGAAGCCTGTGGGGCGTCACTCCCACCCTTCCCCTATATATACATATTGCGCAAACAGCTTGGTGACAGGAACACACATTGATTTTCCATATCACGCATAATATTTTGGAACTAGCACGACGTGGGGCAATTTTGGTCGCGATCAGGTTTTTCGTCGGTGAAAATGGGTCGCTTGCGAGGATCTCGTCGAGGAGTGGCTGGTC
Source organism: Lactuca saligna (assembly GCF_052625555.1). NCBI lineage: Eukaryota > Viridiplantae > Streptophyta > Magnoliopsida > Asterales > Asteraceae > Lactuca > Lactuca saligna. Next base: position 27,634,255 of record NC_136417.1, read on the forward strand.
GCGATTTGGTTTCACCAACCAAACGCAAATCGCGACTTGGATATCACCGGTGAGGTTGGCCGATGGCCTTGCCTTGGCTTTGCCCTTGGTCGTAGCAGCCTCTACGTCGCTGGTCGCCCACCCACCTTCGGGACGCCTGTGGGGCGTCACTCCCACCCTTCCCCTATATATACATATTGCACAAAGAGCTTGGTGACAGGAACATACATTGATTTCCCCCGGGATGCATAATTTTGCAAAAAAACGTCCACAACTCCCTCAAATTAAGTCGGATTTTGACGAAATTTTGCGTGGCTCTTTATTAACACGAATAATGTACTTTTCAAAAAAAAAAAAATATATATATATATGTTTTTGGTCCGTAATTACCCGGATTACCGAAGCTTCGACACTTGTACACACACTACCGAACTTTAACTTTCGAATTGGCAAAAACCCATTGAATGAAAGTTGCTCGAAATCATTGATTTTCCTGGTAAAATTTCTTTTGTGATCGAGAAAATGTGCACGGGTTTTACCGATCAATATGTGATTTCGGCTAACTTTCATCGGGTTGGGTCGACTTTGGTCACCGGGTGGTCTTGTACTTCCGAATTAGCAAAAACCCATTGAATGAAAGTTGCTCGGAAACCTTGATTTACAGGGCAAAATTCCTTTCGTGATCGAGAAAATGTGCACGGATTTCGAGTTACCGAGCAAAATGCGATTTTGGCTAACTTTCACCGCGTCTTGTCGTCTTTGGTCACCTGGTGATCTGGTACTTCCGAATCAGCGAAAACCCATTAAATGAAAGTTGCTCGAAATCATTGATTTGCCTAGTAAAATTTCTTTCGTGATCGAGGAAATGTGCATGGATTTCGAGTTGTCGAGCAAAATATGCTTTTGGCCAGGTTTCATCGGGTTACTCACCGGTAAATCTTGGCCGTATCTAGTCTTGGCCGAGTCGAAAAATCCCAGACGCTATAATTCTATTTAACTCGCCAAAATGAAAGCCGGTTTGGCACGAATTGGACAAGGATAAAGGACCTTACAAAAATAAAACCCGGTGACCGGGCCGTAAGTCACCAACAACGGTGACGCGGCCTCCGATAAGAACACATAACAACCCAAGCTGATGACTTGCGCTTTACTAGGACCACCGATTATACTTTGTTTCCTCGTAAGACGTCAAAAATGCCGAAATAGCAACATATACTCGTTTAATATGGGCAAGCATCGTGTGTAGTGACTTCGACGGTGTTTGATAATTCAAGGCAGCATGTTTCCGGGTAGTAGTTTGATAATTCAAGTCAACATGTTCGAGTGATCAAGGCAGCAAGGCTTGTTTTCAGTTCGTCGTTCGAGAAACACGCACAGCATGTTGTATGAATTAAAGGCGCTCCATAAATCAAAGGCAACACGCCAGCTTTCAGCCGTCGTCCGAGAAAGGCCGCCAACATTTTACTTAAACCAAAGAATCGTTCGTGAAATCAAGGCAACGGGGCAAATTTTAAGTCCTTCGTTCCAAAAACCAAGCCATCAGGTTCGATATATCAAGGCAACATGGCTTGTTTTTCAGGTCTTCGTTCGAAAAATCAAGGCAACGGGCACTGCTCTCCGCTCGTCATTCGAGATATCAAGACATCATGTTCTAGAAACCAAGGCCACAGGGCTAGTTTTCAGGTCATCGTTCTAAAAATCAAGGCAACAAAAAAGGTAGCAGGCCTAGTTTCAAGCTCATCGTTCAAGAAATCTAAGCAACAAGTTCAAATAATCAGGGCAACAAGGCTAGTTTATAGGTCGTCGCTCGAGAAAATAAGGCAAGATGTTGGGGCGGGCTTCCTTCACGGGTCATTGGGCTTGCCTTCTCGGTGCTCGATGGTAGCTTCGTCGCCATCAAGGCAATGGGGATAGCAATCAGGATTTCGTTTGAGATATCAAGACAACATGCCCTACAGTTCAAGGACACAAGGCTAGTTTTCAGGTCATTGTTCTAAAAGTCAAGGCAACATGTTCAAGCAATCAAGGCAACAGACGTTGATTTGCCCGAGGATGCATAATTTTAAGTATGCGCACGATGTCGGGAGAAATCAACACATCGTGGCTAGTTTTCAGGTCATCGTTCAAGAAACCAAGGCCCCAAACGGCTAGTTTTCAGGTCATCTAGGCAAGTTTTCTAGGCAATGTGCTCCAGTATTCAAGGCAACCATGCATGTTTTGCAGGTTGTCCTTAGTGATATCAAGGAAACGTGTTCCAACAATCAAGGTAACGAGGCTATTTTCCAGGTCGTTGTTTAAGAAATAAAGACAACGGGGCTAGGTTTCGGGACATCGTTCGACATGTCAAGGCAGCGTGTTGGAGAAATCAAGGCAACATGGAACTAGTTAACAAGGCAACGTGGTGGGGGAGGCGTCTTTCAGGGCCATCGTTCGATAAATCTAGGCAACAGGGCTTGTCATCAGGTCATCGTTCGAAAAAACAATTCAACAAGTTCGAGTAATCAAGGCAACATGGCATCTTTTCTGTTCGTCGCTCGGGCAACCAAGGCAACATATTGTGGGTGGGCTTTTTCCATGGGTCTTGTGGCTTGCCTTGTCGGAGCTCGGTGGTTTCTTCGTCTCTATGGTACTCCAAGAGGCTAGTTTTGAGGTCATCGTTCAAAAAATCTAGGCAACAAACCCGAAGAAAACAAGTCAACAGGGCTAGTTTTAAGGTCGTCGTTCCAGAAGTCTAAGCGACAACGCTAGTCATCAGGTCATCGTTCGACAAATTAAGCAACATGTTCGAGGAATCAAGGCAACAAGACTAGTTTTTGGGTCGTAATTCGAGCAATCAAGACAACGCGGATAGCTCCCCGGTTCTCCAAGAGGCTCGTTTTCAGGTCATCGTTCGAAAACCCAAGGCAACAAGCTCAAGAAAACATGGAAACAGGGCTAGTTTCAAGGTCATCGTCCAAGAAATCTAAGCAACAACGCCATTCATCATGTCATCATTCGACAAATCAACGCAACATGTTCGAGGAATCAAGGCGACAAGGCTAGTTTTTGAGTCGTAATTCGAGAAATCAAGCCAACGTGGATTGCTTCTCGGTTTTCCAAGAGGCTAGTTTTCAGGTCATCGTTCAAAAAATCAAGCCAACAAGCTCAAGAAAACAAGGCAACACGACTAGTTTCAAGGTCGTCGTTCAAGAAATCTAAGCCACAACGCTACTCATCAGGTCATCGTTCGACAAATTAAGCAACATGTTCGAGGAATCAAGGCAACAAGACTAGTTTTTGGGTCGTAATTCGAGCAATCAAGGCAACGCGGATAGCTCCCCGGTTCTCCAAGAGGCCCGTTTTCAGGTCATCGTTCACAAGATCAAGGAAACCAAGGTCGTCGTTCAACGAATCTAGGCAGCGATGCTCATCATCGGGTCATCGTTCGACAATTTAAGGCAACATGTTCAAGGAATCAAGGCAACGGTGTTAGTTTCTGGGTCGTCGTTGGAGCTATCAAGGCAACGTGCTGGGGGGGTGCGATTCTTTCACGGGTCTAGGGGCTTGCCTTTTCGATGCTCGCTGGTGGCTTCGGTCTCCATGGTCCCCCCTATATATACATATTGCACGAAGAGCTTGGTGACAGGAACAGACATTGATTTTCCATATCATGCATAATTTTTTGGAACCAGCACGACGTGGGGCAATTTTAGTCGCGATCAGGTTTTTCATCGGTGAAAATGGGCCGCTTGCGAGGATCTCGTCGAGGAGTGGCTGGTCGCGACCTGGTTTCACCAAGCAAACGCAAATCGCGACTTGGATATCACCGGTGAGCTTGGCCGATGGCCTTGCCTTGGCTTTGCCCTTGGTCGTAACAGCCTCGACGTTGCTGGTCGCTCACCCACCTTCGGGAAGCCTGTGGGGCGTCACTCCCACCCTTCCCCTATATATACATATTGCGCAAACAGCTTGGTGACAGGAACACACATTGATTTTCCATATCACGCATAATATTTTGGAACTAGCACGACGTGGGGCAATTTTGGTCGCGATCAGGTTTTTCGTCGGTGAAAATGGGTCGCTTGCGAGGATCTCGTCGAGGAGTGGCTGGTCGCGATTTGGTTTCACCAACCAAACGCAAATCGCGACTTGGATATCACCGGTGAGGTTGGCCGATGGCCTTGCCTTGGCTTTGCCCTTGGTCGTAGCAGCCTCTACGTCGCTGGTCGCCCACCCACCTTCGGGACGCCTGTGGGGCGTCACTCCCACCCTTCCCCTATATATACATATTGCACAAAGAGCTTGGTGACAGGAACATACATTGATTTCCCCCGGGATGCATAATTTTGCAAAAAAACGTCCACAACTCCCTCAAATTAAGTCGGATTTTGACGAAATTTTGCGTGGCTCTTTATTAACACGAATAATGTACTTTTCAAAAAAAAAAAAATATATATATATATGTTTTTGGTCCGTAATTACCCGGATTACCGAAGCTTCGACACTTGTACACACACTACCGAACTTTAACTTTCGAATTGGCAAAAACCCATTGAATGAAAGTTGCTCGAAATCATTGATTTTCCTGGTAAAATTTCTTTTGTGATCGAGAAAATGTGCACGGGTTTTACCGATCAATATGTGATTTCGGCTAACTTTCATCGGGTTGGGTCGACTTTGGTCACCGGGTGGTCTTGTACTTCCGAATTAGCAAAAACCCATTGAATGAAAGTTGCTCGGAAACCTTGATTTACAGGGCAAAATTCCTTTCGTGATCGAGAAAATGTGCACGGATTTCGAGTTACCGAGCAAAATGCGATTTTGGCTAACTTTCACCGCGTCTTGTCGTCTTTGGTCACCTGGTGATCTGGTACTTCCGAATCAGCGAAAACCCATTAAATGAAAGTTGCTCGAAATCATTGATTTGCCTAGTAAAATTTCTTTCGTGATCGAGGAAATGTGCATGGATTTCGAGTTGTCGAGCAAAATATGCTTTTGGCCAGGTTTCATCGGGTTACTCACCGGTAAATCTTGGCCGTATCTAGTCTTGGCCGAGTCGAAAAATCCCAGACGCTATAATTCTATTTAACTCGCCAAAATGAAAGCCGGTTTGGCACGAATTGGACAAGGATAAAGGACCTTACAAAAATAAAACCCGGTGACCGGGCCGTAAGTCACCAACAACGGTGACGCGGCCTCCGATAAGAACACATAACAACCCAAGCTGATGACTTGCGCTTTACTAGGACCACCGATTATACTTTGTTTCCTCGTAAGACGTCAAAAATGCCGAAATAGCAACATATACTCGTTTAATATGGGCAAGCATCGTGTGTAGTGACTTCGACGGTGTTTGATAATTCAAGGCAGCATGTTTCCGGGTAGTAGTTTGATAATTCAAGTCAACATGTTCGAGTGATCAAGGCAGCAAGGCTTGTTTTCAGTTCGTCGTTCGAGAAACACGCACAGCATGTTGTATGAATTAAAGGCGCTCCATAAATCAAAGGCAACACGCCAGCTTTCAGCCGTCGTCCGAGAAAGGCCGCCAACATTTTACTTAAACCAAAGAATCGTTCGTGAAATCAAGGCAACGGGGCAAATTTTAAGTCCTTCGTTCCAAAAACCAAGCCATCAGGTTCGATATATCAAGGCAACATGGCTTGTTTTTCAGGTCTTCGTTCGAAAAATCAAGGCAACGGGCACTGCTCTCCGCTCGTCATTCGAGATATCAAGACATCATGTTCTAGAAACCAAGGCCACAGGGCTAGTTTTCAGGTCATCGTTCTAAAAATCAAGGCAACAAAAAAGGTAGCAGGCCTAGTTTCAAGCTCATCGTTCAAGAAATCTAAGCAACAAGTTCAAATAATCAGGGCAACAAGGCTAGTTTATAGGTCGTCGCTCGAGAAAACAAGGCAAGATGTTGGGGCGGGCTTCCTTCACGGGTCATTGGGCTTGCCTTCTCGGTGCTCGATGGTAGCTTCGTCGCCATCAAGGCAATGGGGATAGCAATCAGGATTTCGTTTGAGATATCAAGACAACATGCCCTACAGTTCAAGGACACAAGGCTAGTTTTCAGGTCATTGTTCTAAAAGTCAAGGCAACATGTTCAAGCAATCAAGGCAACAGACGTTGATTTGCCCGAGGATGCATAATTTTAAGTATGCGCACGATGTCGGGAGAAATCAACACATCGTGGCTAGTTTTCAGGTCATCGTTCAAGAAACCAAGGCCCCAAACGGCTAGTTTTCAGGTCATCTAGGCAAGTTTTCTAGGCAATGTGCTCCAGTATTCAAGGCAACCATGCATGTTTTGCAGGTTGTCCTTAGTGATATCAAGGAAACGTGTTCCAACAATCAAGGTAACGAGGCTATTTTCCAGGTCGTTGTTTAAGAAATAAAGACAACGGGGCTAGGTTTCGGGACATCGTTCGACATGTCAAGGCAGCGTGTTGGAGAAATCAAGGCAACATGGAACTAGTTAACAAGGCAACGTGGTGGGGGAGGCGTCTTTCAGGGCCATCGTTCGATAAATCTAGGCAACAGGGCTTGTCATCAGGTCATCGTTCGAAAAAACAATTCAACAAGTTCGAGTAATCAAGGCAACATGGCATCTTTTCTGTTCGTCGCTCGGGCAACCAAGGCAACATATTGTGGGTGGGCTTTTTCCATGGGTCTTGTGGCTTGCCTTGTCGGAGCTCGGTGGTTTCTTCGTCTCTATGGTACTCCAAGAGGCTAGTTTTGAGGTCATCGTTCAAAAAATCTAGGCAACAAACCCGAAGAAAACAAGTCAACAGGGCTAGTTTTAAGGTCGTCGTTCCAGAAGTCTAAGCGACAACGCTAGTCATCAGGTCATCGTTCGACAAATTAAGCAACATGTTCGAGGAATCAAGGCAACAAGACTAGTTTTTGGGTCGTAATTCGAGCAATCAAGACAACGCGGATAGCTCCCCGGTTCTCCAAGAGGCTCGTTTTCAGGTCATCGTTCGAAAACCCAAGGCAACAAGCTCAAGAAAACATGGAAACAGGGCTAGTTTCAAGGTCATCGTCCAAGAAATCTAAGCAACAACGCCATTCATCATGTCATCATTCGACAAATCAACGCAACATGTTCGAGGAATCAAGGCGACAAGGCTAGTTTTTGAGTCGTAATTCGAGAAATCAAGCCAACGTGGATTGCTTCTCGGTTTTCCAAGAGGCTAGTTTTCAGGTCATCGTTCAAAAAATCAAGCCAACAAGCTCAAGAAAACAAGGCAACACGACTAGTTTCAAGGTCGTCGTTCAAGAAATCTAAGCCACAACGCTACTCATCAGGTCATCGTTCGACAAATTAAGCAACATGTTCGAGGAATCAAGGCAACAAGACTAGTTTTTGGGTCGTAATTCGAGCAATCAAGGCAACGCGGATAGCTCCCCGGTTCTCCAAGAGGCCCGTTTTCAGGTCATCGTTCACAAGATCAAGGAAACCAAGGTCGTCGTTCAACGAATCTAGGCAGCGATGCTCATCATCGGGTCATCGTTCGACAATTTAAGGCAACATGTTCAAGGAATCAAGGCAACGGTGTTAGTTTCTGGGTCGTCGTTGGAGCTATCAAGGCAACGTGCTGGGGGGGTGCGATTCTTTCACGGGTCTAGGGGCTTGCCTTTTCGATGCTCGCTGGTGGCTTCGGTCTCCATGGTCCCCCCTATATATACATATTGCACGAAGAGCTTGGTGACAGGAACAGACATTGATTTTCCATATCATGCATAATTTTTTGGAACCAGCACGACGTGGGGCAATTTTAGTCGCGATCAGGTTTTTCATCGGTGAAAATGGGCCGCTTGCGAGGATCTCGTCGAGGAGTGGCTGGTCGCGACCTGGTTTCACCAAGCAAACGCAAATCGCGACTTGGATATCACCGGTGAGCTTGGCCGATGGCCTTGCCTTGGCTTTGCCCTTGGTCGTAACAGCCTCGACGTTGCTGGTCGCTCACCCACCTTCGGGAAGCCTGTGGGGCGTCACTCCCACCCTTCCCCTATATATACATATTGCGCAAACAGCTTGGTGACAGGAACACACATTGATTTTCCATATCACGCATAATATTTTGGAACTAGCACGACGTGGGGCAATTTTGGTCGCGATCAGGTTTTTCGTCGGTGAAAATGGGTCGCTTGCGAGGATCTCGTCGAGGAGTGGCTGGTCGCGATTTGGTTTCACCAACCAAACGCAAATCGCGACTTGGATATCACCGGTGAGGTTGGCCGATGGCCTTGCCTTGGCTTTGCCCTTGGTCGTAGCAGCCTCTACGTCGCTGGTCGCCCACCCACCTTCGGGACGCCTGTGGGGCGTCACTCCCACCCTTCCCCTATATATACATATTGCACAAAGAGCTTGGTGACAGGAACATACATTGATTTCCCCCGGGATGCATAATTTTGCAAAAAAACGTCCACAACTCCCTCAAATTAAGTCGGATTTTGACGAAATTTTGCGTGGCTCTTTATTAACACGAATAATGTACTTTTCAAAAAAAAAAAAAAAAAATATATATGTTTTTGGTCCGTAATTACCCGGATTACCGAAGCTTCGACACTTGTACACACACTACCGAACTTTAACTTTCGAATTGGCAAAAACCCATTGAATGAAAGTTGCTCGAAATCATTGATTTTCCTGGTAAAATTTCTTTTGTGATCGAGAAAATGTGCACGGGTTTTACCGATCAATATGTGATTTCGGCTAACTTTCATCGGGTTGGGTCGACTTTGGTCACCGGGTGGTCTTGTACTTCCGAATTAGCAAAAACCCATTGAATGAAAGTTGCTCGGAAACCTTGATTTACAGGGCAAAATTCCTTTCGTGATCGAGAAAATGTGCACGGATTTCGAGTTACCGAGCAAAATGCGATTTTGGCTAACTTTCACCGCGTCTTGTCGTCTTTGGTCACCTGGTGATCTGGTACTTCCGAATCAGCGAAAACCCATTAAATGAAAGTTGCTCGAAATCATTGATTTGCCTAGTAAAATTTCTTTCGTGATCGAGGAAATGTGCATGGATTTCGAGTTGTCGAGCAAAATATGCTTTTGGCCAGGTTTCATCGGGTTACTCACCGGTAAATCTTGGCCGTATCTAGTCTTGGCCGAGTCGAAAAATCCCAGACGCTATAATTCTATTTAACTCGCCAAAATGAAAGCCGGTTTGGCACGAATTGGACAAGGATAAAGGACCTTACAAAAATAAAACCCGGTGACCGGGCCGTAAGTCACCAACAACGGTGACGCGGCCTCCGATAAGAACACATAACAACCCAAGCTGATGACTTGCGCTTTACTAGGACCACCGATTATACTTTGTTTCCTCGTAAGACGTCAAAAATGCCGAAATAGCAACATATACTCGTTTAATATGGGCAAGCATCGTGTGTAGTGACTTCGACGGTGTTTGATAATTCAAGGCAGCATGTTTCCGGGTAGTAGTTTGATAATTCAAGTCAACATGTTCGAGTGATCAAGGCAGCAAGGCTTGTTTTCAGTTCGTCGTTCGAGAAACACGCACAGCATGTTGTATGAATTAAAGGCGCTCCATAAATCAAAGGCAACACGCCAGCTTTCAGCCGTCGTCCGAGAAAGGCCGCCAACATTTTACTTAAACCAAAGAATCGTTCGTGAAATCAAGGCAACGGGGCAAATTTTAAGTCCTTCGTTCCAAAAACCAAGCCATCAGGTTCGATATATCAAGGCAACATGGCTTGTTTTTCAGGTCTTCGTTCGAAAAATCAAGGCAACGGGCACTGCTCTCCGCTCGTCATTCGAGATATCAAGACATCATGTTCTAGAAACCAAGGCCACAGGGCTAGTTTTCAGGTCATCGTTCTAAAAATCAAGGCAACAAAAAAGGTAGCAGGCCTAGTTTCAAGCTCATCGTTCAAGAAATCTAAGCAACAAGTTCAAATAATCAGGGCAACAAGGCTAGTTTATAGGTCGTCGCTCGAGAAAACAAGGCAAGATGTTGGGGCGGGCTTCCTTCACGGGTCATTGGGCTTGCCTTCTCGGTGCTCGATGGTAGCTTCGTCGCCATCAAGGCAATGGGGATAGCAATCAGGATTTCGTTTGAGATATCAAGACAACATGCCCTACAGTTCAAGGACACAAGGCTAGTTTTCAGGTCATTGTTCTAAAAGTCAAGGCAACATGTTCAAGCAATCAAGGCAACAGACGTTGATTTGCCCGAGGATGCATAATTTTAAGTATGCGCACGATGTCGGGAGAAATCAACACATCGTGGCTAGTTTTCAGGTCATCGTTCAAGAAACCAAGGCCCCAAACGGCTAGTTTTCAGGTCATCTAGGCAAGTTTTCTAGGCAATGTGCTCCAGTATTCAAGGCAACCATGCATGTTTTGCAGGTTGTCCTTAGTGATATCAAGGAAACGTGTTCCAACAATCAAGGTAACGAGGCTATTTTCCAGGTCGTTGTTTAAGAAATAAAGACAACGGGGCTAGGTTTCGGGACATCGTTCGACATGTCAAGGCAGCGTGTTGGAGAAATCAAGGCAACATGGAACTAGTTAACAAGGCAACGTGGTGGGGGAGGCGTCTTTCAGGGCCATCGTTCGATAAATCTAGGCAACAGGGCTTGTCATCAGGTCATCGTTCGAAAAAACAATTCAACAAGTTCGAGTAATCAAGGCAACATGGCATCTTTTCTGTTCGTCGCTCGGGCAACCAAGGCAACATATTGTGGGTGGGCTTTTTCCATGGGTCTTGTGGCTTGCCTTGTCGGAGCTCGGTGGTTTCTTCGTCTCTATGGTACTCCAAGAGGCTAGTTTTGAGGTCATCGTTCAAAAAATCTAGGCAACAAACCCGAAGAAAACAAGTCAACAGGGCTAGTTTTAAGGTCGTCGTTCCAGAAGTCTAAGCGACAACGCTAGTCATCAGGTCATCGTTCGACAAATTAAGCAACATGTTCGAGGAATCAAGGCAACAAGACTAGTTTTTGGGTCGTAATTCGAGCAATCAAGACAACGCGGATAGCTCCCCGGTTCTCCAAGAGGCTCGTTTTCAGGTCATCGTTCGAAAACCCAAGGCAACAAGCTCAAGAAAACATGGAAACAGGGCTAGTTTCAAGGTCATCGTCCAAGAAATCTAAGCAACAACGCCATTCATCATGTCATCATTCGACAAATCAACGCAACATGTTCGAGGAATCAAGGCGACAAGGCTAGTTTTTGAGTCGTAATTCGAGAAATCAAGCCAACGTGGATTGCTTCTCGGTTTTCCAAGAGGCTAGTTTTCAGGTCATCGTTCAAAAAATCAAGCCAACAAGCTCAAGAAAACAAGGCAACACGACTAGTTTCAAGGTCGTCGTTCAAGAAATCTAAGCCACAACGCTACTCATCAGGTCATCGTTCGACAAATTAAGCAACATGTTCGAGGAATCAAGGCAACAAGACTAGTTTTTGGGTCGTAATTCGAGCAATCAAGGCAACGCGGATAGCTCCCCGGTTCTCCAAGAGGCCCGTTTTCAGGTCATCGTTCACAAGATCAAGGAAACCAAGGTCGTCGTTCAACGAATCTAGGCAGCGATGCTCATCATCGGGTCATCGTTCGACAATTTAAGGCAACATGTTCAAGGAATCAAGGCAACGGTGTTAGTTTCTGGGTCGTCGTTGGAGCTATCAAGGCAACGTGCTGGGGGGGTGCGATTCTTTCACGGGTCTAGGGGCTTGCCTTTTCGATGCTCGCTGGTGGCTTCGGTCTCCATGGTCCCCCCTATATATACATATTGCACGAAGAGCTTGGTGACAGGAACAGACATTGATTTTCCATATCATGCATAATTTTTTGGAACCAGCACGACGTGGGGCAATTTTAGTCGCGATCAGGTTTTTCATCGGTGAAAATGGGCCGCTTGCGAGGATCTCGTCGAGGAGTGGCTGGTCGCGACCTGGTTTCACCAAGCAAACGCAAATCGCGACTTGGATATCACCGGTGAGCTTGGCCGATGGCCTTGCCTTGGCTTTGCCCTTGGTCGTAACAGCCTCGACGTTGCTGGTCGCTCACCCACCTTCGGGAAGCCTGTGGGGCGTCACTCCCACCCTTCCCCTATATATACATATTGCGCAAACAGCTTGGTGACAGGAACACACATTGATTTTCCATATCACGCATAATATTTTGGAACTAGCACGACGTGGGGCAATTTTGGTCGCGATCAGGTTTTTCGTCGGTGAAAATGGGTCGCTTGCGAGGATCTCGTCGAGGAGTGGCTGGTCGCGATTTGGTTTCACCAACCAAACGCAAATCGCGACTTGGATATCACCGGTGAGGTTGGCCGATGGCCTTGCCTTGGCTTTGCCCTTGGTCGTAGCAGCCTCTACGTCGCTGGTCGCCCACCCACCTTCGGGACGCCTGTGGGGCGTCACTCCCACCCTTCCCCTATATATACATATTGCACAAAGAGCTTGGTGACAGGAACATACATTGATTTCCCCCGGGATGCATAATTTTGCAAAAAAACGTCCACAACTCCCTCAAATTAAGTCGGATTTTGACGAAATTTTGCGTGGCTCTTTATTAACACGAATAATGTACTTTTCAAAAAAAAAAAAAAATAATAAATATATGTTTTTGGTCCGTAATTACCCGGATTACCGAAGCTTCGACACTTGTACACACACACTACCGAACTTTAACTTTCGAATTGGCAAAAACCCATTGAATGAAAGTTGCTCGAAATCATTGATTTTCCTGGTAAAATTTCTTTTGTGATCGAGAAAATGTGCACGGGTTTTACCGATCAATATGTGATTTCGGCTAACTTTCATCGGGTTGGGTCGACTTTGGTCACCGGGTGGTCTTGTACTTCCGAATTAGCAAAAACCCATTGAATGAAAGTTGCTCGGAAACCTTGATTTACAGGGCAAAATTCCTTTCGTGATCGAGAAAATGTGCACGGATTTCGAGTTACCGAGCAAAATGCGATTTTGGCTAACTTTCACCGCGTCTTGTCGTCTTTGGTCACCTGGTGATCTGGTACTTCCGAATCAGCGAAAACCCATTAAATGAAAGTTGCTCGAAATCATTGATTTGCCTAGTAAAATTTCTTTCGTGATCGAGGAAATGTGCATGGATTTCGAGTTGTCGAGCAAAATATGCTTTTGGCCAGGTTTCATCGGGTTACTCACCGGTAAATCTTGGCCGTATCTAGTCTTGGCCGAGTCGAAAAATCCCAGACGCTATAATTCTATTTAACTCGCCAAAATGAAAGCCGGTTTGGCACGAATTGGACAAGGATAAAGGACCTTACAAAAATAAAACCCGGTGACCGGGCCGTAAGTCACCAACAACGGTGACGCGGCCTCCGATAAGAACACATAACAACCCAAGCTGATGACTTGCGCTTTACTAGGACCACCGATTATACTTTGTTTCCTCGTAAGACGTCAAAAATGCCGAAATAGCAACATATACTCGTTTAATATGGGCAAGCATCGTGTGTAGTGACTTCGACGGTGTTTGATAATTCAAGGCAGCATGTTTCCGGGTAGTAGTTTGATAATTCAAGTCAACATGTTCGAGTGATCAAGGCAGCAAGGCTTGTTTTCAGTTCGTCGTTCGAGAAACACGCACAGCATGTTGTATGAATTAAAGGCGCTCCATAAATCAAAGGCAACACGCCAGCTTTCAGCCGTCGTCCGAGAAAGGCCGCCAACATTTTACTTAAACCAAAGAATCGTTCGTGAAATCAAGGCAACGGGGCAAATTTTAAGTCCTTCGTTCCAAAAACCAAGCCATCAGGTTCGATATATCAAGGCAACATGGCTTGTTTTTCAGGTCTTCGTTCGAAAAATCAAGGCAACGGGCACTGCTCTCCGCTCGTCATTCGAGATATCAAGACATCATGTTCTAGAAACCAAGGCCACAGGGCTAGTTTTCAGGTCATCGTTCTAAAAATCAAGGCAACAAAAAAGGTAGCAGGCCTAGTTTCAAGCTCATCGTTCAAGAAATCTAAGCAACAAGTTCAAATAATCAGGGCAACAAGGCTAGTTTATAGGTCGTCGCTCGAGAAAACAAGGCAAGATGTTGGGGCGGGCTTCCTTCACGGGTCATTGGGCTTGCCTTCTCGGTGCTCGATGGTAGCTTCGTCGCCATCAAGGCAATGGGGATAGCAATCAGGATTTCGTTTGAGATATCAAGACAACATGCCCTACAGTTCAAGGACACAAGGCTAGTTTTCAGGTCATTGTTCTAAAAGTCAAGGCAACATGTTCAAGCAATCAAGGCAACAGACGTTGATTTGCCCGAGGATGCATAATTTTAAGTATGCGCACGATGTCGGGAGAAATCAACACATCGTGGCTAGTTTTCAGGTCATCGTTCAAGAAACCAAGGCCCCAAACGGCTAGTTTTCAGGTCATCTAGGCAAGTTTTCTAGGCAATGTGCTCCAGTATTCAAGGCAACCATGCATGTTTTGCAGGTTGTCCTTAGTGATATCAAGGAAACGTGTTCCAACAATCAAGGTAACGAGGCTATTTTCCAGGTCGTTGTTTAAGAAATAAAGACAACGGGGCTAGGTTTCGGGACATCGTTCGACATGTCAAGGCAGCGTGTTGGAGAAATCAAGGCAACATGGAACTAGTTAACAAGGCAACGTGGTGGGGGAGGCGTCTTTCAGGGCCATCGTTCGATAAATCTAGGCAACAGGGCTTGTCATCAGGTCATCGTTCGAAAAAACAATTCAACAAGTTCGAGTAATCAAGGCAACATGGCATCTTTTCTGTTCGTCGCTCGGGCAACCAAGGCAACATATTGTGGGTGGGCTTTTTCCATGGGTCTTGTGGCTTGCCTTGTCGGAGCTCGGTGGTTTCTTCGTCTCTATGGTACTCCAAGAGGCTAGTTTTGAGGTCATCGTTCAAAAAATCTAGGCAACAAACCCGAAGAAAACAAGTCAACAGGGCTAGTTTTAAGGTCGTCGTTCCAGAAGTCTAAGCGACAACGCTAGTCATCAGGTCATCGTTCGACAAATTAAGCAACATGTTCGAGGAATCAAGGCAACAAGACTAGTTTTTGGGTCGTAATTCGAGCAATCAAGACAACGCGGATAGCTCCCCGGTTCTCCAAGAGGCTCGTTTTCAGGTCATCGTTCGAAAACCCAAGGCAACAAGCTCAAGAAAACATGGAAACAGGGCTAGTTTCAAGGTCATCGTCCAAGAAATCTAAGCAACAACGCCATTCATCATGTCATCATTCGACAAATCAACGCAACATGTTCGAGGAATCAAGGCGACAAGGCTAGTTTTTGAGTCGTAATTCGAGAAATCAAGCCAACGTGGATTGCTTCTCGGTTTTCCAAGAGGCTAGTTTTCAGGTCATCGTTCAAAAAATCAAGCCAACAAGCTCAAGAAAACAAGGCAACACGACTAGTTTCAAGGTCGTCGTTCAAGAAATCTAAGCCACAACGCTACTCATCAGGTCATCGTTCGACAAATTAAGCAACATGTTCGAGGAATCAAGGCAACAAGACTAGTTTTTGGGTCGTAATTCGAGCAATCAAGGCAACGCGGATAGCTCCCCGGTTCTCCAAGAGGCCCGTTTTCAGGTCATCGTTCACAAGATCAAGGAAACCAAGGTCGTCGTTCAACGAATCTAGGCAGCGATGCTCATCATCGGGTCATCGTTCGACAATTTAAGGCAACATGTTCAAGGAATCAAGGCAACGGTGTTAGTTTCTGGGTCGTCGTTGGAGCTATCAAGGCAACGTGCTGGGGGGGTGCGATTCTTTCACGGGTCTAGGGGCTTGCCTTTTCGATGCTCGCTGGTGGCTTCGGTCTCCATGGTCCCCCCTATATATACATATTGCACGAAGAGCTTGGTGACAGGAACAGACATTGATTTTCCATATCATGCATAATTTTTTGGAACCAGCACGACGTGGGGCAATTTTAGTCGCGATCAGGTTTTTCATCGGTGAAAATGGGCCGCTTGCGAGGATCTCGTCGAGGAGTGGCTGGTCGCGACCTGGTTTCACCAAGCAAACGCAAATCGCGACTTGGATATCACCGGTGAGCTTGGCCGATGGCCTTGCCTTGGCTTTGCCCTTGGTCGTAACAGCCTCGACGTTGCTGGTCGCTCACCCACCTTCGGGAAGCCTGTGGGGCGTCACTCCCACCCTTCCCCTATATATACATATTGCGCAAACAGCTTGGTGACAGGAACACACATTGATTTTCCATATCACGCATAATATTTTGGAACTAGCACGACGTGGGGCAATTTTGGTCGCGATCAGGTTTTTCGTCGGTGAAAATGGGTCGCTTGCGAGGATCTCGTCGAGGAGTGGCTGGTCGCGATTTGGTTTCACCAACCAAACGCAAATCGCGACTTGGATATCACCGGTGAGGTTGGCCGATGGCCTTGCCTTGGCTTTGCCCTTGGTCGTAGCAGCCTCTACGTCGCTGGTCGCCCACCCACCTTCGGGACGCCTGTGGGGCGTCACTCCCACCCTTCCCCTATATATACATATTGCACAAAGAGCTTGGTGACAGGAACATACATTGATTTCCCCCGGGATGCATAATTTTGCAAAAAAACGTCCACAACTCCCTCAAATTAAGTCGGATTTTGACGAAATTTTGCGTGGCTCTTTATTAACACGAATAATGTACTTTTCAAAAAAAAAAAAAAAAAATATATATGTTTTTGGTCCGTAATTACCCGGATTACCGAAGCTTCGACACTTGTACACACACTACCGAACTTTAACTTTCGAATTGGCAAAAACCCATTGAATGAAAGTTGCTCGAAATCATTGATTTTCCTGGTAAAATTTCTTTTGTGATCGAGAAAATGTGCACGGGTTTTACCGATCAATATGTGATTTCGGCTAACTTTCATCGGGTTGGGTCGACTTTGGTCACCGGGTGGTCTTGTACTTCCGAATTAGCAAAAACCCATTGAATGAAAGTTGCTCGGAAACCTTGATTTACAGGGCAAAATTCCTTTCGTGATCGAGAAAATGTGCACGGATTTCGAGTTACCGAGCAAAATGCGATTTTGGCTAACTTTCACCGCGTCTTGTCGTCTTTGGTCACCTGGTGATCTGGTACTTCCGAATCAGCGAAAACCCATTAAATGAAAGTTGCTCGAAATCATTGATTTGCCTAGTAAAATTTCTTTCGTGATCGAGGAAATGTGCATGGATTTCGAGTTGTCGAGCAAAATATGCTTTTGGCCAGGTTTCATCGGGTTACTCACCGGTAAATCTTGGCCGTATCTAGTCTTGGCCGAGTCGAAAAATCCCAGACGCTATAATTCTATTTAACTCGCCAAAATGAAAGCCGGTTTGGCACGAATTGGACAAGGATAAAGGACCTTACAAAAATAAAACCCGGTGACCGGGCCGTAAGTCACCAACAACGGTGACGCGGCCTCCGATAAGAACACATAACAACCCAAGCTGATGACTTGCGCTTTACTAGGACCACCGATTATACTTTGTTTCCTCGTAAGACGTCAAAAATGCCGAAATAGCAACATATACTCGTTTAATATGGGCAAGCATCGTGTGTAGTGACTTCGACGGTGTTTGATAATTCAAGGCAGCATGTTTCCGGGTAGTAGTTTGATAATTCAAGTCAACATGTTCGAGTGATCAAGGCAGCAAGGCTTGTTTTCAGTTCGTCGTTCGAGAAACACGCACAGCATGTTGTATGAATTAAAGGCGCTCCATAAATCAAAGGCAACACGCCAGCTTTCAGCCGTCGTCCGAGAAAGGCCGCCAACATTTTACTTAAACCAAAGAATCGTTCGTGAAATCAAGGCAACGGGGCAAATTTTAAGTCCTTCGTTCCAAAAACCAAGCCATCAGGTTCGATATATCAAGGCAACATGGCTTGTTTTTCAGGTCTTCGTTCGAAAAATCAAGGCAACGGGCACTGCTCTCCGCTCGTCATTCGAGATATCAAGACATCATGTTCTAGAAACCAAGGCCACAGGGCTAGTTTTCAGGTCATCGTTCTAAAAATCAAGGCAACAAAAAAGGTAGCAGGCCTAGTTTCAAGCTCATCGTTCAAGAAATCTAAGCAACAAGTTCAAATAATCAGGGCAACAAGGCTAGTTTATAGGTCGTCGCTCGAGAAAACAAGGCAAGATGTTGGGGCGGGCTTCCTTCACGGGTCATTGGGCTTGCCTTCTCGGTGCTCGATGGTAGCTTCGTCGCCATCAAGGCAATGGGGATAGCAATCAGGATTTCGTTTGAGATATCAAGACAACATGCCCTACAGTTCAAGGACACAAGGCTAGTTTTCAGGTCATTGTTCTAAAAGTCAAGGCAACATGTTCAAGCAATCAAGGCAACAGACGTTGATTTGCCCGAGGATGCATAATTTTAAGTATGCGCACGATGTCGGGAGAAATCAACACATCGTGGCTAGTTTTCAGGTCATCGTTCAAGAAACCAAGGCCCCAAACGGCTAGTTTTCAGGTCATCTAGGCAAGTTTTCTAGGCAATGTGCTCCAGTATTCAAGGCAACCATGCATGTTTTGCAGGTTGTCCTTAGTGATATCAAGGAAACGTGTTCCAACAATCAAGGTAACGAGGCTATTTTCCAGGTCGTTGTTTAAGAAATAAAGACAACGGGGCTAGGTTTCGGGACATCGTTCGACATGTCAAGGCAGCGTGTTGGAGAAATCAAGGCAACATGGAACTAGTTAACAAGGCAACGTGGTGGGGGAGGCGTCTTTCAGGGCCATCGTTCGATAAATCTAGGCAACAGGGCTTGTCATCAGGTCATCGTTCGAAAAAACAATTCAACAAGTTCGAGTAATCAAGGCAACATGGCATCTTTTCTGTTCGTCGCTCGGGCAACCAAGGCAACATATTGTGGGTGGGCTTTTTCCATGGGTCTTGTGGCTTGCCTTGTCGGAGCTCGGTGGTTTCTTCGTCTCTATGGTACTCCAAGAGGCTAGTTTTGAGGTCATCGTTCAAAAAATCTAGGCAACAAACCCGAAGAAAACAAGTCAACAGGGCTAGTTTTAAGGTCGTCGTTCCAGAAGTCTAAGCGACAACGCTAGTCATCAGGTCATCGTTCGACAAATTAAGCAACATGTTCGAGGAATCAAGGCAACAAGACTAGTTTTTGGGTCGTAATTCGAGCAATCAAGACAACGCGGATAGCTCCCCGGTTCTCCAAGAGGCTCGTTTTCAGGTCATCGTTCGAAAACCCAAGGCAACAAGCTCAAGAAAACATGGAAACAGGGCTAGTTTCAAGGTCATCGTCCAAGAAATCTAAGCAACAACGCCATTCATCATGTCATCATTCGACAAATCAACGCAACATGTTCGAGGAATCAAGGCGACAAGGCTAGTTTTTGAGTCGTAATTCGAGAAATCAAGCCAACGTGGATTGCTTCTCGGTTTTCCAAGAGGCTAGTTTTCAGGTCATCGTTCAAAAAATCAAGCCAACAAGCTCAAGAAAACAAGGCAACACGACTAGTTTCAAGGTCGTCGTTCAAGAAATCTAAGCCACAACGCTACTCATCAGGTCATCGTTCGACAAATTAAGCAACATGTTCGAGGAATCAAGGCAACAAGACTAGTTTTTGGGTCGTAATTCGAGCAATCAAGGCAACGCGGATAGCTCCCCGGTTCTCCAAGAGGCCCGTTTTCAGGTCATCGTTCACAAGATCAAGGAAACCAAGGTCGTCGTTCAACGAATCTAGGCAGCGATGCTCATCATCGGGTCATCGTTCGACAATTTAAGGCAACATGTTCAAGGAATCAAGGCAACGGTGTTAGTTTCTGGGTCGTCGTTGGAGCTATCAAGGCAACGTGCTGGGGGGGTGCGATTCTTTCACGGGTCTAGGGGCTTGCCTTTTCGATGCTCGCTGGTGGCTTCGGTCTCCATGGTCCCCCCTATATATACATATTGCACGAAGAGCTTGGTGACAGGAACAGACATTGATTTTCCATATCATGCATAATTTTTTGGAACCAGCACGACGTGGGGCAATTTTAGTCGCGATCAGGTTTTTCATCGGTGAAAATGGGCCGCTTGCGAGGATCTCGTCGAGGAGTGGCTGGTCGCGACCTGGTTTCACCAAGCAAACGCAAATCGCGACTTGGATATCACCGGTGAGCTTGGCCGATGGCCTTGCCTTGGCTTTGCCCTTGGTCGTAACAGCCTCGACGTTGCTGGTCGCTCACCCACCTTCGGGAAGCCTGTGGGGCGTCACTCCCACCCTTCCCCTATATATACATATTGCGCAAACAGCTTGGTGACAGGAACACACATTGATTTTCCATATCACGCATAATATTTTGGAACTAGCACGACGTGGGGCAATTTTGGTCGCGATCAGGTTTTTCGTCGGTGAAAATGGGTCGCTTGCGAGGATCTCGTCGAGGAGTGGCTGGTCGCGATTTGGTTTCACCAACCAAACGCAAATCGCGACTTGGATATCACCGGTGAGGTTGGCCGATGGCCTTGCCTTGGCTTTGCCCTTGGTCGTAGCAGCCTCTACGTCGCTGGTCGCCCACCCACCTTCGGGACGCCTGTGGGGCGTCACTCCCACCCTTCCCCTATATATACATATTGCACAAAGAGCGCTTGGTGACAGGAACATACATTGATTTCCCCCGGGATGCATAATTTTGCAAAAAAACGTCCACAACTCCCTCAAATTAAGTCGGATTTTGACGAAATTTTGCGTGGCTCTTTATTAACACGAATAATGTACTTTTCAAAAAAAAAAAAAAAATATATATATGTTTTTGGTCCGTAATTACCCGGATTACCGAAGCTTCGACACTTGTACACACACTACCGAACTTTAACTTTCGAATTGGCAAAAACCCATTGAATGAAAGTTGCTCGAAATCATTGATTTTCCTGGTAAAATTTCTTTTGTGATCGAGAAAATGTGCACGGGTTTTACCGATCAATATGTGATTTCGGCTAACTTTCATCGGGTTGGGTCGACTTTGGTCACCGGGTGGTCTTGTACTTCCTTCCGAATTAGCAAAAACCCATTGAATGAAAGTTGCTCGGAAACCTTGATTTACAGGGCAAAATTCCTTTCGTGATCGAGAAAATGTGCACGGATTTCGAGTTACCGAGCAAAATGCGATTTTGGCTAACTTTCACCGCGTCTTGTCGTCTTTGGTCACCTGGTGATCTGGTACTTCCGAATCAGCGAAAACCCATTAAATGAAAGTTGCTCGAAATCATTGATTTGCCTAGTAAAATTTCTTTCGTGATCGAGGAAATGTGCATGGATTTCGAGTTGTCGAGCAAAATATGCTTTTGGCCAGGTTTCATCGGGTTACTCACCGGTAAATCTTGGCCGTATCTAGTCTTGGCCGAGTCGAAAAATCCCAGACGCTATAATTCTATTTAACTCGCCAAAATGAAAGCCGGTTTGGCACGAATTGGACAAGGATAAAGGACCTTACAAAAATAAAACCCGGTGACCGGGCCGTAAGTCACCAACAACGGTGACGCGGCCTCCGATAAGAACACATAACAACCCAAGCTGATGACTTGCGCTTTACTAGGACCACCGATTATACTTTGTTTCCTCGTAAGACGTCAAAAATGCCGAAATAGCAACATATACTCGTTTAATATGGGCAAGCATCGTGTGGTGACTTCGACGGTGTTTGATAATTCAAGGCAGCATGTTTCCGGGTAGTAGTTTGATAATTCAAGTCAACATGTTCGAGTGATCAAGGCAGCAAGGCTTGTTTTCAGTTCGTCGTTCGAGAAACACGCACAGCATGTTGTATGAATTAAAGGCGCTCCATAAATCAAAGGCAACACGCCAGCTTTCAGCCGTCGTCCGAGAAAGGCCGCCAACATTTTACTTAAACCAAAGAATCGTTCGTGAAATCAAGGCAACGGGGCAAATTTTAAGTCCTTCGTTCCAAAAACCAAGCCATCAGGTTCGATATATCAAGGCAACATGGCTTGTTTTTCAGGTCTTCGTTCGAAAAATCAAGGCAACGGGCACTGCTCTCCGCTCGTCATTCGAGATATCAAGACATCATGTTCTAGAAACCAAGGCCACAGGGCTAGTTTTCAGGTCATCGTTCTAAAAATCAAGGCAACAAAAAAGGTAGCAGGCCTAGTTTCAAGCTCATCGTTCAAGAAATCTAAGCAACAAGTTCAAATAATCAGGGCAACAAGGCTAGTTTATAGGTCGTCGCTCGAGAAAACAAGGCAAGATGTTGGGGCGGGCTTCCTTCACGGGTCATTGGGCTTGCCTTCTCGGTGCTCGATGGTAGCTTCGTCGCCATCAAGGCAATGGGGATAGCAATCAGGATTTCGTTTGAGATATCAAGACAACATGCCCTACAGTTCAAGGACACAAGGCTAGTTTTCAGGTCATTGTTCTAAAAGTCAAGGCAACATGTTCAAGCAATCAAGGCAACAGACGTTGATTTGCCCGAGGATGCATAATTTTAAGTATGCGCACGATGTCGGGAGAAATCAACACATCGTGGCTAGTTTTCAGGTCATCGTTCAAGAAACCAAGGCCCCAAACGGCTAGTTTTCAGGTCATCTAGGCAAGTTTTCTAGGCAATGTGCTCCAGTATTCAAGGCAACCATGCATGTTTTGCAGGTTGTCCTTAGTGATATCAAGGAAACGTGTTCCAACAATCAAGGTAACGAGGCTATTTTCCAGGTCGTTGTTTAAGAAATAAAGACAACGGGGCTAGGTTTCGGGACATCGTTCGACATGTCAAGGCAGCGTGTTGGAGAAATCAAGGCAACATGGAACTAGTTAACAAGGCAACGTGGTGGGGGAGGCGTCTTTCAGGGCCATCGTTCGATAAATCTAGGCAACAGGGCTTGTCATCAGGTCATCGTTCGAAAAAACAATTCAACAAGTTCGAGTAATCAAGGCAACATGGCATCTTTTCTGTTCGTCGCTCGGGCAACCAAGGCAACATATTGTGGGTGGGCTTTTTCCATGGGTCTTGTGGCTTGCCTTGTCGGAGCTCGGTGGTTTCTTCGTCTCTATGGTACTCCAAGAGGCTAGTTTTGAGGTCATCGTTCAAAAAATCTAGGCAACAAACCCGAAGAAAACAAGTCAACAGGGCTAGTTTTAAGGTCGTCGTTCCAGAAGTCTAAGCGACAACGCTAGTCATCAGGTCATCGTTCGACAAATTAAGCAACATGTTCGAGGAATCAAGGCAACAAGACTAGTTTTTGGGTCGTAATTCGAGCAATCAAGACAACGCGGATAGCTCCCCGGTTCTCCAAGAGGCTCGTTTTCAGGTCATCGTTCGAAAACCCAAGGCAACAAGCTCAAGAAAACATGGAAACAGGGCTAGTTTCAAGGTCATCGTCCAAGAAATCTAAGCAACAACGCCATTCATCATGTCATCATTCGACAAATCAACGCAACATGTTCGAGGAATCAAGGCGACAAGGCTAGTTTTTGAGTCGTAATTCGAGAAATCAAGCCAACGTGGATTGCTTCTCGGTTTTCCAAGAGGCTAGTTTTCAGGTCATCGTTCAAAAAATCAAGCCAACAAGCTCAAGAAAACAAGGCAACACGACTAGTTTCAAGGTCGTCGTTCAAGAAATCTAAGCCACAACGCTACTCATCAGGTCATCGTTCGACAAATTAAGCAACATGTTCGAGGAATCAAGGCAACAAGACTAGTTTTTGGGTCGTAATTCGAGCAATCAAGGCAACGCGGATAGCTCCCCGGTTCTCCAAGAGGCCCGTTTTCAGGTCATCGTTCACAAGATCAAGGAAACCAAGGTCGTCGTTCAACGAATCTAGGCAGCGATGCTCATCATCGGGTCATCGTTCGACAATTTAAGGCAACATGTTCAAGGAATCAAGGCAACGGTGTTAGTTTCTGGGTCGTCGTTGGAGCTATCAAGGCAACGTGCTGGGGGGGTGCGATTCTTTCACGGGTCTAGGGGCTTGCCTTTTCGATGCTCGCTGGTGGCTTCGGTCTCCATGGTCCCCCCTATATATACATATTGCACGAAGAGCTTGGTGACAGGAACAGACATTGATTTTCCATATCATGCATAATTTTTTGGAACCAGCACGACGTGGGGCAATTTTAGTCGCGATCAGGTTTTTCATCGGTGAAAATGGGCCGCTTGCGAGGATCTCGTCGAGGAGTGGCTGGTCGCGACCTGGTTTCACCAAGCAAACGCAAATCGCGACTTGGATATCACCGGTGAGCTTGGCCGATGGCCTTGCCTTGGCTTTGCCCTTGGTCGTAACAGCCTCGACGTTGCTGGTCGCTCACCCACCTTCGGGAAGCCTGTGGGGCGTCACTCCCACCCTTCCCCTATATATACATATTGCGCAAACAGCTTGGTGACAGGAACACACATTGATTTTCCATATCACGCATAATATTTTGGAACTAGCACGACGTGGGGCAATTTTGGTCGCGATCAGGTTTTTCGTCGGTGAAAATGGGTCGCTTGCGAGGATCTCGTCGAGGAGTGGCTGGTCGCGATTTGGTTTCACCAACCAAACGCAAATCGCGACTTGGATATCACCGGTGAGGTTGGCCGATGGCCTTGCCTTGGCTTTGCCCTTGGTCGTAGCAGCCTCTACGTCGCTGGTCGCCCACCCACCTTCGGGACGCCTGTGGGGCGTCACTCCCACCCTTCCCCTATATATACATATTGCACAAAGAGCTTGGTGACAGGAACATACATTGATTTCCCCCGGGATGCATAATTTTGCAAAAAAACGTCCACAACTCCCTCAAATTAAGTCGGATTTTGACGAAATTTTGCGTGGCTCTTTATTAACACGAATAATGTACTTTTCAAAAAAAAAAAAAAAAAAAAAATATATGTTTTTGGTCCGTAATTACCCGGATTACCGAAGCTTCGACACTTGTACACACACACTACCGAACTTTAACTTTCGAATTGGCAAAAACCCATTGAATGAAAGTTGCTCGAAATCATTGATTTTCCTGGTAAAATTTCTTTTGTGATCGAGAAAATGTGCACGGGTTTTACCGATCAATATGTGATTTCGGCTAACTTTCATCGGGTTGGGTCGACTTTGGTCACCGGGTGGTCTTGTACTTCCGAATTAGCAAAAACCCATTGAATGAAAGTTGCTCGGAAACCTTGATTTACAGGGCAAAATTCCTTTCGTGATCGAGAAAATGTGCACGGATTTCGAGTTACCGAGCAAAATGCGATTTTGGCTAACTTTCACCGCGTCTTGTCGTCTTTGGTCACCTGGTGATCTGGTACTTCCGAATCAGCGAAAACCCATTAAATGAAAGTTGCTCGAAATCATTGATTTGCCTAGTAAAATTTCTTTCGTGATCGAGGAAATGTGCATGGATTTCGAGTTGTCGAGCAAAATATGCTTTTGGCCAGGTTTCATCGGGTTACTCACCGGTAAATCTTGGCCGTATCTAGTCTTGGCCGAGTCGAAAAATCCCAGACGCTATAATTCTATTTAACTCGCCAAAATGAAAGCCGGTTTGGCACGAATTGGACAAGGATAAAGGACCTTACAAAAATAAAACCCGGTGACCGGGCCGTAAGTCACCAACAACGGTGACGCGGCCTCCGATAAGAACACATAACAACCCAAGCTGATGACTTGCGCTTTACTAGGACCACCGATTATACTTTGTTTCCTCGTAAGACGTCAAAAATGCCGAAATAGCAACATATACTCGTTTAATATGGGCAAGCATCGTGTGTAGTGACTTCGACGGTGTTTGATAATTCAAGGCAGCATGTTTCCGGGTAGTAGTTTGATAATTCAAGTCAACATGTTCGAGTGATCAAGGCAGCAAGGCTTGTTTTCAGTTCGTCGTTCGAGAAACACGCACAGCATGTTGTATGAATTAAAGGCGCTCCATAAATCAAAGGCAACACGCCAGCTTTCAGCCGTCGTCCGAGAAAGGCCGCCAACATTTTACTTAAACCAAAGAATCGTTCGTGAAATCAAGGCAACGGGGCAAATTTTAAGTCCTTCGTTCCAAAAACCAAGCCATCAGGTTCGATATATCAAGGCAACATGGCTTGTTTTTCAGGTCTTCGTTCGAAAAATCAAGGCAACGGGCACTGCTCTCCGCTCGTCATTCGAGATATCAAGACATCATGTTCTAGAAACCAAGGCCACAGGGCTAGTTTTCAGGTCATCGTTCTAAAAATCAAGGCAACAAAAAAGGTAGCAGGCCTAGTTTCAAGCTCATCGTTCAAGAAATCTAAGCAACAAGTTCAAATAATCAGGGCAACAAGGCTAGTTTATAGGTCGTCGCTCGAGAAAACAAGGCAAGATGTTGGGGCGGGCTTCCTTCACGGGTCATTGGGCTTGCCTTCTCGGTGCTCGATGGTAGCTTCGTCGCCATCAAGGCAATGGGGATAGCAATCAGGATTTCGTTTGAGATATCAAGACAACATGCCCTACAGTTCAAGGACACAAGGCTAGTTTTCAGGTCATTGTTCTAAAAGTCAAGGCAACATGTTCAAGCAATCAAGGCAACAGACGTTGATTTGCCCGAGGATGCATAATTTTAAGTATGCGCACGATGTCGGGAGAAATCAACACATCGTGGCTAGTTTTCAGGTCATCGTTCAAGAAACCAAGGCCCCAAACGGCTAGTTTTCAGGTCATCTAGGCAAGTTTTCTAGGCAATGTGCTCCAGTATTCAAGGCAACCATGCATGTTTTGCAGGTTGTCCTTAGTGATATCAAGGAAACGTGTTCCAACAATCAAGGTAACGAGGCTATTTTCCAGGTCGTTGTTTAAGAAATAAAGACAACGGGGCTAGGTTTCGGGACATCGTTCGACATGTCAAGGCAGCGTGTTGGAGAAATCAAGGCAACATGGAACTAGTTAACAAGGCAACGTGGTGGGGGAGGCGTCTTTCAGGGCCATCGTTCGATAAATCTAGGCAACAGGGCTTGTCATCAGGTCATCGTTCGAAAAAACAATTCAACAAGTTCGAGTAATCAAGGCAACATGGCATCTTTTCTGTTCGTCGCTCGGGCAACCAAGGCAACATATTGTGGGTGGGCTTTTTCCATGGGTCTTGTGGCTTGCCTTGTCGGAGCTCGGTGGTTTCTTCGTCTCTATGGTACTCCAAGAGGCTAGTTTTGAGGTCATCGTTCAAAAAATCTAGGCAACAAACCCGAAGAAAACAAGTCAACAGGGCTAGTTTTAAGGTCGTCGTTCCAGAAGTCTAAGCGACAACGCTAGTCATCAGGTCATCGTTCGACAAATTAAGCAACATGTTCGAGGAATCAAGGCAACAAGACTAGTTTTTGGGTCGTAATTCGAGCAATCAAGACAACGCGGATAGCTCCCCGGTTCTCCAAGAGGCTCGTTTTCAGGTCATCGTTCGAAAACCCAAGGCAACAAGCTCAAGAAAACATGGAAACAGGGCTAGTTTCAAGGTCATCGTCCAAGAAATCTAAGCAACAACGCCATTCATCATGTCATCATTCGACAAATCAACGCAACATGTTCGAGGAATCAAGGCGACAAGGCTAGTTTTTGAGTCGTAATTCGAGAAATCAAGCCAACGTGGATTGCTTCTCGGTTTTCCAAGAGGCTAGTTTTCAGGTCATCGTTCAAAAAATCAAGCCAACAAGCTCAAGAAAACAAGGCAACACGACTAGTTTCAAGGTCGTCGTTCAAGAAATCTAAGCCACAACGCTACTCATCAGGTCATCGTTCGACAAATTAAGCAACATGTTCGAGGAATCAAGGCAACAAGACTAGTTTTTGGGTCGTAATTCGAGCAATCAAGGCAACGCGGATAGCTCCCCGGTTCTCCAAGAGGCCCGTTTTCAGGTCATCGTTCACAAGATCAAGGAAACCAAGGTCGTCGTTCAACGAATCTAGGCAGCGATGCTCATCATCGGGTCATCGTTCGACAATTTAAGGCAACATGTTCAAGGAATCAAGGCAACGGTGTTAGTTTCTGGGTCGTCGTTGGAGCTATCAAGGCAACGTGCTGGGGGGGTGCGATTCTTTCACGGGTCTAGGGGCTTGCCTTTTCGATGCTCGCTGGTGGCTTCGGTCTCCATGGTCCCCCCTATATATACATATTGCACGAAGAGCTTGGTGACAGGAACAGACATTGATTTTCCATATCATGCATAATTTTTTGGAACCAGCACGACGTGGGGCAATTTTAGTCGCGATCAGGTTTTTCATCGGTGAAAATGGGCCGCTTGCGAGGATCTCGTCGAGGAGTGGCTGGTCGCGACCTGGTTTCACCAAGCAAACGCAAATCGCGACTTGGATATCACCGGTGAGCTTGGCCGATGGCCTTGCCTTGGCTTTGCCCTTGGTCGTAACAGCCTCGACGTTGCTGGTCGCTCACCCACCTTCGGGAAGCCTGTGGGGCGTCACTCCCACCCTTCCCCTATATATACATATTGCGCAAACAGCTTGGTGACAGGAACACACATTGATTTTCCATATCACGCATAATATTTTGGAACTAGCACGACGTGGGGCAATTTTGGTCGCGATCAGGTTTTTCGTCGGTGAAAATGGGTCGCTTGCGAGGATCTCGTCGAGGAGTGGCTGGTCGCGATTTGGTTTCACCAACCAAACGCAAATCGCGACTTGGATATCACCGGTGAGGTTGGCCGATGGCCTTGCCTTGGCTTTGCCCTTGGTCGTAGCAGCCTCTACGTCGCTGGTCGCCCACCCACCTTCGGGACGCCTGTGGGGCGTCACTCCCACCCTTCCCCTATATATACATATTGCACAAAGAGCTTGGTGACAGGAACATACATTGATTTCCCCCGGGATGCATAATTTTGCAAAAAAACGTCCACAACTCCCTCAAATTAAGTCGGATTTTGACGAAATTTTGCGTGGCTCTTTATTAACACGAATAATGTACTTTTCAAAAAAAAAAAAAAAATATATATATGTTTTTGGTCCGTAATTACCCGGATTACCGAAGCTTCGACACTTGTACACACACTACCGAACTTTAACTTTCGAATTGGCAAAAACCCATTGAATGAAAGTTGCTCGAAATCATTGATTTTCCTGGTAAAATTTCTTTTGTGATCGAGAAAATGTGCACGGGTTTTACCGATCAATATGTGATTTCGGCTAACTTTCATCGGGTTGGGTCGACTTTGGTCACCGGGTGGTCTTGTACTTCCGAATTAGCAAAAACCCATTGAATGAAAGTTGCTCGGAAACCTTGATTTACAGGGCAAAATTCCTTTCGTGATCGAGAAAATGTGCACGGATTTCGAGTTACCGAGCAAAATGCGATTTTGGCTAACTTTCACCGCGTCTTGTCGTCTTTGGTCACCTGGTGATCTGGTACTTCCGAATCAGCGAAAACCCATTAAATGAAAGTTGCTCGAAATCATTGATTTGCCTAGTAAAATTTCTTTCGTGATCGAGGAAATGTGCATGGATTTCGAGTTGTCGAGCAAAATATGCTTTTGGCCAGGTTTCATCGGGTTACTCACCGGTAAATCTTGGCCGTATCTAGTCTTGGCCGAGTCGAAAAATCCCAGACGCTATAATTCTATTTAACTCGCCAAAATGAAAGCCGGTTTGGCACGAATTGGACAAGGATAAAGGACCTTACAAAAATAAAACCCGGTGACCGGGCCGTAAGTCACCAACAACGGTGACGCGGCCTCCGATAAGAACACATAACAACCCAAGCTGATGACTTGCGCTTTACTAGGACCACCGATTATACTTTGTTTCCTCGTAAGACGTCAAAAATGCCGAAATAGCAACATATACTCGTTTAATATGGGCAAGCATCGTGTGTAGTGACTTCGACGGTGTTTGATAATTCAAGGCAGCATGTTTCCGGGTAGTAGTTTGATAATTCAAGTCAACATGTTCGAGTGATCAAGGCAGCAAGGCTTGTTTTCAGTTCGTCGTTCGAGAAACACGCACAGCATGTTGTATGAATTAAAGGCGCTCCATAAATCAAAGGCAACACGCCAGCTTTCAGCCGTCGTCCGAGAAAGGCCGCCAACATTTTACTTAAACCAAAGAATCGTTCGTGAAATCAAGGCAACGGGGCAAATTTTAAGTCCTTCGTTCCAAAAACCAAGCCATCAGGTTCGATATATCAAGGCAACATGGCTTGTTTTTCAGGTCTTCGTTCGAAAAATCAAGGCAACGGGCACTGCTCTCCGCTCGTCATTCGAGATATCAAGACATCATGTTCTAGAAACCAAGGCCACAGGGCTAGTTTTCAGGTCATCGTTCTAAAAATCAAGGCAACAAAAAAGGTAGCAGGCCTAGTTTCAAGCTCATCGTTCAAGAAATCTAAGCAACAAGTTCAAATAATCAGGGCAACAAGGCTAGTTTATAGGTCGTCGCTCGAGAAAACAAGGCAAGATGTTGGGGCGGGCTTCCTTCACGGGTCATTGGGCTTGCCTTCTCGGTGCTCGATGGTAGCTTCGTCGCCATCAAGGCAATGGGGATAGCAATCAGGATTTCGTTTGAGATATCAAGACAACATGCCCTACAGTTCAAGGACACAAGGCTAGTTTTCAGGTCATTGTTCTAAAAGTCAAGGCAACATGTTCAAGCAATCAAGGCAACAGACGTTGATTTGCCCGAGGATGCATAATTTTAAGTATGCGCACGATGTCGGGAGAAATCAACACATCGTGGCTAGTTTTCAGGTCATCGTTCAAGAAACCAAGGCCCCAAACGGCTAGTTTTCAGGTCATCTAGGCAAGTTTTCTAGGCAATGTGCTCCAGTATTCAAGGCAACCATGCATGTTTTGCAGGTTGTCCTTAGTGATATCAAGGAAACGTGTTCCAACAATCAAGGTAACGAGGCTATTTTCCAGGTCGTTGTTTAAGAAATAAAGACAACGGGGCTAGGTTTCGGGACATCGTTCGACATGTCAAGGCAGCGTGTTGGAGAAATCAAGGCAACATGGAACTAGTTAACAAGGCAACGTGGTGGGGGAGGCGTCTTTCAGGGCCATCGTTCGATAAATCTAGGCAACAGGGCTTGTCATCAGGTCATCGTTCGAAAAAACAATTCAACAAGTTCGAGTAATCAAGGCAACATGGCATCTTTTCTGTTCGTCGCTCGGGCAACCAAGGCAACATATTGTGGGTGGGCTTTTTCCATGGGTCTTGTGGCTTGCCTTGTCGGAGCTCGGTGGTTTCTTCGTCTCTATGGTACTCCAAGAGGCTAGTTTTGAGGTCATCGTTCAAAAAATCTAGGCAACAAACCCGAAGAAAACAAGTCAACAGGGCTAGTTTTAAGGTCGTCGTTCCAGAAGTCTAAGCGACAACGCTAGTCATCAGGTCATCGTTCGACAAATTAAGCAACATGTTCGAGGAATCAAGGCAACAAGACTAGTTTTTGGGTCGTAATTCGAGCAATCAAGACAACGCGGATAGCTCCCCGGTTCTCCAAGAGGCTCGTTTTCAGGTCATCGTTCGAAAACCCAAGGCAACAAGCTCAAGAAAACATGGAAACAGGGCTAGTTTCAAGGTCATCGTCCAAGAAATCTAAGCAACAACGCCATTCATCATGTCATCATTCGACAAATCAACGCAACATGTTCGAGGAATCAAGGCGACAAGGCTAGTTTTTGAGTCGTAATTCGAGAAATCAAGCCAACGTGGATTGCTTCTCGGTTTTCCAAGAGGCTAGTTTTCAGGTCATCGTTCAAAAAATCAAGCCAACAAGCTCAAGAAAACAAGGCAACACGACTAGTTTCAAGGTCGTCGTTCAAGAAATCTAAGCCACAACGCTACTCATCAGGTCATCGTTCGACAAATTAAGCAACATGTTCGAGGAATCAAGGCAACAAGACTAGTTTTTGGGTCGTAATTCGAGCAATCAAGGCAACGCGGATAGCTCCCCGGTTCTCCAAGAGGCCCGTTTTCAGGTCATCGTTCACAAGATCAAGGAAACCAAGGTCGTCGTTCAACGAATCTAGGCAGCGATGCTCATCATCGGGTCATCGTTCGACAATTTAAGGCAACATGTTCAAGGAATCAAGGCAACGGTGTTAGTTTCTGGGTCGTCGTTGGAGCTATCAAGGCAACGTGCTGGGGGGGTGCGATTCTTTCACGGGTCTAGGGGCTTGCCTTTTCGATGCTCGCTGGTGGCTTCGGTCTCCATGGTCCCCCCTATATATACATATTGCACGAAGAGCTTGGTGACAGGAACAGACATTGATTTTCCATATCATGCATAATTTTTTGGAACCAGCACGACGTGGGGCAATTTTAGTCGCGATCAGGTTTTTCATCGGTGAAAATGGGCCGCTTGCGAGGATCTCGTCGAGGAGTGGCTGGTCGCGACCTGGTTTCACCAAGCAAACGCAAATCGCGACTTGGATATCACCGGTGAGCTTGGCCGATGGCCTTGCCTTGGCTTTGCCCTTGGTCGTAACAGCCTCGACGTTGCTGGTCGCTCACCCACCTTCGGGAAGCCTGTGGGGCGTCACTCCCACCCTTCCCCTATATATACATATTGCGCAAACAGCTTGGTGACAGGAACACACATTGATTTTCCATATCACGCATAATATTTTGGAACTAGCACGACGTGGGGCAATTTTGGTCGCGATCAGGTTTTTCGTCGGTGAAAATGGGTCGCTTGCGAGGATCTCGTCGAGGAGTGGCTGGTCGCGATTTGGTTTCACCAACCAAACGCAAATCGCGACTTGGATATCACCGGTGAGGTTGGCCGATGGCCTTGCCTTGGCTTTGCCCTTGGTCGTAGCAGCCTCTACGTCGCTGGTCGCCCACCCACCTTCGGGACGCCTGTGGGGCGTCACTCCCACCCTTCCCCTATATATACATATTGCACAAAGAGCTTGGTGACAGGAACATACATTGATTTCCCCCGGGATGCATAATTTTGCAAAAAAACGTCCACAACTCCCTCAAATTAAGTCGGATTTTGACGAAATTTTGCGTGGCTCTTTATTAACACGAATAATGTACTTTTCAAAAAAAAAAAAAAATAATAAATATATGTTTTTGGTCCGTAATTACCCGGATTACCGAAGCTTCGACACTTGTACACACACACTACCGAACTTTAACTTTCGAATTGGCAAAAACCCATTGAATGAAAGTTGCTCGAAATCATTGATTTTCCTGGTAAAATTTCTTTTGTGATCGAGAAAATGTGCACGGGTTTTACCGATCAATATGTGATTTCGGCTAACTTTCATCGGGTTGGGTCGACTTTGGTCACCGGGTGGTCTTGTACTTCCGAATTAGCAAAAACCCATTGAATGAAAGTTGCTCGGAAACCTTGATTTACAGGGCAAAATTCCTTTCGTGATCGAGAAAATGTGCACGGATTTCGAGTTACCGAGCAAAATGCGATTTTGGCTAACTTTCACCGCGTCTTGTCGTCTTTGGTCACCTGGTGATCTGGTACTTCCGAATCAGCGAAAACCCATTAAATGAAAGTTGCTCGAAATCATTGATTTGCCTAGTAAAATTTCTTTCGTGATCGAGGAAATGTGCATGGATTTCGAGTTGTCGAGCAAAATATGCTTTTGGCCAGGTTTCATCGGGTTACTCACCGGTAAATCTTGGCCGTATCTAGTCTTGGCCGAGTCGAAAAATCCCAGACGCTATAATTCTATTTAACTCGCCAAAATGAAAGCCGGTTTGGCACGAATTGGACAAGGATAAAGGACCTTACAAAAATAAAACCCGGTGACCGGGCCGTAAGTCACCAACAACGGTGACGCGGCCTCCGATAAGAACACATAACAACCCAAGCTGATGACTTGCGCTTTACTAGGACCACCGATTATACTTTGTTTCCTCGTAAGACGTCAAAAATGCCGAAATAGCAACATAT
The DNA here is from genome assembly GCF_052625555.1 of Lactuca saligna. Lineage (NCBI taxonomy): Eukaryota > Viridiplantae > Streptophyta > Magnoliopsida > Asterales > Asteraceae > Lactuca > Lactuca saligna. Next base: position 27,668,025 of record NC_136417.1, read on the forward strand.
ACTCGTTTAATATGGGCAAGCATCGTGTGTAGTGACTTCGACGGTGTTTGATAATTCAAGGCAGCATGTTTCCGGGTAGTAGTTTGATAATTCAAGTCAACATGTTCGAGTGATCAAGGCAGCAAGGCTTGTTTTCAGTTCGTCGTTCGAGAAACACGCACAGCATGTTGTATGAATTAAAGGCGCTCCATAAATCAAAGGCAACACGCCAGCTTTCAGCCGTCGTCCGAGAAAGGCCGCCAACATTTTACTTAAACCAAAGAATCGTTCGTGAAATCAAGGCAACGGGGCAAATTTTAAGTCCTTCGTTCCAAAAACCAAGCCATCAGGTTCGATATATCAAGGCAACATGGCTTGTTTTTCAGGTCTTCGTTCGAAAAATCAAGGCAACGGGCACTGCTCTCCGCTCGTCATTCGAGATATCAAGACATCATGTTCTAGAAACCAAGGCCACAGGGCTAGTTTTCAGGTCATCGTTCTAAAAATCAAGGCAACAAAAAAGGTAGCAGGCCTAGTTTCAAGCTCATCGTTCAAGAAATCTAAGCAACAAGTTCAAATAATCAGGGCAACAAGGCTAGTTTATAGGTCGTCGCTCGAGAAAACAAGGCAAGATGTTGGGGCGGGCTTCCTTCACGGGTCATTGGGCTTGCCTTCTCGGTGCTCGATGGTAGCTTCGTCGCCATCAAGGCAATGGGGATAGCAATCAGGATTTCGTTTGAGATATCAAGACAACATGCCCTACAGTTCAAGGACACAAGGCTAGTTTTCAGGTCATTGTTCTAAAAGTCAAGGCAACATGTTCAAGCAATCAAGGCAACAGACGTTGATTTGCCCGAGGATGCATAATTTTAAGTATGCGCACGATGTCGGGAGAAATCAACACATCGTGGCTAGTTTTCAGGTCATCGTTCAAGAAACCAAGGCCCCAAACGGCTAGTTTTCAGGTCATCTAGGCAAGTTTTCTAGGCAATGTGCTCCAGTATTCAAGGCAACCATGCATGTTTTGCAGGTTGTCCTTAGTGATATCAAGGAAACGTGTTCCAACAATCAAGGTAACGAGGCTATTTTCCAGGTCGTTGTTTAAGAAATAAAGACAACGGGGCTAGGTTTCGGGACATCGTTCGACATGTCAAGGCAGCGTGTTGGAGAAATCAAGGCAACATGGAACTAGTTAACAAGGCAACGTGGTGGGGGAGGCGTCTTTCAGGGCCATCGTTCGATAAATCTAGGCAACAGGGCTTGTCATCAGGTCATCGTTCGAAAAAACAATTCAACAAGTTCGAGTAATCAAGGCAACATGGCATCTTTTCTGTTCGTCGCTCGGGCAACCAAGGCAACATATTGTGGGTGGGCTTTTTCCATGGGTCTTGTGGCTTGCCTTGTCGGAGCTCGGTGGTTTCTTCGTCTCTATGGTACTCCAAGAGGCTAGTTTTGAGGTCATCGTTCAAAAAATCTAGGCAACAAACCCGAAGAAAACAAGTCAACAGGGCTAGTTTTAAGGTCGTCGTTCCAGAAGTCTAAGCGACAACGCTAGTCATCAGGTCATCGTTCGACAAATTAAGCAACATGTTCGAGGAATCAAGGCAACAAGACTAGTTTTTGGGTCGTAATTCGAGCAATCAAGACAACGCGGATAGCTCCCCGGTTCTCCAAGAGGCTCGTTTTCAGGTCATCGTTCGAAAACCCAAGGCAACAAGCTCAAGAAAACATGGAAACAGGGCTAGTTTCAAGGTCATCGTCCAAGAAATCTAAGCAACAACGCCATTCATCATGTCATCATTCGACAAATCAACGCAACATGTTCGAGGAATCAAGGCGACAAGGCTAGTTTTTGAGTCGTAATTCGAGAAATCAAGCCAACGTGGATTGCTTCTCGGTTTTCCAAGAGGCTAGTTTTCAGGTCATCGTTCAAAAAATCAAGCCAACAAGCTCAAGAAAACAAGGCAACACGACTAGTTTCAAGGTCGTCGTTCAAGAAATCTAAGCCACAACGCTACTCATCAGGTCATCGTTCGACAAATTAAGCAACATGTTCGAGGAATCAAGGCAACAAGACTAGTTTTTGGGTCGTAATTCGAGCAATCAAGGCAACGCGGATAGCTCCCCGGTTCTCCAAGAGGCCCGTTTTCAGGTCATCGTTCACAAGATCAAGGAAACCAAGGTCGTCGTTCAACGAATCTAGGCAGCGATGCTCATCATCGGGTCATCGTTCGACAATTTAAGGCAACATGTTCAAGGAATCAAGGCAACGGTGTTAGTTTCTGGGTCGTCGTTGGAGCTATCAAGGCAACGTGCTGGGGGGGTGCGATTCTTTCACGGGTCTAGGGGCTTGCCTTTTCGATGCTCGCTGGTGGCTTCGGTCTCCATGGTCCCCCCTATATATACATATTGCACGAAGAGCTTGGTGACAGGAACAGACATTGATTTTCCATATCATGCATAATTTTTTGGAACCAGCACGACGTGGGGCAATTTTAGTCGCGATCAGGTTTTTCATCGGTGAAAATGGGCCGCTTGCGAGGATCTCGTCGAGGAGTGGCTGGTCGCGACCTGGTTTCACCAAGCAAACGCAAATCGCGACTTGGATATCACCGGTGAGCTTGGCCGATGGCCTTGCCTTGGCTTTGCCCTTGGTCGTAACAGCCTCGACGTTGCTGGTCGCTCACCCACCTTCGGGAAGCCTGTGGGGCGTCACTCCCACCCTTCCCCTATATATACATATTGCGCAAACAGCTTGGTGACAGGAACACACATTGATTTTCCATATCACGCATAATATTTTGGAACTAGCACGACGTGGGGCAATTTTGGTCGCGATCAGGTTTTTCGTCGGTGAAAATGGGTCGCTTGCGAGGATCTCGTCGAGGAGTGGCTGGTCGCGATTTGGTTTCACCAACCAAACGCAAATCGCGACTTGGATATCACCGGTGAGGTTGGCCGATGGCCTTGCCTTGGCTTTGCCCTTGGTCGTAGCAGCCTCTACGTCGCTGGTCGCCCACCCACCTTCGGGACGCCTGTGGGGCGTCACTCCCACCCTTCCCCTATATATACATATTGCACAAAGAGCTTGGTGACAGGAACATACATTGATTTCCCCCGGGATGCATAATTTTGCAAAAAAACGTCCACAACTCCCTCAAATTAAGTCGGATTTTGACGAAATTTTGCGTGGCTCTTTATTAACACGAATAATGTACTTTTCAAAAAAAAAAAATATATATATATATATGTTTTTGGTCCGTAATTACCCGGATTACCGAAGCTTCGACACTTGTACACACACTACCGAACTTTAACTTTCGAATTGGCAAAAACCCATTGAATGAAAGTTGCTCGAAATCATTGATTTTCCTGGTAAAATTTCTTTTGTGATCGAGAAAATGTGCACGGGTTTTACCGATCAATATGTGATTTCGGCTAACTTTCATCGGGTTGGGTCGACTTTGGTCACCGGGTGGTCTTGTACTTCCGAATTAGCAAAAACCCATTGAATGAAAGTTGCTCGGAAACCTTGATTTACAGGGCAAAATTCCTTTCGTGATCGAGAAAATGTGCACGGATTTCGAGTTACCGAGCAAAATGCGATTTTGGCTAACTTTCACCGCGTCTTGTCGTCTTTGGTCACCTGGTGATCTGGTACTTCCGAATCAGCGAAAACCCATTAAATGAAAGTTGCTCGAAATCATTGATTTGCCTAGTAAAATTTCTTTCGTGATCGAGGAAATGTGCATGGATTTCGAGTTGTCGAGCAAAATATGCTTTTGGCCAGGTTTCATCGGGTTACTCACCGGTAAATCTTGGCCGTATCTAGTCTTGGCCGAGTCGAAAAATCCCAGACGCTATAATTCTATTTAACTCGCCAAAATGAAAGCCGGTTTGGCACGAATTGGACAAGGATAAAGGACCTTACAAAAATAAAACCCGGTGACCGGGCCGTAAGTCACCAACAACGGTGACGCGGCCTCCGATAAGAACACATAACAACCCAAGCTGATGACTTGCGCTTTACTAGGACCACCGATTATACTTTGTTTCCTCGTAAGACGTCAAAAATGCCGAAATAGCAACATATACTCGTTTAATATGGGCAAGCATCGTGTGTAGTGACTTCGACGGTGTTTGATAATTCAAGGCAGCATGTTTCCGGGTAGTAGTTTGATAATTCAAGTCAACATGTTCGAGTGATCAAGGCAGCAAGGCTTGTTTTCAGTTCGTCGTTCGAGAAACACGCACAGCATGTTGTATGAATTAAAGGCGCTCCATAAATCAAAGGCAACACGCCAGCTTTCAGCCGTCGTCCGAGAAAGGCCGCCAACATTTTACTTAAACCAAAGAATCGTTCGTGAAATCAAGGCAACGGGGCAAATTTTAAGTCCTTCGTTCCAAAAACCAAGCCATCAGGTTCGATATATCAAGGCAACATGGCTTGTTTTTCAGGTCTTCGTTCGAAAAATCAAGGCAACGGGCACTGCTCTCCGCTCGTCATTCGAGATATCAAGACATCATGTTCTAGAAACCAAGGCCACAGGGCTAGTTTTCAGGTCATCGTTCTAAAAATCAAGGCAACAAAAAAGGTAGCAGGCCTAGTTTCAAGCTCATCGTTCAAGAAATCTAAGCAACAAGTTCAAATAATCAGGGCAACAAGGCTAGTTTATAGGTCGTCGCTCGAGAAAACAAGGCAAGATGTTGGGGCGGGCTTCCTTCACGGGTCATTGGGCTTGCCTTCTCGGTGCTCGATGGTAGCTTCGTCGCCATCAAGGCAATGGGGATAGCAATCAGGATTTCGTTTGAGATATCAAGACAACATGCCCTACAGTTCAAGGACACAAGGCTAGTTTTCAGGTCATTGTTCTAAAAGTCAAGGCAACATGTTCAAGCAATCAAGGCAACAGACGTTGATTTGCCCGAGGATGCATAATTTTAAGTATGCGCACGATGTCGGGAGAAATCAACACATCGTGGCTAGTTTTCAGGTCATCGTTCAAGAAACCAAGGCCCCAAACGGCTAGTTTTCAGGTCATCTAGGCAAGTTTTCTAGGCAATGTGCTCCAGTATTCAAGGCAACCATGCATGTTTTGCAGGTTGTCCTTAGTGATATCAAGGAAACGTGTTCCAACAATCAAGGTAACGAGGCTATTTTCCAGGTCGTTGTTTAAGAAATAAAGACAACGGGGCTAGGTTTCGGGACATCGTTCGACATGTCAAGGCAGCGTGTTGGAGAAATCAAGGCAACATGGAACTAGTTAACAAGGCAACGTGGTGGGGGAGGCGTCTTTCAGGGCCATCGTTCGATAAATCTAGGCAACAGGGCTTGTCATCAGGTCATCGTTCGAAAAAACAATTCAACAAGTTCGAGTAATCAAGGCAACATGGCATCTTTTCTGTTCGTCGCTCGGGCAACCAAGGCAACATATTGTGGGTGGGCTTTTTCCATGGGTCTTGTGGCTTGCCTTGTCGGAGCTCGGTGGTTTCTTCGTCTCTATGGTACTCCAAGAGGCTAGTTTTGAGGTCATCGTTCAAAAAATCTAGGCAACAAACCCGAAGAAAACAAGTCAACAGGGCTAGTTTTAAGGTCGTCGTTCCAGAAGTCTAAGCGACAACGCTAGTCATCAGGTCATCGTTCGACAAATTAAGCAACATGTTCGAGGAATCAAGGCAACAAGACTAGTTTTTGGGTCGTAATTCGAGCAATCAAGACAACGCGGATAGCTCCCCGGTTCTCCAAGAGGCTCGTTTTCAGGTCATCGTTCGAAAACCCAAGGCAACAAGCTCAAGAAAACATGGAAACAGGGCTAGTTTCAAGGTCATCGTCCAAGAAATCTAAGCAACAACGCCATTCATCATGTCATCATTCGACAAATCAACGCAACATGTTCGAGGAATCAAGGCGACAAGGCTAGTTTTTGAGTCGTAATTCGAGAAATCAAGCCAACGTGGATTGCTTCTCGGTTTTCCAAGAGGCTAGTTTTCAGGTCATCGTTCAAAAAATCAAGCCAACAAGCTCAAGAAAACAAGGCAACACGACTAGTTTCAAGGTCGTCGTTCAAGAAATCTAAGCCACAACGCTACTCATCAGGTCATCGTTCGACAAATTAAGCAACATGTTCGAGGAATCAAGGCAACAAGACTAGTTTTTGGGTCGTAATTCGAGCAATCAAGGCAACGCGGATAGCTCCCCGGTTCTCCAAGAGGCCCGTTTTCAGGTCATCGTTCACAAGATCAAGGAAACCAAGGTCGTCGTTCAACGAATCTAGGCAGCGATGCTCATCATCGGGTCATCGTTCGACAATTTAAGGCAACATGTTCAAGGAATCAAGGCAACGGTGTTAGTTTCTGGGTCGTCGTTGGAGCTATCAAGGCAACGTGCTGGGGGGGTGCGATTCTTTCACGGGTCTAGGGGCTTGCCTTTTCGATGCTCGCTGGTGGCTTCGGTCTCCATGGTCCCCCCTATATATACATATTGCACGAAGAGCTTGGTGACAGGAACAGACATTGATTTTCCATATCATGCATAATTTTTTGGAACCAGCACGACGTGGGGCAATTTTAGTCGCGATCAGGTTTTTCATCGGTGAAAATGGGCCGCTTGCGAGGATCTCGTCGAGGAGTGGCTGGTCGCGACCTGGTTTCACCAAGCAAACGCAAATCGCGACTTGGATATCACCGGTGAGCTTGGCCGATGGCCTTGCCTTGGCTTTGCCCTTGGTCGTAACAGCCTCGACGTTGCTGGTCGCTCACCCACCTTCGGGAAGCCTGTGGGGCGTCACTCCCACCCTTCCCCTATATATACATATTGCGCAAACAGCTTGGTGACAGGAACACACATTGATTTTCCATATCACGCATAATATTTTGGAACTAGCACGACGTGGGGCAATTTTGGTCGCGATCAGGTTTTTCGTCGGTGAAAATGGGTCGCTTGCGAGGATCTCGTCGAGGAGTGGCTGGTCGCGATTTGGTTTCACCAACCAAACGCAAATCGCGACTTGGATATCACCGGTGAGGTTGGCCGATGGCCTTGCCTTGGCTTTGCCCTTGGTCGTAGCAGCCTCTACGTCGCTGGTCGCCCACCCACCTTCGGGACGCCTGTGGGGCGTCACTCCCACCCTTCCCCTATATATACATATTGCACAAAGAGCTTGGTGACAGGAACATACATTGATTTCCCCCGGGATGCATAATTTTGCAAAAAAACGTCCACAACTCCCTCAAATTAAGTCGGATTTTGACGAAATTTTGCGTGGCTCTTTATTAACACGAATAATGTACTTTTCAAAAAAAAAAAATATATATATATATATGTTTTTGGTCCGTAATTACCCGGATTACCGAAGCTTCGACACTTGTACACACACTACCGAACTTTAACTTTCGAATTGGCAAAAACCCATTGAATGAAAGTTGCTCGAAATCATTGATTTTCCTGGTAAAATTTCTTTTGTGATCGAGAAAATGTGCACGGGTTTTACCGATCAATATGTGATTTCGGCTAACTTTCATCGGGTTGGGTCGACTTTGGTCACCGGGTGGTCTTGTACTTCCGAATTAGCAAAAACCCATTGAATGAAAGTTGCTCGGAAACCTTGATTTACAGGGCAAAATTCCTTTCGTGATCGAGAAAATGTGCACGGATTTCGAGTTACCGAGCAAAATGCGATTTTGGCTAACTTTCACCGCGTCTTGTCGTCTTTGGTCACCTGGTGATCTGGTACTTCCGAATCAGCGAAAACCCATTAAATGAAAGTTGCTCGAAATCATTGATTTGCCTAGTAAAATTTCTTTCGTGATCGAGGAAATGTGCATGGATTTCGAGTTGTCGAGCAAAATATGCTTTTGGCCAGGTTTCATCGGGTTACTCACCGGTAAATCTTGGCCGTATCTAGTCTTGGCCGAGTCGAAAAATCCCAGACGCTATAATTCTATTTAACTCGCCAAAATGAAAGCCGGTTTGGCACGAATTGGACAAGGATAAAGGACCTTACAAAAATAAAACCCGGTGACCGGGCCGTAAGTCACCAACAACGGTGACGCGGCCTCCGATAAGAACACATAACAACCCAAGCTGATGACTTGCGCTTTACTAGGACCACCGATTATACTTTGTTTCCTCGTAAGACGTCAAAAATGCCGAAATAGCAACATATACTCGTTTAATATGGGCAAGCATCGTGTGTAGTGACTTCGACGGTGTTTGATAATTCAAGGCAGCATGTTTCCGGGTAGTAGTTTGATAATTCAAGTCAACATGTTCGAGTGATCAAGGCAGCAAGGCTTGTTTTCAGTTCGTCGTTCGAGAAACACGCACAGCATGTTGTATGAATTAAAGGCGCTCCATAAATCAAAGGCAACACGCCAGCTTTCAGCCGTCGTCCGAGAAAGGCCGCCAACATTTTACTTAAACCAAAGAATCGTTCGTGAAATCAAGGCAACGGGGCAAATTTTAAGTCCTTCGTTCCAAAAACCAAGCCATCAGGTTCGATATATCAAGGCAACATGGCTTGTTTTTCAGGTCTTCGTTCGAAAAATCAAGGCAACGGGCACTGCTCTCCGCTCGTCATTCGAGATATCAAGACATCATGTTCTAGAAACCAAGGCCACAGGGCTAGTTTTCAGGTCATCGTTCTAAAAATCAAGGCAACAAAAAAGGTAGCAGGCCTAGTTTCAAGCTCATCGTTCAAGAAATCTAAGCAACAAGTTCAAATAATCAGGGCAACAAGGCTAGTTTATAGGTCGTCGCTCGAGAAAACAAGGCAAGATGTTGGGGCGGGCTTCCTTCACGGGTCATTGGGCTTGCCTTCTCGGTGCTCGATGGTAGCTTCGTCGCCATCAAGGCAATGGGGATAGCAATCAGGATTTCGTTTGAGATATCAAGACAACATGCCCTACAGTTCAAGGACACAAGGCTAGTTTTCAGGTCATTGTTCTAAAAGTCAAGGCAACATGTTCAAGCAATCAAGGCAACAGACGTTGATTTGCCCGAGGATGCATAATTTTAAGTATGCGCACGATGTCGGGAGAAATCAACACATCGTGGCTAGTTTTCAGGTCATCGTTCAAGAAACCAAGGCCCCAAACGGCTAGTTTTCAGGTCATCTAGGCAAGTTTTCTAGGCAATGTGCTCCAGTATTCAAGGCAACCATGCATGTTTTGCAGGTTGTCCTTAGTGATATCAAGGAAACGTGTTCCAACAATCAAGGTAACGAGGCTATTTTCCAGGTCGTTGTTTAAGAAATAAAGACAACGGGGCTAGGTTTCGGGACATCGTTCGACATGTCAAGGCAGCGTGTTGGAGAAATCAAGGCAACATGGAACTAGTTAACAAGGCAACGTGGTGGGGGAGGCGTCTTTCAGGGCCATCGTTCGATAAATCTAGGCAACAGGGCTTGTCATCAGGTCATCGTTCGAAAAAACAATTCAACAAGTTCGAGTAATCAAGGCAACATGGCATCTTTTCTGTTCGTCGCTCGGGCAACCAAGGCAACATATTGTGGGTGGGCTTTTTCCATGGGTCTTGTGGCTTGCCTTGTCGGAGCTCGGTGGTTTCTTCGTCTCTATGGTACTCCAAGAGGCTAGTTTTGAGGTCATCGTTCAAAAAATCTAGGCAACAAACCCGAAGAAAACAAGTCAACAGGGCTAGTTTTAAGGTCGTCGTTCCAGAAGTCTAAGCGACAACGCTAGTCATCAGGTCATCGTTCGACAAATTAAGCAACATGTTCGAGGAATCAAGGCAACAAGACTAGTTTTTGGGTCGTAATTCGAGCAATCAAGACAACGCGGATAGCTCCCCGGTTCTCCAAGAGGCTCGTTTTCAGGTCATCGTTCGAAAACCCAAGGCAACAAGCTCAAGAAAACATGGAAACAGGGCTAGTTTCAAGGTCATCGTCCAAGAAATCTAAGCAACAACGCCATTCATCATGTCATCATTCGACAAATCAACGCAACATGTTCGAGGAATCAAGGCGACAAGGCTAGTTTTTGAGTCGTAATTCGAGAAATCAAGCCAACGTGGATTGCTTCTCGGTTTTCCAAGAGGCTAGTTTTCAGGTCATCGTTCAAAAAATCAAGCCAACAAGCTCAAGAAAACAAGGCAACACGACTAGTTTCAAGGTCGTCGTTCAAGAAATCTAAGCCACAACGCTACTCATCAGGTCATCGTTCGACAAATTAAGCAACATGTTCGAGGAATCAAGGCAACAAGACTAGTTTTTGGGTCGTAATTCGAGCAATCAAGGCAACGCGGATAGCTCCCCGGTTCTCCAAGAGGCCCGTTTTCAGGTCATCGTTCACAAGATCAAGGAAACCAAGGTCGTCGTTCAACGAATCTAGGCAGCGATGCTCATCATCGGGTCATCGTTCGACAATTTAAGGCAACATGTTCAAGGAATCAAGGCAACGGTGTTAGTTTCTGGGTCGTCGTTGGAGCTATCAAGGCAACGTGCTGGGGGGGTGCGATTCTTTCACGGGTCTAGGGGCTTGCCTTTTCGATGCTCGCTGGTGGCTTCGGTCTCCATGGTCCCCCCTATATATACATATTGCACGAAGAGCTTGGTGACAGGAACAGACATTGATTTTCCATATCATGCATAATTTTTTGGAACCAGCACGACGTGGGGCAATTTTAGTCGCGATCAGGTTTTTCATCGGTGAAAATGGGCCGCTTGCGAGGATCTCGTCGAGGAGTGGCTGGTCGCGACCTGGTTTCACCAAGCAAACGCAAATCGCGACTTGGATATCACCGGTGAGCTTGGCCGATGGCCTTGCCTTGGCTTTGCCCTTGGTCGTAACAGCCTCGACGTTGCTGGTCGCTCACCCACCTTCGGGAAGCCTGTGGGGCGTCACTCCCACCCTTCCCCTATATATACATATTGCGCAAACAGCTTGGTGACAGGAACACACATTGATTTTCCATATCACGCATAATATTTTGGAACTAGCACGACGTGGGGCAATTTTGGTCGCGATCAGGTTTTTCGTCGGTGAAAATGGGTCGCTTGCGAGGATCTCGTCGAGGAGTGGCTGGTCGCGATTTGGTTTCACCAACCAAACGCAAATCGCGACTTGGATATCACCGGTGAGGTTGGCCGATGGCCTTGCCTTGGCTTTGCCCTTGGTCGTAGCAGCCTCTACGTCGCTGGTCGCCCACCCACCTTCGGGACGCCTGTGGGGCGTCACTCCCACCCTTCCCCTATATATACATATTGCACAAAGAGCTTGGTGACAGGAACATACATTGATTTCCCCCGGGATGCATAATTTTGCAAAAAAACGTCCACAACTCCCTCAAATTAAGTCGGATTTTGACGAAATTTTGCGTGGCTCTTTATTAACACGAATAATGTACTTTTCAAAAAAAAAAAAATATATATATATATGTTTTTGGTCCGTAATTACCCGGATTACCGAAGCTTCGACACTTGTACACACACTACCGAACTTTAACTTTCGAATTGGCAAAAACCCATTGAATGAAAGTTGCTCGAAATCATTGATTTTCCTGGTAAAATTTCTTTTGTGATCGAGAAAATGTGCACGGGTTTTACCGATCAATATGTGATTTCGGCTAACTTTCATCGGGTTGGGTCGACTTTGGTCACCGGGTGGTCTTGTACTTCCGAATTAGCAAAAACCCATTGAATGAAAGTTGCTCGGAAACCTTGATTTACAGGGCAAAATTCCTTTCGTGATCGAGAAAATGTGCACGGATTTCGAGTTACCGAGCAAAATGCGATTTTGGCTAACTTTCACCGCGTCTTGTCGTCTTTGGTCACCTGGTGATCTGGTACTTCCGAATCAGCGAAAACCCATTAAATGAAAGTTGCTCGAAATCATTGATTTGCCTAGTAAAATTTCTTTCGTGATCGAGGAAATGTGCATGGATTTCGAGTTGTCGAGCAAAATATGCTTTTGGCCAGGTTTCATCGGGTTACTCACCGGTAAATCTTGGCCGTATCTAGTCTTGGCCGAGTCGAAAAATCCCAGACGCTATAATTCTATTTAACTCGCCAAAATGAAAGCCGGTTTGGCACGAATTGGACAAGGATAAAGGACCTTACAAAAATAAAACCCGGTGACCGGGCCGTAAGTCACCAACAACGGTGACGCGGCCTCCGATAAGAACACATAACAACCCAAGCTGATGACTTGCGCTTTACTAGGACCACCGATTATACTTTGTTTCCTCGTAAGACGTCAAAAATGCCGAAATAGCAACATATACTCGTTTAATATGGGCAAGCATCGTGTGTAGTGACTTCGACGGTGTTTGATAATTCAAGGCAGCATGTTTCCGGGTAGTAGTTTGATAATTCAAGTCAACATGTTCGAGTGATCAAGGCAGCAAGGCTTGTTTTCAGTTCGTCGTTCGAGAAACACGCACAGCATGTTGTATGAATTAAAGGCGCTCCATAAATCAAAGGCAACACGCCAGCTTTCAGCCGTCGTCCGAGAAAGGCCGCCAACATTTTACTTAAACCAAAGAATCGTTCGTGAAATCAAGGCAACGGGGCAAATTTTAAGTCCTTCGTTCCAAAAACCAAGCCATCAGGTTCGATATATCAAGGCAACATGGCTTGTTTTTCAGGTCTTCGTTCGAAAAATCAAGGCAACGGGCACTGCTCTCCGCTCGTCATTCGAGATATCAAGACATCATGTTCTAGAAACCAAGGCCACAGGGCTAGTTTTCAGGTCATCGTTCTAAAAATCAAGGCAACAAAAAAGGTAGCAGGCCTAGTTTCAAGCTCATCGTTCAAGAAATCTAAGCAACAAGTTCAAATAATCAGGGCAACAAGGCTAGTTTATAGGTCGTCGCTCGAGAAAACAAGGCAAGATGTTGGGGCGGGCTTCCTTCACGGGTCATTGGGCTTGCCTTCTCGGTGCTCGATGGTAGCTTCGTCGCCATCAAGGCAATGGGGATAGCAATCAGGATTTCGTTTGAGATATCAAGACAACATGCCCTACAGTTCAAGGACACAAGGCTAGTTTTCAGGTCATTGTTCTAAAAGTCAAGGCAACATGTTCAAGCAATCAAGGCAACAGACGTTGATTTGCCCGAGGATGCATAATTTTAAGTATGCGCACGATGTCGGGAGAAATCAACACATCGTGGCTAGTTTTCAGGTCATCGTTCAAGAAACCAAGGCCCCAAACGGCTAGTTTTCAGGTCATCTAGGCAAGTTTTCTAGGCAATGTGCTCCAGTATTCAAGGCAACCATGCATGTTTTGCAGGTTGTCCTTAGTGATATCAAGGAAACGTGTTCCAACAATCAAGGTAACGAGGCTATTTTCCAGGTCGTTGTTTAAGAAATAAAGACAACGGGGCTAGGTTTCGGGACATCGTTCGACATGTCAAGGCAGCGTGTTGGAGAAATCAAGGCAACATGGAACTAGTTAACAAGGCAACGTGGTGGGGGAGGCGTCTTTCAGGGCCATCGTTCGATAAATCTAGGCAACAGGGCTTGTCATCAGGTCATCGTTCGAAAAAACAATTCAACAAGTTCGAGTAATCAAGGCAACATGGCATCTTTTCTGTTCGTCGCTCGGGCAACCAAGGCAACATATTGTGGGTGGGCTTTTTCCATGGGTCTTGTGGCTTGCCTTGTCGGAGCTCGGTGGTTTCTTCGTCTCTATGGTACTCCAAGAGGCTAGTTTTGAGGTCATCGTTCAAAAAATCTAGGCAACAAACCCGAAGAAAACAAGTCAACAGGGCTAGTTTTAAGGTCGTCGTTCCAGAAGTCTAAGCGACAACGCTAGTCATCAGGTCATCGTTCGACAAATTAAGCAACATGTTCGAGGAATCAAGGCAACAAGACTAGTTTTTGGGTCGTAATTCGAGCAATCAAGACAACGCGGATAGCTCCCCGGTTCTCCAAGAGGCTCGTTTTCAGGTCATCGTTCGAAAACCCAAGGCAACAAGCTCAAGAAAACATGGAAACAGGGCTAGTTTCAAGGTCATCGTCCAAGAAATCTAAGCAACAACGCCATTCATCATGTCATCATTCGACAAATCAACGCAACATGTTCGAGGAATCAAGGCGACAAGGCTAGTTTTTGAGTCGTAATTCGAGAAATCAAGCCAACGTGGATTGCTTCTCGGTTTTCCAAGAGGCTAGTTTTCAGGTCATCGTTCAAAAAATCAAGCCAACAAGCTCAAGAAAACAAGGCAACACGACTAGTTTCAAGGTCGTCGTTCAAGAAATCTAAGCCACAACGCTACTCATCAGGTCATCGTTCGACAAATTAAGCAACATGTTCGAGGAATCAAGGCAACAAGACTAGTTTTTGGGTCGTAATTCGAGCAATCAAGGCAACGCGGATAGCTCCCCGGTTCTCCAAGAGGCCCGTTTTCAGGTCATCGTTCACAAGATCAAGGAAACCAAGGTCGTCGTTCAACGAATCTAGGCAGCGATGCTCATCATCGGGTCATCGTTCGACAATTTAAGGCAACATGTTCAAGGAATCAAGGCAACGGTGTTAGTTTCTGGGTCGTCGTTGGAGCTATCAAGGCAACGTGCTGGGGGGGTGCGATTCTTTCACGGGTCTAGGGGCTTGCCTTTTCGATGCTCGCTGGTGGCTTCGGTCTCCATGGTCCCCCCTATATATACATATTGCACGAAGAGCTTGGTGACAGGAACAGACATTGATTTTCCATATCATGCATAATTTTTTGGAACCAGCACGACGTGGGGCAATTTTAGTCGCGATCAGGTTTTTCATCGGTGAAAATGGGCCGCTTGCGAGGATCTCGTCGAGGAGTGGCTGGTCGCGACCTGGTTTCACCAAGCAAACGCAAATCGCGACTTGGATATCACCGGTGAGCTTGGCCGATGGCCTTGCCTTGGCTTTGCCCTTGGTCGTAACAGCCTCGACGTTGCTGGTCGCTCACCCACCTTCGGGAAGCCTGTGGGGCGTCACTCCCACCCTTCCCCTATATATACATATTGCGCAAACAGCTTGGTGACAGGAACACACATTGATTTTCCATATCACGCATAATATTTTGGAACTAGCACGACGTGGGGCAATTTTGGTCGCGATCAGGTTTTTCGTCGGTGAAAATGGGTCGCTTGCGAGGATCTCGTCGAGGAGTGGCTGGTCGCGATTTGGTTTCACCAACCAAACGCAAATCGCGACTTGGATATCACCGGTGAGGTTGGCCGATGGCCTTGCCTTGGCTTTGCCCTTGGTCGTAGCAGCCTCTACGTCGCTGGTCGCCCACCCACCTTCGGGACGCCTGTGGGGCGTCACTCCCACCCTTCCCCTATATATACATATTGCACAAAGAGCTTGGTGACAGGAACATACATTGATTTCCCCCGGGATGCATAATTTTGCAAAAAAACGTCCACAACTCCCTCAAATTAAGTCGGATTTTGACGAAATTTTGCGTGGCTCTTTATTAACACGAATAATGTACTTTTCAAAAAAAAAAAAAAAAAATATATATGTTTTTGGTCCGTAATTACCCGGATTACCGAAGCTTCGACACTTGTACACACACTACCGAACTTTAACTTTCGAATTGGCAAAAACCCATTGAATGAAAGTTGCTCGAAATCATTGATTTTCCTGGTAAAATTTCTTTTGTGATCGAGAAAATGTGCACGGGTTTTACCGATCAATATGTGATTTCGGCTAACTTTCATCGGGTTGGGTCGACTTTGGTCACCGGGTGGTCTTGTACTTCCGAATTAGCAAAAACCCATTGAATGAAAGTTGCTCGGAAACCTTGATTTACAGGGCAAAATTCCTTTCGTGATCGAGAAAATGTGCACGGATTTCGAGTTACCGAGCAAAATGCGATTTTGGCTAACTTTCACCGCGTCTTGTCGTCTTTGGTCACCTGGTGATCTGGTACTTCCGAATCAGCGAAAACCCATTAAATGAAAGTTGCTCGAAATCATTGATTTGCCTAGTAAAATTTCTTTCGTGATCGAGGAAATGTGCATGGATTTCGAGTTGTCGAGCAAAATATGCTTTTGGCCAGGTTTCATCGGGTTACTCACCGGTAAATCTTGGCCGTATCTAGTCTTGGCCGAGTCGAAAAATCCCAGACGCTATAATTCTATTTAACTCGCCAAAATGAAAGCCGGTTTGGCACGAATTGGACAAGGATAAAGGACCTTACAAAAATAAAACCCGGTGACCGGGCCGTAAGTCACCAACAACGGTGACGCGGCCTCCGATAAGAACACATAACAACCCAAGCTGATGACTTGCGCTTTACTAGGACCACCGATTATACTTTGTTTCCTCGTAAGACGTCAAAAATGCCGAAATAGCAACATATACTCGTTTAATATGGGCAAGCATCGTGTGTAGTGACTTCGACGGTGTTTGATAATTCAAGGCAGCATGTTTCCGGGTAGTAGTTTGATAATTCAAGTCAACATGTTCGAGTGATCAAGGCAGCAAGGCTTGTTTTCAGTTCGTCGTTCGAGAAACACGCACAGCATGTTGTATGAATTAAAGGCGCTCCATAAATCAAAGGCAACACGCCAGCTTTCAGCCGTCGTCCGAGAAAGGCCGCCAACATTTTACTTAAACCAAAGAATCGTTCGTGAAATCAAGGCAACGGGGCAAATTTTAAGTCCTTCGTTCCAAAAACCAAGCCATCAGGTTCGATATATCAAGGCAACATGGCTTGTTTTTCAGGTCTTCGTTCGAAAAATCAAGGCAACGGGCACTGCTCTCCGCTCGTCATTCGAGATATCAAGACATCATGTTCTAGAAACCAAGGCCACAGGGCTAGTTTTCAGGTCATCGTTCTAAAAATCAAGGCAACAAAAAAGGTAGCAGGCCTAGTTTCAAGCTCATCGTTCAAGAAATCTAAGCAACAAGTTCAAATAATCAGGGCAACAAGGCTAGTTTATAGGTCGTCGCTCGAGAAAACAAGGCAAGATGTTGGGGCGGGCTTCCTTCACGGGTCATTGGGCTTGCCTTCTCGGTGCTCGATGGTAGCTTCGTCGCCATCAAGGCAATGGGGATAGCAATCAGGATTTCGTTTGAGATATCAAGACAACATGCCCTACAGTTCAAGGACACAAGGCTAGTTTTCAGGTCATTGTTCTAAAAGTCAAGGCAACATGTTCAAGCAATCAAGGCAACAGACGTTGATTTGCCCGAGGATGCATAATTTTAAGTATGCGCACGATGTCGGGAGAAATCAACACATCGTGGCTAGTTTTCAGGTCATCGTTCAAGAAACCAAGGCCCCAAACGGCTAGTTTTCAGGTCATCTAGGCAAGTTTTCTAGGCAATGTGCTCCAGTATTCAAGGCAACCATGCATGTTTTGCAGGTTGTCCTTAGTGATATCAAGGAAACGTGTTCCAACAATCAAGGTAACGAGGCTATTTTCCAGGTCGTTGTTTAAGAAATAAAGACAACGGGGCTAGGTTTCGGGACATCGTTCGACATGTCAAGGCAGCGTGTTGGAGAAATCAAGGCAACATGGAACTAGTTAACAAGGCAACGTGGTGGGGGAGGCGTCTTTCAGGGCCATCGTTCGATAAATCTAGGCAACAGGGCTTGTCATCAGGTCATCGTTCGAAAAAACAATTCAACAAGTTCGAGTAATCAAGGCAACATGGCATCTTTTCTGTTCGTCGCTCGGGCAACCAAGGCAACATATTGTGGGTGGGCTTTTTCCATGGGTCTTGTGGCTTGCCTTGTCGGAGCTCGGTGGTTTCTTCGTCTCTATGGTACTCCAAGAGGCTAGTTTTGAGGTCATCGTTCAAAAAATCTAGGCAACAAACCCGAAGAAAACAAGTCAACAGGGCTAGTTTTAAGGTCGTCGTTCCAGAAGTCTAAGCGACAACGCTAGTCATCAGGTCATCGTTCGACAAATTAAGCAACATGTTCGAGGAATCAAGGCAACAAGACTAGTTTTTGGGTCGTAATTCGAGCAATCAAGACAACGCGGATAGCTCCCCGGTTCTCCAAGAGGCTCGTTTTCAGGTCATCGTTCGAAAACCCAAGGCAACAAGCTCAAGAAAACATGGAAACAGGGCTAGTTTCAAGGTCATCGTCCAAGAAATCTAAGCAACAACGCCATTCATCATGTCATCATTCGACAAATCAACGCAACATGTTCGAGGAATCAAGGCGACAAGGCTAGTTTTTGAGTCGTAATTCGAGAAATCAAGCCAACGTGGATTGCTTCTCGGTTTTCCAAGAGGCTAGTTTTCAGGTCATCGTTCAAAAAATCAAGCCAACAAGCTCAAGAAAACAAGGCAACACGACTAGTTTCAAGGTCGTCGTTCAAGAAATCTAAGCCACAACGCTACTCATCAGGTCATCGTTCGACAAATTAAGCAACATGTTCGAGGAATCAAGGCAACAAGACTAGTTTTTGGGTCGTAATTCGAGCAATCAAGGCAACGCGGATAGCTCCCCGGTTCTCCAAGAGGCCCGTTTTCAGGTCATCGTTCACAAGATCAAGGAAACCAAGGTCGTCGTTCAACGAATCTAGGCAGCGATGCTCATCATCGGGTCATCGTTCGACAATTTAAGGCAACATGTTCAAGGAATCAAGGCAACGGTGTTAGTTTCTGGGTCGTCGTTGGAGCTATCAAGGCAACGTGCTGGGGGGGTGCGATTCTTTCACGGGTCTAGGGGCTTGCCTTTTCGATGCTCGCTGGTGGCTTCGGTCTCCATGGTCCCCCCTATATATACATATTGCACGAAGAGCTTGGTGACAGGAACAGACATTGATTTTCCATATCATGCATAATTTTTTGGAACCAGCACGACGTGGGGCAATTTTAGTCGCGATCAGGTTTTTCATCGGTGAAAATGGGCCGCTTGCGAGGATCTCGTCGAGGAGTGGCTGGTCGCGACCTGGTTTCACCAAGCAAACGCAAATCGCGACTTGGATATCACCGGTGAGCTTGGCCGATGGCCTTGCCTTGGCTTTGCCCTTGGTCGTAACAGCCTCGACGTTGCTGGTCGCTCACCCACCTTCGGGAAGCCTGTGGGGCGTCACTCCCACCCTTCCCCTATATATACATATTGCGCAAACAGCTTGGTGACAGGAACACACATTGATTTTCCATATCACGCATAATATTTTGGAACTAGCACGACGTGGGGCAATTTTGGTCGCGATCAGGTTTTTCGTCGGTGAAAATGGGTCGCTTGCGAGGATCTCGTCGAGGAGTGGCTGGTCGCGATTTGGTTTCACCAACCAAACGCAAATCGCGACTTGGATATCACCGGTGAGGTTGGCCGATGGCCTTGCCTTGGCTTTGCCCTTGGTCGTAGCAGCCTCTACGTCGCTGGTCGCCCACCCACCTTCGGGACGCCTGTGGGGCGTCACTCCCACCCTTCCCCTATATATACATATTGCACAAAGAGCTTGGTGACAGGAACATACATTGATTTCCCCCGGGATGCATAATTTTGCAAAAAAACGTCCACAACTCCCTCAAATTAAGTCGGATTTTGACGAAATTTTGCGTGGCTCTTTATTAACACGAATAATGTACTTTTCAAAAAAAAAAAAAAATAATAAATATATGTTTTTGGTCCGTAATTACCCGGATTACCGAAGCTTCGACACTTGTACACACACACTACCGAACTTTAACTTTCGAATTGGCAAAAACCCATTGAATGAAAGTTGCTCGAAATCATTGATTTTCCTGGTAAAATTTCTTTTGTGATCGAGAAAATGTGCACGGGTTTTACCGATCAATATGTGATTTCGGCTAACTTTCATCGGGTTGGGTCGACTTTGGTCACCGGGTGGTCTTGTACTTCCGAATTAGCAAAAACCCATTGAATGAAAGTTGCTCGGAAACCTTGATTTACAGGGCAAAATTCCTTTCGTGATCGAGAAAATGTGCACGGATTTCGAGTTACCGAGCAAAATGCGATTTTGGCTAACTTTCACCGCGTCTTGTCGTCTTTGGTCACCTGGTGATCTGGTACTTCCGAATCAGCGAAAACCCATTAAATGAAAGTTGCTCGAAATCATTGATTTGCCTAGTAAAATTTCTTTCGTGATCGAGGAAATGTGCATGGATTTCGAGTTGTCGAGCAAAATATGCTTTTGGCCAGGTTTCATCGGGTTACTCACCGGTAAATCTTGGCCGTATCTAGTCTTGGCCGAGTCGAAAAATCCCAGACGCTATAATTCTATTTAACTCGCCAAAATGAAAGCCGGTTTGGCACGAATTGGACAAGGATAAAGGACCTTACAAAAATAAAACCCGGTGACCGGGCCGTAAGTCACCAACAACGGTGACGCGGCCTCCGATAAGAACACATAACAACCCAAGCTGATGACTTGCGCTTTACTAGGACCACCGATTATACTTTGTTTCCTCGTAAGACGTCAAAAATGCCGAAATAGCAACATATACTCGTTTAATATGGGCAAGCATCGTGTGTAGTGACTTCGACGGTGTTTGATAATTCAAGGCAGCATGTTTCCGGGTAGTAGTTTGATAATTCAAGTCAACATGTTCGAGTGATCAAGGCAGCAAGGCTTGTTTTCAGTTCGTCGTTCGAGAAACACGCACAGCATGTTGTATGAATTAAAGGCGCTCCATAAATCAAAGGCAACACGCCAGCTTTCAGCCGTCGTCCGAGAAAGGCCGCCAACATTTTACTTAAACCAAAGAATCGTTCGTGAAATCAAGGCAACGGGGCAAATTTTAAGTCCTTCGTTCCAAAAACCAAGCCATCAGGTTCGATATATCAAGGCAACATGGCTTGTTTTTCAGGTCTTCGTTCGAAAAATCAAGGCAACGGGCACTGCTCTCCGCTCGTCATTCGAGATATCAAGACATCATGTTCTAGAAACCAAGGCCACAGGGCTAGTTTTCAGGTCATCGTTCTAAAAATCAAGGCAACAAAAAAGGTAGCAGGCCTAGTTTCAAGCTCATCGTTCAAGAAATCTAAGCAACAAGTTCAAATAATCAGGGCAACAAGGCTAGTTTATAGGTCGTCGCTCGAGAAAACAAGGCAAGATGTTGGGGCGGGCTTCCTTCACGGGTCATTGGGCTTGCCTTCTCGGTGCTCGATGGTAGCTTCGTCGCCATCAAGGCAATGGGGATAGCAATCAGGATTTCGTTTGAGATATCAAGACAACATGCCCTACAGTTCAAGGACACAAGGCTAGTTTTCAGGTCATTGTTCTAAAAGTCAAGGCAACATGTTCAAGCAATCAAGGCAACAGACGTTGATTTGCCCGAGGATGCATAATTTTAAGTATGCGCACGATGTCGGGAGAAATCAACACATCGTGGCTAGTTTTCAGGTCATCGTTCAAGAAACCAAGGCCCCAAACGGCTAGTTTTCAGGTCATCTAGGCAAGTTTTCTAGGCAATGTGCTCCAGTATTCAAGGCAACCATGCATGTTTTGCAGGTTGTCCTTAGTGATATCAAGGAAACGTGTTCCAACAATCAAGGTAACGAGGCTATTTTCCAGGTCGTTGTTTAAGAAATAAAGACAACGGGGCTAGGTTTCGGGACATCGTTCGACATGTCAAGGCAGCGTGTTGGAGAAATCAAGGCAACATGGAACTAGTTAACAAGGCAACGTGGTGGGGGAGGCGTCTTTCAGGGCCATCGTTCGATAAATCTAGGCAACAGGGCTTGTCATCAGGTCATCGTTCGAAAAAACAATTCAACAAGTTCGAGTAATCAAGGCAACATGGCATCTTTTCTGTTCGTCGCTCGGGCAACCAAGGCAACATATTGTGGGTGGGCTTTTTCCATGGGTCTTGTGGCTTGCCTTGTCGGAGCTCGGTGGTTTCTTCGTCTCTATGGTACTCCAAGAGGCTAGTTTTGAGGTCATCGTTCAAAAAATCTAGGCAACAAACCCGAAGAAAACAAGTCAACAGGGCTAGTTTTAAGGTCGTCGTTCCAGAAGTCTAAGCGACAACGCTAGTCATCAGGTCATCGTTCGACAAATTAAGCAACATGTTCGAGGAATCAAGGCAACAAGACTAGTTTTTGGGTCGTAATTCGAGCAATCAAGACAACGCGGATAGCTCCCCGGTTCTCCAAGAGGCTCGTTTTCAGGTCATCGTTCGAAAACCCAAGGCAACAAGCTCAAGAAAACATGGAAACAGGGCTAGTTTCAAGGTCATCGTCCAAGAAATCTAAGCAACAACGCCATTCATCATGTCATCATTCGACAAATCAACGCAACATGTTCGAGGAATCAAGGCGACAAGGCTAGTTTTTGAGTCGTAATTCGAGAAATCAAGCCAACGTGGATTGCTTCTCGGTTTTCCAAGAGGCTAGTTTTCAGGTCATCGTTCAAAAAATCAAGCCAACAAGCTCAAGAAAACAAGGCAACACGACTAGTTTCAAGGTCGTCGTTCAAGAAATCTAAGCCACAACGCTACTCATCAGGTCATCGTTCGACAAATTAAGCAACATGTTCGAGGAATCAAGGCAACAAGACTAGTTTTTGGGTCGTAATTCGAGCAATCAAGGCAACGCGGATAGCTCCCCGGTTCTCCAAGAGGCCCGTTTTCAGGTCATCGTTCACAAGATCAAGGAAACCAAGGTCGTCGTTCAACGAATCTAGGCAGCGATGCTCATCATCGGGTCATCGTTCGACAATTTAAGGCAACATGTTCAAGGAATCAAGGCAACGGTGTTAGTTTCTGGGTCGTCGTTGGAGCTATCAAGGCAACGTGCTGGGGGGGTGCGATTCTTTCACGGGTCTAGGGGCTTGCCTTTTCGATGCTCGCTGGTGGCTTCGGTCTCCATGGTCCCCCCTATATATACATATTGCACGAAGAGCTTGGTGACAGGAACAGACATTGATTTTCCATATCATGCATAATTTTTTGGAACCAGCACGACGTGGGGCAATTTTAGTCGCGATCAGGTTTTTCATCGGTGAAAATGGGCCGCTTGCGAGGATCTCGTCGAGGAGTGGCTGGTCGCGACCTGGTTTCACCAAGCAAACGCAAATCGCGACTTGGATATCACCGGTGAGCTTGGCCGATGGCCTTGCCTTGGCTTTGCCCTTGGTCGTAACAGCCTCGACGTTGCTGGTCGCTCACCCACCTTCGGGAAGCCTGTGGGGCGTCACTCCCACCCTTCCCCTATATATACATATTGCGCAAACAGCTTGGTGACAGGAACACACATTGATTTTCCATATCACGCATAATATTTTGGAACTAGCACGACGTGGGGCAATTTTGGTCGCGATCAGGTTTTTCGTCGGTGAAAATGGGTCGCTTGCGAGGATCTCGTCGAGGAGTGGCTGGTCGCGATTTGGTTTCACCAACCAAACGCAAATCGCGACTTGGATATCACCGGTGAGGTTGGCCGATGGCCTTGCCTTGGCTTTGCCCTTGGTCGTAGCAGCCTCTACGTCGCTGGTCGCCCACCCACCTTCGGGACGCCTGTGGGGCGTCACTCCCACCCTTCCCCTATATATACATATTGCACAAAGAGCTTGGTGACAGGAACATACATTGATTTCCCCCGGGATGCATAATTTTGCAAAAAAACGTCCACAACTCCCTCAAATTAAGTCGGATTTTGACGAAATTTTGCGTGGCTCTTTATTAACACGAATAATGTACTTTTCAAAAAAAAAAAAAAAAAATATATATGTTTTTGGTCCGTAATTACCCGGATTACCGAAGCTTCGACACTTGTACACACACTACCGAACTTTAACTTTCGAATTGGCAAAAACCCATTGAATGAAAGTTGCTCGAAATCATTGATTTTCCTGGTAAAATTTCTTTTGTGATCGAGAAAATGTGCACGGGTTTTACCGATCAATATGTGATTTCGGCTAACTTTCATCGGGTTGGGTCGACTTTGGTCACCGGGTGGTCTTGTACTTCCGAATTAGCAAAAACCCATTGAATGAAAGTTGCTCGGAAACCTTGATTTACAGGGCAAAATTCCTTTCGTGATCGAGAAAATGTGCACGGATTTCGAGTTACCGAGCAAAATGCGATTTTGGCTAACTTTCACCGCGTCTTGTCGTCTTTGGTCACCTGGTGATCTGGTACTTCCGAATCAGCGAAAACCCATTAAATGAAAGTTGCTCGAAATCATTGATTTGCCTAGTAAAATTTCTTTCGTGATCGAGGAAATGTGCATGGATTTCGAGTTGTCGAGCAAAATATGCTTTTGGCCAGGTTTCATCGGGTTACTCACCGGTAAATCTTGGCCGTATCTAGTCTTGGCCGAGTCGAAAAATCCCAGACGCTATAATTCTATTTAACTCGCCAAAATGAAAGCCGGTTTGGCACGAATTGGACAAGGATAAAGGACCTTACAAAAATAAAACCCGGTGACCGGGCCGTAAGTCACCAACAACGGTGACGCGGCCTCCGATAAGAACACATAACAACCCAAGCTGATGACTTGCGCTTTACTAGGACCACCGATTATACTTTGTTTCCTCGTAAGACGTCAAAAATGCCGAAATAGCAACATATACTCGTTTAATATGGGCAAGCATCGTGTGTAGTGACTTCGACGGTGTTTGATAATTCAAGGCAGCATGTTTCCGGGTAGTAGTTTGATAATTCAAGTCAACATGTTCGAGTGATCAAGGCAGCAAGGCTTGTTTTCAGTTCGTCGTTCGAGAAACACGCACAGCATGTTGTATGAATTAAAGGCGCTCCATAAATCAAAGGCAACACGCCAGCTTTCAGCCGTCGTCCGAGAAAGGCCGCCAACATTTTACTTAAACCAAAGAATCGTTCGTGAAATCAAGGCAACGGGGCAAATTTTAAGTCCTTCGTTCCAAAAACCAAGCCATCAGGTTCGATATATCAAGGCAACATGGCTTGTTTTTCAGGTCTTCGTTCGAAAAATCAAGGCAACGGGCACTGCTCTCCGCTCGTCATTCGAGATATCAAGACATCATGTTCTAGAAACCAAGGCCACAGGGCTAGTTTTCAGGTCATCGTTCTAAAAATCAAGGCAACAAAAAAGGTAGCAGGCCTAGTTTCAAGCTCATCGTTCAAGAAATCTAAGCAACAAGTTCAAATAATCAGGGCAACAAGGCTAGTTTATAGGTCGTCGCTCGAGAAAACAAGGCAAGATGTTGGGGCGGGCTTCCTTCACGGGTCATTGGGCTTGCCTTCTCGGTGCTCGATGGTAGCTTCGTCGCCATCAAGGCAATGGGGATAGCAATCAGGATTTCGTTTGAGATATCAAGACAACATGCCCTACAGTTCAAGGACACAAGGCTAGTTTTCAGGTCATTGTTCTAAAAGTCAAGGCAACATGTTCAAGCAATCAAGGCAACAGACGTTGATTTGCCCGAGGATGCATAATTTTAAGTATGCGCACGATGTCGGGAGAAATCAACACATCGTGGCTAGTTTTCAGGTCATCGTTCAAGAAACCAAGGCCCCAAACGGCTAGTTTTCAGGTCATCTAGGCAAGTTTTCTAGGCAATGTGCTCCAGTATTCAAGGCAACCATGCATGTTTTGCAGGTTGTCCTTAGTGATATCAAGGAAACGTGTTCCAACAATCAAGGTAACGAGGCTATTTTCCAGGTCGTTGTTTAAGAAATAAAGACAACGGGGCTAGGTTTCGGGACATCGTTCGACATGTCAAGGCAGCGTGTTGGAGAAATCAAGGCAACATGGAACTAGTTAACAAGGCAACGTGGTGGGGGAGGCGTCTTTCAGGGCCATCGTTCGATAAATCTAGGCAACAGGGCTTGTCATCAGGTCATCGTTCGAAAAAACAATTCAACAAGTTCGAGTAATCAAGGCAACATGGCATCTTTTCTGTTCGTCGCTCGGGCAACCAAGGCAACATATTGTGGGTGGGCTTTTTCCATGGGTCTTGTGGCTTGCCTTGTCGGAGCTCGGTGGTTTCTTCGTCTCTATGGTACTCCAAGAGGCTAGTTTTGAGGTCATCGTTCAAAAAATCTAGGCAACAAACCCGAAGAAAACAAGTCAACAGGGCTAGTTTTAAGGTCGTCGTTCCAGAAGTCTAAGCGACAACGCTAGTCATCAGGTCATCGTTCGACAAATTAAGCAACATGTTCGAGGAATCAAGGCAACAAGACTAGTTTTTGGGTCGTAATTCGAGCAATCAAGACAACGCGGATAGCTCCCCGGTTCTCCAAGAGGCTCGTTTTCAGGTCATCGTTCGAAAACCCAAGGCAACAAGCTCAAGAAAACATGGAAACAGGGCTAGTTTCAAGGTCATCGTCCAAGAAATCTAAGCAACAACGCCATTCATCATGTCATCATTCGACAAATCAACGCAACATGTTCGAGGAATCAAGGCGACAAGGCTAGTTTTTGAGTCGTAATTCGAGAAATCAAGCCAACGTGGATTGCTTCTCGGTTTTCCAAGAGGCTAGTTTTCAGGTCATCGTTCAAAAAATCAAGCCAACAAGCTCAAGAAAACAAGGCAACACGACTAGTTTCAAGGTCGTCGTTCAAGAAATCTAAGCCACAACGCTACTCATCAGGTCATCGTTCGACAAATTAAGCAACATGTTCGAGGAATCAAGGCAACAAGACTAGTTTTTGGGTCGTAATTCGAGCAATCAAGGCAACGCGGATAGCTCCCCGGTTCTCCAAGAGGCCCGTTTTCAGGTCATCGTTCACAAGATCAAGGAAACCAAGGTCGTCGTTCAACGAATCTAGGCAGCGATGCTCATCATCGGGTCATCGTTCGACAATTTAAGGCAACATGTTCAAGGAATCAAGGCAACGGTGTTAGTTTCTGGGTCGTCGTTGGAGCTATCAAGGCAACGTGCTGGGGGGGTGCGATTCTTTCACGGGTCTAGGGGCTTGCCTTTTCGATGCTCGCTGGTGGCTTCGGTCTCCATGGTCCCCCCTATATATACATATTGCACGAAGAGCTTGGTGACAGGAACAGACATTGATTTTCCATATCATGCATAATTTTTTGGAACCAGCACGACGTGGGGCAATTTTAGTCGCGATCAGGTTTTTCATCGGTGAAAATGGGCCGCTTGCGAGGATCTCGTCGAGGAGTGGCTGGTCGCGACCTGGTTTCACCAAGCAAACGCAAATCGCGACTTGGATATCACCGGTGAGCTTGGCCGATGGCCTTGCCTTGGCTTTGCCCTTGGTCGTAACAGCCTCGACGTTGCTGGTCGCTCACCCACCTTCGGGAAGCCTGTGGGGCGTCACTCCCACCCTTCCCCTATATATACATATTGCGCAAACAGCTTGGTGACAGGAACACACATTGATTTTCCATATCACGCATAATATTTTGGAACTAGCACGACGTGGGGCAATTTTGGTCGCGATCAGGTTTTTCGTCGGTGAAAATGGGTCGCTTGCGAGGATCTCGTCGAGGAGTGGCTGGTCGCGATTTGGTTTCACCAACCAAACGCAAATCGCGACTTGGATATCACCGGTGAGGTTGGCCGATGGCCTTGCCTTGGCTTTGCCCTTGGTCGTAGCAGCCTCTACGTCGCTGGTCGCCCACCCACCTTCGGGACGCCTGTGGGGCGTCACTCCCACCCTTCCCCTATATATACATATTGCACAAAGAGCTTGGTGACAGGAACATACATTGATTTCTCCCCCGGGATGCATAATTTTGCAAAAAAACGTCCACAACTCCCTCAAATTAAGTCGGATTTTGACGAAATTTTGCGTGGCTCTTTATTAACACGAATAATGTACTTTTCAAAAAAAAAAAAAAAATATATATATGTTTTTGGTCCGTAATTACCCGGATTACCGAAGCTTCGACACTTGTACACACACTACCGAACTTTAACTTTCGAATTGGCAAAAACCCATTGAATGAAAGTTGCTCGAAATCATTGATTTTCCTGGTAAAATTTCTTTTGTGATCGAGAAAATGTGCACGGGTTTTACCGATCAATATGTGATTTCGGCTAACTTTCATCGGGTTGGGTCGACTTTGGTCACCGGGTGGTCTTGTACTTCCGAATTAGCAAAAACCCATTGAATGAAAGTTGCTCGGAAACCTTGATTTACAGGGCAAAATTCCTTTCGTGATCGAGAAAATGTGCACGGATTTCGAGTTACCGAGCAAAATGCGATTTTGGCTAACTTTCACCGCGTCTTGTCGTCTTTGGTCACCTGGTGATCTGGTACTTCCGAATCAGCGAAAACCCATTAAATGAAAGTTGCTCGAAATCATTGATTTGCCTAGTAAAATTTCTTTCGTGATCGAGGAAATGTGCATGGATTTCGAGTTGTCGAGCAAAATATGCTTTTGGCCAGGTTTCATCGGGTTACTCACCGGTAAATCTTGGCCGTATCTAGTCTTGGCCGAGTCGAAAAATCCCAGACGCTATAATTCTATTTAACTCGCCAAAATGAAAGCCGGTTTGGCACGAATTGGACAAGGATAAAGGACCTTACAAAAATAAAACCCGGTGACCGGGCCGTAAGTCACCAACAACGGTGACGCGGCCTCCGATAAGAACACATAACAACCCAAGCTGATGACTTGCGCTTTACTAGGACCACCGATTATACTTTGTTTCCTCGTAAGACGTCAAAAATGCCGAAATAGCAACATATACTCGTTTAATATGGGCAAGCATCGTGTGTAGTGACTTCGACGGTGTTTGATAATTCAAGGCAGCATGTTTCCGGGTAGTAGTTTGATAATTCAAGTCAACATGTTCGAGTGATCAAGGCAGCAAGGCTTGTTTTCAGTTCGTCGTTCGAGAAACACGCACAGCATGTTGTATGAATTAAAGGCGCTCCATAAATCAAAGGCAACACGCCAGCTTTCAGCCGTCGTCCGAGAAAGGCCGCCAACATTTTACTTAAACCAAAGAATCGTTCGTGAAATCAAGGCAACTGGGCAAATTTTAAGTCCTTCGTTCCAAAAAACCAAGCCATCAGGTTCGATATATCAAGGCAACATGGCTTGTTTTTCAGGTCTTCGTTCGAAAAATCAAGGCAACGGGCACTGCTCTCCGCTCGTCATTCGAGATATCAAGACATCATGTTCTAGAAACCAAGGCCACAGGGCTAGTTTTCAGGTCATCGTTCTAAAAATCAAGGCAACAAAAAAGGTAGCAGGCCTAGTTTCAAGCTCATCGTTCAAGAAATCTAAGCAACAAGTTCAAATAATCAGGGCAACAAGGCTAGTTTATAGGTCGTCGCTCGAGAAAACAAGGCAAGATGTTGGGGCGGGCTTCCTTCACGGGTCATTGGGCTTGCCTTCTCGGTGCTCGATGGTAGCTTCGTCGCCATCAAGGCAATGGGGATAGCAATCAGGATTTCGTTTGAGATATCAAGACAACATGCCCTACGGTTCAAGGACACAAGGCTAGTTTTCAGGTCATTGTTCTAAAAGTCAAGGCAACATGTTCAAGCAATCAAGGCAACAGACGTTGATTTGCCCGAGGATGCATAATTTTAAGTATGCGCACGATGTCGGGAGAAATCAACACATCGTGGCTAGTTTTCAGGTCATCGTTCAAGAAACCAAGGCCCCAAACGGCTAGTTTTCAGGTCATCTAGGCAAGTTTTCTAGGCAATGTGCTCCAGTATTCAAGGCAACCATGCATGTTTTGCAGGTTGTCCTTAGTGATATCAAGGAAACGTGTTCCAACAATCAAGGTAACGAGGCTATTTTCCAGGTCGTTGTTTAAGAAATAAAGACAACGGGGCTAGGTTTCGGGACATCGTTCGACATGTCAAGGCAGCGTGTTGGAGAAATCAAGGCAACATGGAACTAGTTAACAAGGCAACGTGGTGGGGGAGGCGTCTTTCAGGGCCATCGTTCGATAAATCTAGGCAACAGGGCTTGTCATCAGGTCATCGTTCGAAAAAACAATTCAACAAGTTCGAGTAATCAAGGCAACATGGCATCTTTTCTGTTCGTCGCTCGGGCAACCAAGGCAACATATTGTGGGTGGGCTTTTTCCATGGGTCTTGTGGCTTGCCTTGTCGGAGCTCGGTGGTTTCTTCGTCTCTATGGTACTCCAAGAGGCTAGTTTTGAGGTCATCGTTCAAAAAATCTAGGCAACAAACCCGAAGAAAACAAGTCAACAGGGCTAGTTTTAAGGTCGTCGTTCCAGAAGTCTAAGCGACAACGCTAGTCATCAGGTCATCGTTCGACAAATTAAGCAACATGTTCGAGGAATCAAGGCAACAAGACTAGTTTTTGGGTCGTAATTCGAGCAATCAAGACAACGCGGATAGCTCCCCGGTTCTCCAAGAGGCTCGTTTTCAGGTCATCGTTCGAAAACCCAAGGCAACAAGCTCAAGAAAACATGGAAACAGGGCTAGTTTCAAGGTCATCGTCCAAGAAATCTAAGCAACAACGCCATTCATCATGTCATCATTCGACAAATCAACGCAACATGTTCGAGGAATCAAGGCGACAAGGCTAGTTTTTGAGTCGTAATTCGAGAAATCAAGCCAACGTGGATTGCTTCTCGGTTTTCCAAGAGGCTAGTTTTCAGGTCATCGTTCAAAAAATCAAGCCAACAAGCTCAAGAAAACAAGGCAACACGACTAGTTTCAAGGTCGTCGTTCAAGAAATCTAAGCCACAACGCTACTCATCAGGTCATCGTTCGACAAATTAAGCAACATGTTCGAGGAATCAAGGCAACAAGACTAGTTTTTGGGTCGTAATTCGAGCAATCAAGGCAACGCGGATAGCTCCCCGGTTCTCCAAGAGGCCCGTTTTCAGGTCATCGTTCACAAGATCAAGGAAACCAAGGTCGTCGTTCAACGAATCTAGGCAGCGATGCTCATCATCGGGTCATCGTTCGACAATTTAAGGCAACATGTTCAAGGAATCAAGGCAACGGTGTTAGTTTCTGGGTCGTCGTTGGAGCTATCAAGGCAACGTGCTGGGGGGGTGCGATTCTTTCACGGGTCTAGGGGCTTGCCTTTTCGATGCTCGCTGGTGGCTTCGGTCTCCATGGTCCCCCCTATATATACATATTGCACGAAGAGCTTGGTGACAGGAACAGACATTGATTTTCCATATCATGCATAATTTTTTGGAACCAGCACGACGTGGGGCAATTTTAGTCGCGATCAGGTTTTTCATCGGTGAAAATGGGCCGCTTGCGAGGATCTCGTCGAGGAGTGGCTGGTCGCGACCTGGTTTCACCAAGCAAACGCAAATCGCGACTTGGATATCACCGGTGAGCTTGGCCGATGGCCTTGCCTTGGCTTTGCCCTTGGTCGTAACAGCCTCGACGTTGCTGGTCGCTCACCCACCTTCGGGAAGCCTGTGGGGCGTCACTCCCACCCTTCCCCTATATATACATATTGCGCAAACAGCTTGGTGACAGGAACACACATTGATTTTCCATATCACGCATAATATTTTGGAACTAGCACGACGTGGGGCAATTTTGGTCGCGATCAGGTTTTTCGTCGGTGAAAATGGGTCGCTTGCGAGGATCTCGTCGAGGAGTGGCTGGTCGCGATTTGGTTTCACCAACCAAACGCAAATCGCGACTTGGATATCACCGGTGAGGTTGGCCGATGGCCTTGCCTTGGCTTTGCCCTTGGTCGTAGCAGCCTCTACGTCGCTGGTCGCCCACCCACCTTCGGGACGCCTGTGGGGCGTCACTCCCACCCTTCCCCTATATATACATATTGCACAAAGAGCTTGGTGACAGGAACATACATTGATTTCCCCCGGGATGCATAATTTTGCAAAAAAACGTCCACAACTCCCTCAAATTAAGTCGGATTTTGACGAAATTTTGCGTGGCTCTTTATTAACACGAATAATGTACTTTTCAAAAAAAAAAAAAAATAATAAATATATGTTTTTGGTCCGTAATTACCCGGATTACCGAAGCTTCGACACTTGTACACACACACTACCGAACTTTAACTTTCGAATTGGCAAAAACCCATTGAATGAAAGTTGCTCGAAATCATTGATTTTCCTGGTAAAATTTCTTTTGTGATCGAGAAAATGTGCACGGGTTTTACCGATCAATATGTGATTTCGGCTAACTTTCATCGGGTTGGGTCGACTTTGGTCACCGGGTGGTCTTGTACTTCCGAATTAGCAAAAACCCATTGAATGAAAGTTGCTCGGAAACCTTGATTTACAGGGCAAAATTCCTTTCGTGATCGAGAAAATGTGCACGGATTTCGAGTTACCGAGCAAAATGCGATTTTGGCTAACTTTCACCGCGTCTTGTCGTCTTTGGTCACCTGGTGATCTGGTACTTCCGAATCAGCGAAAACCCATTAAATGAAAGTTGCTCGAAATCATTGATTTGCCTAGTAAAATTTCTTTCGTGATCGAGGAAATGTGCATGGATTTCGAGTTGTCGAGCAAAATATGCTTTTGGCCAGGTTTCATCGGGTTACTCACCGGTAAATCTTGGCCGTATCTAGTCTTGGCCGAGTCGAAAAATCCCAGACGCTATAATTCTATTTAACTCGCCAAAATGAAAGCCGGTTTGGCACGAATTGGACAAGGATAAAGGACCTTACAAAAATAAAACCCGGTGACCGGGCCGTAAGTCACCAACAACGGTGACGCGGCCTCCGATAAGAACACATAACAACCCAAGCTGATGACTTGCGCTTTACTAGGACCACCGATTATACTTTGTTTCCTCGTAAGACGTCAAAAATGCCGAAATAGCAACATATACTCGTTTAATATGGGCAAGCATCGTGTGTAGTGACTTCGACGGTGTTTGATAATTCAAGGCAGCATGTTTCCGGGTAGTAGTTTGATAATTCAAGTCAACATGTTCGAGTGATCAAGGCAGCAAGGCTTGTTTTCAGTTCGTCGTTCGAGAAACACGCACAGCATGTTGTATGAATTAAAGGCGCTCCATAAATCAAAGGCAACACGCCAGCTTTCAGCCGTCGTCCGAGAAAGGCCGCCAACATTTTACTTAAACCAAAGAATCGTTCGTGAAATCAAGGCAACGGGGCAAATTTTAAGTCCTTCGTTCCAAAAACCAAGCCATCAGGTTCGATATATCAAGGCAACATGGCTTGTTTTTCAGGTCTTCGTTCGAAAAATCAAGGCAACGGGCACTGCTCTCCGCTCGTCATTCGAGATATCAAGACATCATGTTCTAGAAACCAAGGCCACAGGGCTAGTTTTCAGGTCATCGTTCTAAAAATCAAGGCAACAAAAAAGGTAGCAGGCCTAGTTTCAAGCTCATCGTTCAAGAAATCTAAGCAACAAGTTCAAATAATCAGGGCAACAAGGCTAGTTTATAGGTCGTCGCTCGAGAAAACAAGGCAAGATGTTGGGGCGGGCTTCCTTCACGGGTCATTGGGCTTGCCTTCTCGGTGCTCGATGGTAGCTTCGTCGCCATCAAGGCAATGGGGATAGCAATCAGGATTTCGTTTGAGATATCAAGACAACATGCCCTACAGTTCAAGGACACAAGGCTAGTTTTCAGGTCATTGTTCTAAAAGTCAAGGCAACATGTTCAAGCAATCAAGGCAACAGACGTTGATTTGCCCGAGGATGCATAATTTTAAGTATGCGCACGATGTCGGGAGAAATCAACACATCGTGGCTAGTTTTCAGGTCATCGTTCAAGAAACCAAGGCCCCAAACGGCTAGTTTTCAGGTCATCTAGGCAAGTTTTCTAGGCAATGTGCTCCAGTATTCAAGGCAACCATGCATGTTTTGCAGGTTGTCCTTAGTGATATCAAGGAAACGTGTTCCAACAATCAAGGTAACGAGGCTATTTTCCAGGTCGTTGTTTAAGAAATAAAGACAACGGGGCTAGGTTTCGGGACATCGTTCGACATGTCAAGGCAGCGTGTTGGAGAAATCAAGGCAACATGGAACTAGTTAACAAGGCAACGTGGTGGGGGAGGCGTCTTTCAGGGCCATCGTTCGATAAATCTAGGCAACAGGGCTTGTCATCAGGTCATCGTTCGAAAAAACAATTCAACAAGTTCGAGTAATCAAGGCAACATGGCATCTTTTCTGTTCGTCGCTCGGGCAACCAAGGCAACATATTGTGGGTGGGCTTTTTCCATGGGTCTTGTGGCTTGCCTTGTCGGAGCTCGGTGGTTTCTTCGTCTCTATGGTACTCCAAGAGGCTAGTTTTGAGGTCATCGTTCAAAAAATCTAGGCAACAAACCCGAAGAAAACAAGTCAACAGGGCTAGTTTTAAGGTCGTCGTTCCAGAAGTCTAAGCGACAACGCTAGTCATCAGGTCATCGTTCGACAAATTAAGCAACATGTTCGAGGAATCAAGGCAACAAGACTAGTTTTTGGGTCGTAATTCGAGCAATCAAGACAACGCGGATAGCTCCCCGGTTCTCCAAGAGGCTCGTTTTCAGGTCATCGTTCGAAAACCCAAGGCAACAAGCTCAAGAAAACATGGAAACAGGGCTAGTTTCAAGGTCATCGTCCAAGAAATCTAAGCAACAACGCCATTCATCATGTCATCATTCGACAAATCAACGCAACATGTTCGAGGAATCAAGGCGACAAGGCTAGTTTTTGAGTCGTAATTCGAGAAATCAAGCCAACGTGGATTGCTTCTCGGTTTTCCAAGAGGCTAGTTTTCAGGTCATCGTTCAAAAAATCAAGCCAACAAGCTCAAGAAAACAAGGCAACACGACTAGTTTCAAGGTCGTCGTTCAAGAAATCTAAGCCACAACGCTACTCATCAGGTCATCGTTCGACAAATTAAGCAACATGTTCGAGGAATCAAGGCAACAAGACTAGTTTTTGGGTCGTAATTCGAGCAATCAAGGCAACGCGGATAGCTCCCCGGTTCTCCAAGAGGCCCGTTTTCAGGTCATCGTTCACAAGATCAAGGAAACCAAGGTCGTCGTTCAACGAATCTAGGCAGCGATGCTCATCATCGGGTCATCGTTCGACAATTTAAGGCAACATGTTCAAGGAATCAAGGCAACGGTGTTAGTTTCTGGGTCGTCGTTGGAGCTATCAAGGCAACGTGCTGGGGGGGTGCGATTCTTTCACGGGTCTAGGGGCTTGCCTTTTCGATGCTCGCTGGTGGCTTCGGTCTCCATGGTCCCCCCTATATATACATATTGCACGAAGAGCTTGGTGACAGGAACAGACATTGATTTTCCATATCATGCATAATTTTTTGGAACCAGCACGACGTGGGGCAATTTTAGTCGCGATCAGGTTTTTCATCGGTGAAAATGGGCCGCTTGCGAGGATCTCGTCGAGGAGTGGCTGGTCGCGACCTGGTTTCACCAAGCAAACGCAAATCGCGACTTGGATATCACCGGTGAGCTTGGCCGATGGCCTTGCCTTGGCTTTGCCCTTGGTCGTAACAGCCTCGACGTTGCTGGTCGCTCACCCACCTTCGGGAAGCCTGTGGGGCGTCACTCCCACCCTTCCCCTATATATACATATTGCGCAAACAGCTTGGTGACAGGAACACACATTGATTTTCCATATCACGCATAATATTTTGGAACTAGCACGACGTGGGGCAATTTTGGTCGCGATCAGGTTTTTCGTCGGTGAAAATGGGTCGCTTGCGAGGATCTCGTCGAGGAGTGGCTGGTCGCGATTTGGTTTCACCAACCAAACGCAAATCGCGACTTGGATATCACCGGTGAGGTTGGCCGATGGCCTTGCCTTGGCTTTGCCCTTGGTCGTAGCAGCCTCTACGTCGCTGGTCGCCCACCCACCTTCGGGACGCCTGTGGGGCGTCACTCCCACCCTTCCCCTATATATACATATTGCACAAAGAGCTTGGTGACAGGAACATACATTGATTTCCCCCGGGATGCATAATTTTGCAAAAAAACGTCCACAACTCCCTCAAATTAAGTCGGATTTTGACGAAATTTTGCGTGGCTCTTTATTAACACGAATAATGTACTTTTCAAAAAAAAAAAATATATATATATATATGTTTTTGGTCCGTAATTACCCGGATTACCGAAGCTTCGACACTTGTACACACACTACCGAACTTTAACTTTCGAATTGGCAAAAACCCATTGAATGAAAGTTGCTCGAAATCATTGATTTTCCTGGTAAAATTTCTTTTGTGATCGAGAAAATGTGCACGGGTTTTACCGATCAATATGTGATTTCGGCTAACTTTCATCGGGTTGGGTCGACTTTGGTCACCGGGTGGTCTTGTACTTCCGAATTAGCAAAAACCCATTGAATGAAAGTTGCTCGGAAACCTTGATTTACAGGGCAAAATTCCTTTCGTGATCGAGAAAATGTGCACGGATTTCGAGTTACCGAGCAAAATGCGATTTTGGCTAACTTTCACCGCGTCTTGTCGTCTTTGGTCACCTGGTGATCTGGTACTTCCGAATCAGCGAAAACCCATTAAATGAAAGTTGCTCGAAATCATTGATTTGCCTAGTAAAATTTCTTTCGTGATCGAGGAAATGTGCATGGATTTCGAGTTGTCGAGCAAAATATGCTTTTGGCCAGGTTTCATCGGGTTACTCACCGGTAAATCTTGGCCGTATCTAGTCTTGGCCGAGTCGAAAAATCCCAGACGCTATAATTCTATTTAACTCGCCAAAATGAAAGCCGGTTTGGCACGAATTGGACAAGGATAAAGGACCTTACAAAAATAAAACCCGGTGACCGGGCCGTAAGTCACCAACAACGGTGACGCGGCCTCCGATAAGAACACATAACAACCCAAGCTGATGACTTGCGCTTTACTAGGACCACCGATTATACTTTGTTTCCTCGTAAGACGTCAAAAATGCCGAAATAGCAACATATACTCGTTTAATATGGGCAAGCATCGTGTGTAGTGACTTCGACGGTGTTTGATAATTCAAGGCAGCATGTTTCCGGGTAGTAGTTTGATAATTCAAGTCAACATGTTCGAGTGATCAAGGCAGCAAGGCTTGTTTTCAGTTCGTCGTTCGAGAAACACGCACAGCATGTTGTATGAATTAAAGGCGCTCCATAAATCAAAGGCAACACGCCAGCTTTCAGCCGTCGTCCGAGAAAGGCCGCCAACATTTTACTTAAACCAAAGAATCGTTCGTGAAATCAAGGCAACGGGGCAAATTTTAAGTCCTTCGTTCCAAAAACCAAGCCATCAGGTTCGATATATCAAGGCAACATGGCTTGTTTTTCAGGTCTTCGTTCGAAAAATCAAGGCAACGGGCACTGCTCTCCGCTCGTCATTCGAGATATCAAGACATCATGTTCTAGAAACCAAGGCCACAGGGCTAGTTTTCAGGTCATCGTTCTAAAAATCAAGGCAACAAAAAAGGTAGCAGGCCTAGTTTCAAGCTCATCGTTCAAGAAATCTAAGCAACAAGTTCAAATAATCAGGGCAACAAGGCTAGTTTATAGGTCGTCGCTCGAGAAAACAAGGCAAGATGTTGGGGCGGGCTTCCTTCACGGGTCATTGGGCTTGCCTTCTCGGTGCTCGATGGTAGCTTCGTCGCCATCAAGGCAATGGGGATAGCAATCAGGATTTCGTTTGAGATATCAAGACAACATGCCCTACAGTTCAAGGACACAAGGCTAGTTTTCAGGTCATTGTTCTAAAAGTCAAGGCAACATGTTCAAGCAATCAAGGCAACAGACGTTGATTTGCCCGAGGATGCATAATTTTAAGTATGCGCACGATGTCGGGAGAAATCAACACATCGTGGCTAGTTTTCAGGTCATCGTTCAAGAAACCAAGGCCCCAAACGGCTAGTTTTCAGGTCATCTAGGCAAGTTTTCTAGGCAATGTGCTCCAGTATTCAAGGCAACCATGCATGTTTTGCAGGTTGTCCTTAGTGATATCAAGGAAACGTGTTCCAACAATCAAGGTAACGAGGCTATTTTCCAGGTCGTTGTTTAAGAAATAAAGACAACGGGGCTAGGTTTCGGGACATCGTTCGACATGTCAAGGCAGCGTGTTGGAGAAATCAAGGCAACATGGAACTAGTTAACAAGGCAACGTGGTGGGGGAGGCGTCTTTCAGGGCCATCGTTCGATAAATCTAGGCAACAGGGCTTGTCATCAGGTCATCGTTCGAAAAAACAATTCAACAAGTTCGAGTAATCAAGGCAACATGGCATCTTTTCTGTTCGTCGCTCGGGCAACCAAGGCAACATATTGTGGGTGGGCTTTTTCCATGGGTCTTGTGGCTTGCCTTGTCGGAGCTCGGTGGTTTCTTCGTCTCTATGGTACTCCAAGAGGCTAGTTTTGAGGTCATCGTTCAAAAAATCTAGGCAACAAACCCGAAGAAAACAAGTCAACAGGGCTAGTTTTAAGGTCGTCGTTCCAGAAGTCTAAGCGACAACGCTAGTCATCAGGTCATCGTTCGACAAATTAAGCAACATGTTCGAGGAATCAAGGCAACAAGACTAGTTTTTGGGTCGTAATTCGAGCAATCAAGACAACGCGGATAGCTCCCCGGTTCTCCAAGAGGCTCGTTTTCAGGTCATCGTTCGAAAACCCAAGGCAACAAGCTCAAGAAAACATGGAAACAGGGCTAGTTTCAAGGTCATCGTCCAAGAAATCTAAGCAACAACGCCATTCATCATGTCATCATTCGACAAATCAACGCAACATGTTCGAGGAATCAAGGCGACAAGGCTAGTTTTTGAGTCGTAATTCGAGAAATCAAGCCAACGTGGATTGCTTCTCGGTTTTCCAAGAGGCTAGTTTTCAGGTCATCGTTCAAAAAATCAAGCCAACAAGCTCAAGAAAACAAGGCAACACGACTAGTTTCAAGGTCGTCGTTCAAGAAATCTAAGCCACAACGCTACTCATCAGGTCATCGTTCGACAAATTAAGCAACATGTTCGAGGAATCAAGGCAACAAGACTAGTTTTTGGGTCGTAATTCGAGCAATCAAGGCAACGCGGATAGCTCCCCGGTTCTCCAAGAGGCCCGTTTTCAGGTCATCGTTCACAAGATCAAGGAAACCAAGGTCGTCGTTCAACGAATCTAGGCAGCGATGCTCATCATCGGGTCATCGTTCGACAATTTAAGGCAACATGTTCAAGGAATCAAGGCAACGGTGTTAGTTTCTGGGTCGTCGTTGGAGCTATCAAGGCAACGTGCTGGGGGGGTGCGATTCTTTCACGGGTCTAGGGGCTTGCCTTTTCGATGCTCGCTGGTGGCTTCGGTCTCCATGGTCCCCCCTATATATACATATTGCACGAAGAGCTTGGTGACAGGAACAGACATTGATTTTCCATATCATGCATAATTTTTTGGAACCAGCACGACGTGGGGCAATTTTAGTCGCGATCAGGTTTTTCATCGGTGAAAATGGGCCGCTTGCGAGGATCTCGTCGAGGAGTGGCTGGTCGCGACCTGGTTTCACCAAGCAAACGCAAATCGCGACTTGGATATCACCGGTGAGCTTGGCCGATGGCCTTGCCTTGGCTTTGCCCTTGGTCGTAACAGCCTCGACGTTGCTGGTCGCTCACCCACCTTCGGGAAGCCTGTGGGGCGTCACTCCCACCCTTCCCCTATATATACATATTGCGCAAACAGCTTGGTGACAGGAACACACATTGATTTTCCATATCACGCATAATATTTTGGAACTAGCACGACGTGGGGCAATTTTGGTCGCGATCAGGTTTTTCGTCGGTGAAAATGGGTCGCTTGCGAGGATCTCGTCGAGGAGTGGCTGGTCGCGATTTGGTTTCACCAACCAAACGCAAATCGCGACTTGGATATCACCGGTGAGGTTGGCCGATGGCCTTGCCTTGGCTTTGCCCTTGGTCGTAGCAGCCTCTACGTCGCTGGTCGCCCACCCACCTTCGGGACGCCTGTGGGGCGTCACTCCCACCCTTCCCCTATATATACATATTGCACAAAGAGCTTGGTGACAGGAACATACATTGATTTCCCCCGGGATGCATAATTTTGCAAAAAAACGTCCACAACTCCCTCAAATTAAGTCGGATTTTGACGAAATTTTGCGTGGCTCTTTATTAACACGAATAATGTACTTTTCAAAAAAAAAAAAATATATATATATATGTTTTTGGTCCGTAATTACCCGGATTACCGAAGCTTCGACACTTGTACACACACTACCGAACTTTAACTTTCGAATTGGCAAAAACCCATTGAATGAAAGTTGCTCGAAATCATTGATTTTCCTGGTAAAATTTCTTTTGTGATCGAGAAAATGTGCACGGGTTTTACCGATCAATATGTGATTTCGGCTAACTTTCATCGGGTTGGGTCGACTTTGGTCACCGGGTGGTCTTGTACTTCCGAATTAGCAAAAACCCATTGAATGAAAGTTGCTCGGAAACCTTGATTTACAGGGCAAAATTCCTTTCGTGATCGAGAAAATGTGCACGGATTTCGAGTTACCGAGCAAAATGCGATTTTGGCTAACTTTCACCGCGTCTTGTCGTCTTTGGTCACCTGGTGATCTGGTACTTCCGAATCAGCGAAAACCCATTAAATGAAAGTTGCTCGAAATCATTGATTTGCCTAGTAAAATTTCTTTCGTGATCGAGGAAATGTGCATGGATTTCGAGTTGTCGAGCAAAATATGCTTTTGGCCAGGTTTCATCGGGTTACTCACCGGTAAATCTTGGCCGTATCTAGTCTTGGCCGAGTCGAAAAATCCCAGACGCTATAATTCTATTTAACTCGCCAAAATGAAAGCCGGTTTGGCACGAATTGGACAAGGATAAAGGACCTTACAAAAATAAAACCCGGTGACCGGGCCGTAAGTCACCAACAACGGTGACGCGGCCTCCGATAAGAACACATAACAACCCAAGCTGATGACTTGCGCTTTACTAGGACCACCGATTATACTTTGTTTCCTCGTAAGACGTCAAAAATGCCGAAATAGCAACATATACTCGTTTAATATGGGCAAGCATCGTGTGTAGTGACTTCGACGGTGTTTGATAATTCAAGGCAGCATGTTTCCGGGTAGTAGTTTGATAATTCAAGTCAACATGTTCGAGTGATCAAGGCAGCAAGGCTTGTTTTCAGTTCGTCGTTCGAGAAACACGCACAGCATGTTGTATGAATTAAAGGCGCTCCATAAATCAAAGGCAACACGCCAGCTTTCAGCCGTCGTCCGAGAAAGGCCGCCAACATTTTACTTAAACCAAAGAATCGTTCGTGAAATCAAGGCAACGGGGCAAATTTTAAGTCCTTCGTTCCAAAAACCAAGCCATCAGGTTCGATATATCAAGGCAACATGGCTTGTTTTTCAGGTCTTCGTTCGAAAAATCAAGGCAACGGGCACTGCTCTCCGCTCGTCATTCGAGATATCAAGACATCATGTTCTAGAAACCAAGGCCACAGGGCTAGTTTTCAGGTCATCGTTCTAAAAATCAAGGCAACAAAAAAGGTAGCAGGCCTAGTTTCAAGCTCATCGTTCAAGAAATCTAAGCAACAAGTTCAAATAATCAGGGCAACAAGGCTAGTTTATAGGTCGTCGCTCGAGAAAACAAGGCAAGATGTTGGGGCGGGCTTCCTTCACGGGTCATTGGGCTTGCCTTCTCGGTGCTCGATGGTAGCTTCGTCGCCATCAAGGCAATGGGGATAGCAATCAGGATTTCGTTTGAGATATCAAGACAACATGCCCTACAGTTCAAGGACACAAGGCTAGTTTTCAGGTCATTGTTCTAAAAGTCAAGGCAACATGTTCAAGCAATCAAGGCAACAGACGTTGATTTGCCCGAGGATGCATAATTTTAAGTATGCGCACGATGTCGGGAGAAATCAACACATCGTGGCTAGTTTTCAGGTCATCGTTCAAGAAACCAAGGCCCCAAACGGCTAGTTTTCAGGTCATCTAGGCAAGTTTTCTAGGCAATGTGCTCCAGTATTCAAGGCAACCATGCATGTTTTGCAGGTTGTCCTTAGTGATATCAAGGAAACGTGTTCCAACAATCAAGGTAACGAGGCTATTTTCCAGGTCGTTGTTTAAGAAATAAAGACAACGGGGCTAGGTTTCGGGACATCGTTCGACATGTCAAGGCAGCGTGTTGGAGAAATCAAGGCAACATGGAACTAGTTAACAAGGCAACGTGGTGGGGGAGGCGTCTTTCAGGGCCATCGTTCGATAAATCTAGGCAACAGGGCTTGTCATCAGGTCATCGTTCGAAAAAACAATTCAACAAGTTCGAGTAATCAAGGCAACATGGCATCTTTTCTGTTCGTCGCTCGGGCAACCAAGGCAACATATTGTGGGTGGGCTTTTTCCATGGGTCTTGTGGCTTGCCTTGTCGGAGCTCGGTGGTTTCTTCGTCTCTATGGTACTCCAAGAGGCTAGTTTTGAGGTCATCGTTCAAAAAATCTAGGCAACAAACCCGAAGAAAACAAGTCAACAGGGCTAGTTTTAAGGTCGTCGTTCCAGAAGTCTAAGCGACAACGCTAGTCATCAGGTCATCGTTCGACAAATTAAGCAACATGTTCGAGGAATCAAGGCAACAAGACTAGTTTTTGGGTCGTAATTCGAGCAATCAAGACAACGCGGATAGCTCCCCGGTTCTCCAAGAGGCTCGTTTTCAGGTCATCGTTCGAAAACCCAAGGCAACAAGCTCAAGAAAACATGGAAACAGGGCTAGTTTCAAGGTCATCGTCCAAGAAATCTAAGCAACAACGCCATTCATCATGTCATCATTCGACAAATCAACGCAACATGTTCGAGGAATCAAGGCGACAAGGCTAGTTTTTGAGTCGTAATTCGAGAAATCAAGCCAACGTGGATTGCTTCTCGGTTTTCCAAGAGGCTAGTTTTCAGGTCATCGTTCAAAAAATCAAGCCAACAAGCTCAAGAAAACAAGGCAACACGACTAGTTTCAAGGTCGTCGTTCAAGAAATCTAAGCCACAACGCTACTCATCAGGTCATCGTTCGACAAATTAAGCAACATGTTCGAGGAATCAAGGCAACAAGACTAGTTTTTGGGTCGTAATTCGAGCAATCAAGGCAACGCGGATAGCTCCCCGGTTCTCCAAGAGGCCCGTTTTCAGGTCATCGTTCACAAGATCAAGGAAACCAAGGTCGTCGTTCAACGAATCTAGGCAGCGATGCTCATCATCGGGTCATCGTTCGACAATTTAAGGCAACATGTTCAAGGAATCAAGGCAACGGTGTTAGTTTCTGGGTCGTCGTTGGAGCTATCAAGGCAACGTGCTGGGGGGGGTGCGATTCTTTCACGGGTCTAGGGGCTTGCCTTTTCGATGCTCGCTGGTGGCTTCGGTCTCCATGGTCCCCCCTATATATACATATTGCACGAAGAGTTTGGTGACAGGAACAGACATTGATTTTCCATATCATGCATAATTTTTTGGAACCAGCACGACGTGGGGCAATTTTAGTCGCGATCAGGTTTTTCATCGGTGAAAATGGGCCGCTTGCGAGGATCTCGTCGAGGAGTGGCTGGTCGCGACCTGGTTTCACCAAGCAAACGCAAATCGCGACTTGGATATCACCGGTGAGCTTGGCCGATGGCCTTGCCTTGGCTTTGCCCTTGGTCGTAACTGCCTCATTTCATACACCGAAGTCCATTCCTTGATGGGCTTTTACCCAGTAGCCAGACGCCCAGGTCCTAAAGCCGTTTTCTTAGCCGACTTATCAGATCCTATGACTTTATGGGATTATTTTAT
Source organism: Lactuca saligna (assembly GCF_052625555.1). Taxonomy (NCBI): domain Eukaryota; kingdom Viridiplantae; phylum Streptophyta; class Magnoliopsida; order Asterales; family Asteraceae; genus Lactuca; species Lactuca saligna. Next base: position 27,711,511 of record NC_136417.1, read on the forward strand.
TCATGGATTCATCGACACCATCTATCTAGAACGCACCAATTTACACTGCATCAGTGAGTTCCCTTCTACTGTGCAAACTATCATCAGAAATTATAAAATACGATTTGCAAAACAGGAAAGAGTATTATTCATTAAAATGCATTCTAGCTATCCAATTTTTGATGAAGACTCTCAACTAATTGTCCCAAGTATTACTTTCGCAAACATGGGAATAAGCAACGACTCAAAACCAACAAAAGATGATCTACCACGAGAATCACCAACACAGGATCATCTAATTTTTGCACTCGCCGGTGTCTATTTAGCATCATCACGTATAGGAAACGGTAAAGATCAAAAGTCAAGAATCAGAGTGAATTACGCTAGTAAAACTTTCATTATCTATTCGTTAACAGACAGTGAAATCACTCCGGAAGCAATGAAAGCAATTGAAACCTTCGAACAACCTTTCGAAAAGTTTTCTCATCAATTAGCTGAATTACCTGCTGATATCAAAAAACAACTTTGTAAACATATTATGCATGCACCAAGACACAATTGCAGTCACTGTTGAGAAAACATAGAAGAAACACCATTCATGGAAGATTAACGATAAAAGAAAACATTATTCAAAAATATGTCTTTTTGGAGGTGGGAGAAAGCAATCATTATTAAAGAAAACACATCATTGAAGACATTATTGAAGACACCCGTCCTTTCAACGTGGAAGGAATTATTATATTGTTATTTTTATGTAATTAAATAGAAGTGTCGGTAGGATAATTATTAAGTGTCGGTTGTATTATTTGTAATGTAACATAAAGTGTGTAACCCTCAATAGTCTAGGGGGCTATAATGTAAATATGTGTGTCGTTTTGCAATCAAACGATTGCAACCCAATTATGTAACCGACTCCTTCGAGCCTATAAATAGGGTCTTGGTCCATATGAAATAAACAAGTTAAGTTTGAGTGTTTAAGACTTGAGTTGATCTCAAAGTTTTTTCTCTGTTGAAATAGTTTGTCTATTTCTGAATAGCAGAGCCCTATCGAAACTATCCACATAAACATTCAATTATTCAACACAATCCATGATCAAGACAATTCAACGTATCAATCAGGTATAATCTTATCTTAATATTCATTTATCCATCATGTTGTTAAAATTTGTATCAGAGCAATTAATCCATCATCATGTTATTGTCCTTTCCATGACCTAATTAATCAATCCATGACCACTTTGAAATCTATAGTTAAATCGGACCCAACCATACCTCTACCCAAAATTCTTCAGATATGGTATGTCTCCATCATTTATCTTCATGTATGGCCCGTATTCACATAATCAACAAAGATACTAGGGCTTAGGGCTATATCTATTTCTTCTCTTCTGGTTGCTAGAAGTTATTAAAGAAAAAGGAAAGCATCTTATTCCAGTCGTTTTCATGTTCTCTTCCGTCGACCACCCTAAGCCCGGTCAAAAAACCCTTCCCGCCAGTAAAAAAAAACCCTTCATCTCACTCACAACGCTGGAGATTAAGGGTTCTGCAACATATTAATCGCCTCCTTCTCTTCTCTCCGTTCCATCTGCCGCCCTCCCTCGTTGTCTCCTTCCATGTTCATCCTTCTACTTCTCCCCTGTTACTTTCTCAAAAGTAACAGTAAAGGTATTTGATTTTGATTCTTCATCAATTAGCGAATATGTTCCCATCAAGTCCCTGGTGGAAGAAACATTCGAGTTACAGACTTAAACAAACACGAATACATAGACTTAGTTGCCGAGCATCGGTTGACCACTGCTATCTGTCCTCAAATAAATGCATTTTTGGAGGGTTTTAACGAATTGGTCCCTCGGGATTTCATATCCATCTTTCATGATAAAGAATTGGAGTTATTAATTAGTGGACTTCCATATATCATCTATGAGCAACTCAAATATTTTGCTTATATTTCTATTTGTTTTTTGTTATTGGTTATTTACACAGCAGTTTGTTTGTTTTTTATTGGATGATATGAGGCGTAATATAGAGTATTCTAGATATAGTGTTGCATCTCCTGTTATTCAGTGGTTTTAGGAAGTTGCTCAAGGCGTAAGTAAAGAAGATAAAGCTCTTCTGATGTAGTTTGTCACTGGTCACCAATCCCTTATGATATGATTATGTGAACTCTACCGATGTTTCTTTGCTTGAATCAGCTATCGGATATAGAAATAGACAATGAATGTTTAAAAAAAATATATATTTTTAGCAACTTCAATCAAGTTCTTTTAATGATGAAGACATTTCTCAGGTTAACAAGCCATATCTTCCATTAGCATCTTGAGAATAATCTTTTAAAACTGGTGTTATCATTGTATCCTCATTTGCATTAATGGTAAATAAACGTTACACTTTTTGGCTAATTTAGTTTTGATAAAATACGTAATGTGTATTATTTTTATACATAACATCTTCAACTGACATTATCAATTTGCTATTCTACCCCTCAGAGTTTTACTCTTGGATGGATTGTTGGTTCATGGCCTTTATTTTGGGCACTTTTCATAAGTTTTCTTCTTGGAACTGCATATTCAATCAATGTAAGTTACATAATCTGAGTATCATATTAAAACTGATCATTCTTCAAATCAAAATAACTAGTGGTAAATTGGTAATTTTAGATGCCAATGTTGAGTTGGAAGAGATTTTCTCTTGTTGCATTAATGTGCATTCTAGCTGTAAGAGTTGTAATACTTCAAATTGTATTTTATCTTCACATTCAGGTAATTACTTTTCTACCCCTTTTACCCTCTAAAATTTTTACGTAACAATTTCTCTGTATTTTTACTAAAAATAAAAAATTCCCTTCAAATTAAAATTTAACCATTTTTCGTATGGTTGACTTTTTAAAAGTCAACGGGAGAGTTCTACTTCTACTCAGTAAAGATGTATCTTTTTTGCTGCGGTTGTTGGTTAAAAAGTGGTACAAAAATATGTAGATTTTCTAAATTTTGCAATCAAACATGGATTAAAATTTATCAGTTTGGCTACAACATTTTCTTTAAGCCTGAGATGCAAGAAACAATAATGCACTTACATTTCTTTCTATTACAACATTGTAGTTTTGAAAAATATATCCAATTAAAGAACTATACTTTGATTACTATCCAAACATTGTTCTTATACTTGAGAACTTCATGCAAATATAGCTCTGTAAAAATTTATTTTTAAAGTATAATTTTATAATAGGAATAAATGAAAGTAAGATACTAGAATAAATTATTACGTTGGTTAATCATGTGATTATGTTTTATGTTGTTAGATCAATAGCAAACGAAGATGAACAGAGTAGGAAGGGTATTTATGGAATCAATAATCAAATAAAGCTAAAGGAATGAGGACGGGTGATTCTGGGGTTCCTTTTTTGACAAACGTTTATTCTTTTCTCTTTGTTCCTTTATTCTCATTAATACTTAAATTGTTTTTTTTAATTTTTATTTTCTTACTGTTTTTTTTAGGTGTGAACAACTCTCTGAACTTATGACAGCTTTTGAATATTTTTGTAATTTAATTGGGACTATGTTAGATGAACTGTATAAAAGGAACTCTGGATTTTTTTTGTAATGTTTCATGTTGGTGTGTACAGAGATTTAGCAGTGTTCACTAATTACAAGAAGAGCATGTCGTTCGATAATGCTATAACCAAGGTACAATACTACAATTGACTTTAGTTTGATGTTGAATTTCCTTTTGCTACTTACTTTAAAATTTTAGTTAATATTGGATTTATTCAACATCATATGTTCCAGGCATTCCTTTATACAAATCATTATACACATTAAGCTACATATGCATCACAGCAGGAGCATCATGCATTCTTTTGATTTTTGTTTTTTACATGATAAATTTGTGATAACAGAAGCTTGAGTCATTAGGTGACTAAATGTTTATTTCCATTTTCCGCCTATGATATGATGCAACTTGGTGTTGTTGGGAAGGTACACATGGCTTCAATCGTCCATTATTTGTGCAAATGACTAAAATACCCTTTTAAATGATGATTGTATTTTTGAAATTTTGTGAATATCCAAATTTTTTAAAATTAGTTTGCCTTGTTTTTACTTTAATTTATTCCCTTTTTACCCTCCATGGTAAAAAGTGATTTGATTAGAGGTTGTGGCGGTTTGTGCTTATGCGTAGAATTGAAAAGAGTTGATAATATGTTGTTTGCAAGGTCATGAAGAATTAACAAAAGTGTCTTGCTATAAAAAGGCAACATATTTCTATTATCAAGCTCATCATAATTTATGGAAAATCATAGTATGCATCAAGCACTATCTGCTTATTATATGATGCATCATAATTTATGACTTGTGAAGTTGGTTATAAACTTTTGGTGGTTAATTGAACCATTTTCAAGTAGCTGATTTTGGGCATGAAAATGTAGAATGTGTTAGGTACAAGCTGGTAGAAAAAGAGTCGACACTGGTTGATGTATCTTCAAGTGGTGTGGTTGCAAAGCTTAAAGCTCCCATGGAGATTGTCAAAGAAGAAATTACTCATGGGTTTCTTTTAACGTTGTACATGTATTATATTTACTTACTATTGGAATGATTATTTGTATTTGATATATTCGTGCGATGAATTATCTTTCTTATTTGCAGTATTTAATTTTGTACCATGAGACTTTTAATGTGTTATTTAGTTTTAAAATTACTAAATCTATCAAAATATATAAATTTTAAAACATTTAAAATTATAACACGAAAAAATGTGTGTCGTCTTTCTTTATGACAGGAGCTTTAATGATACGCAATGCGAATCGTAAATGTGCGTCGTAAGGTTACAACACGCAAATGCGTGTCATCTTCCTTTATGATAGGGCCTTCCTTGATACGCATTGCGTGTCGTAAATGCGTGTTGTAAATAGACAACACACAAAAACGTGTCGTCTTTCGTTATGATATGGCCTTCCTTAACACGCATTTGCGAGTCGTCTGAGCGTTTTACAGCACGCATTACGTGTCGTAAAAGGCGGTTTTTGTAGTACTGCACGAAATATTTTGATACGATGAGTCACATAAAGGTTAAACACAATAAAAACATACAAACATTAAAGAAATTCTTTTTGAATTTTTGTTTGTGAAAAATAAAGACAAAAATAAGAAAAAAAAAATTTTGGAATTTTTTTTTTTGAAAATTAAAGACAAAAATAAGAAAATCTTTTTTGAAAATTTTGTTTTATAAAACTGAAAGCAAAAACAAAATAATAAACAGTTACCAAAGACTTTCGATTCAAAAAGTAGCAACTCCCATAGACACTGTACGTCAAACAACACGTCTCCCCATACAGCGAAGTGTGATATGAACCATTCAAAGGAATTTCAAATGCAAAGGTATGTGAACGCTGGACCATGAACGATTACCTCAGAACACTTCAGAAGTCTTTTGACATCTGTTTATTCACGAAGAGTGAGGAACTGAGTTTGAATCAATCATTCCCAAACCATTCAAAATCCTTATAAATTTTTTCTCATCTAAAGATTTTGTGAATATGTTTGCAAGTTGATCCGCCGTTCTGACAAAATGAACCTTGATATTACCATCTTCGACAAGATCCTTGATAAAATGATAGCGAAGAGCTATGTGTTTTGTCTTTCAATGTTGGACCGGATTATGGTAGATGCGAATGGAACTTTGTGAATCGTAATATTAATTGATCTTCTTCATATTGATTGCATAATCACAAAGTTGGCTTTGAATCCATATGACTTGAGAAGTGCAAGATGTAGTTGCAACATATTTTGCTTTAGCTGTGGAAATCGAAACACATGTTTGTTTCTTCGATTTCTAGCTTACAAGCTTCCCATCCGGTAACTGACATCCACCAATTGTGCTTTTGCATTCCAATTGACACCCACCAAATTCTGCGTCTAAAAGGGCTTGAACAAAAAAATCCTATATGCGAAGGATACCAAAGTTCCAACGACATTGTTCCCTTAAGATAGAGAAAGATGTTCTTCATAACACTAAGATGGGGTTCTCTTGGGTTCGATTGATACCTAACACAATTACATACAACAAACATGATATCAGTTCTACTCGCAGTTAAGTATAACAACGATCCTATCATGATTCGATATGTAGTAAGGTCCGCAGCTTGCTTATCCAACGAAGGATTCAAGCGTTTTCCCATTACCATTGGTAGTTTTAGCTTTATGCTATTCGTTATTTCAAATCTTTCTATCAGGTTTCACGTATATATTTTTTTTTATTGATAAAAATGCCTTCCCTGCTCTGATGAATATGTAAACCCATAAAATTATTTATTTTGCCCATAATGCTCATTTCGAACTTACTTTTCATTAACTCTTCAAATTCCTTCGACAATAAAGGGTTAGTTGAACCAAAAATTATATCATCAACATAAATTTGAACAAGCATCAGGTGATTCCCAACTTTGTTTTGAAATAATATGGGATCAATTGATCCTTGTTTAAATTTAGCAAGTTTCAAAAAATTAGATAAGGTTGCATACCAGGCACGAGGTTCTTGTTTAAACCCATAAATTGCCTTATTGGGAACATAACAATAGTCAGGATACTTATCATTGACGAAACTTGGTGATTGTTCGACATAAACCTTTTCCTCTAATTCTCCATTCAGGAAGGCACATTTTATGTCCATTTGATACATGTCGAAGTCTTTGTGTGATGTATAAGCAAGGGCATTGGAAACGAAGATGCCTGAAGTACATGCAAGATATTAAAGATGGTAAAGTGAAGCCAATCTCGGCATATATTTACACTATATTATCTAAAAACTCATCATATTCTCATTCTTGGGGTGCTTGATACAAGATGTGGTTTTCACATTTGTTCTAATTTGTAGGGGCTAAAAAGAAGTGAGGACGTGGAGCATGGAAGAATGAACTTGATCATGAGAAATATGAGATCTTCACCTGTTACCAAGATTGGAGTTTATAACTTAGTGCTTAGTAATGATATTAGTTTAGATTTCATGAATTGTTTCTACTCGTCAGAAATGATATGAAATATTATTTCTTTTCATGCATTGTTAAGACAAGGTTTTAGATATTCTTTTAGTGATGAGAATGGTTTTATTTCTTCTTTTAAAACTGGTGTATTTTATTTTGAAGCTTTACCTTGTGATGGTTTGTATGAAAGTACGATGTATGTAGACAATTTAGGTAATATTGTATTTCAAATTGATTTCTCTAATGGTATAGACAAAGCATGCTTGTGGCATTGTCGTCTTGGACATGTTAATAAGAAACGCATCGCCCAACTCCAAAAGGATGGAGTATTGGAATCATTTGACTTAAGGTCGGATGATACGTGTGAGTCTTGTTTACTAGGAAAGACGAAAATATCACCTCTTACTTGTTCTTGTGAAAGAGGTGAATGATTGTTGGATCTCATAGACACAGATGTGTGTGGGCCTTTCAGATCTACCACAAGGGATGCAAATCGATTCTATGTGAATTTTACTGATAATTATTGCAGATATGGATATATCTACTTAATCAAGAATAAGTCAGAAATGTTTGAAAAGTTCAAAGAGTTCAAACAAGAAGTCGAGAATCAATTAGGCAAGAAGATCAAGATGCTTAGATCCGATAGAGGCGGTAAGTATCTTAGTATCGAGTTCCACGACTACCTCAAATAATGTGGAATAGTTTCACAATTAACACGTCACAGGACACCACAACTTAATGGTGTAGTTGAGAGATGTAATCGGACCTTGTTGGACATGGTCCGTTCCATGATGAGTCGAGCTTTACTTCCAATCTCATTCTAGGGGTATGCCTTAGATACTGTCACCCAAATTCTTAATCTTGTCCCAACTAAGAAGGTTGCCATAACACCTCGTGAGATGTGGATATAGAAGGTTCCCTCGTTAGCACATATCAAGATTTGGGGTCTGTGAAGCTTTTGTTAGATGAGAGACTCATGACAATATTGAACCTCATAGTGAGAGATGTATTCTCATCGGCTACCCACAAAATTCCCTTGGATATTTGTTCTACAGACCTAGTGACAATGCGGTATTCATAACATGAAGGGGAGTATTTCGCAAGAGAGAACTCATATGCAAAGAGGACAGTAGGAATACAATTGATCTTGAAGAAATTCAAGAGTCAAATGATGAAGGAACCTGTGAAAATGCTAGGGCTCAACCTGAGGAATAAATTCCAGTTGAACCGATTGACGAGTCGTTACCTCTTAGGCGTTCCAGTAGAGTTAGAATGCCACCTGAGTTTTATGGTTTCCATATTACTATAGATGGTGATACGTTTACCCGGATTACCGAAGCTTCGACACTTGTACACACACACTACGGAACTTTAACTTTTGAATTGGCAAAAACCCATTGAATGAATGTTGCTCGAAATCATTGATTTTCCTGGTAAAATTTCTTTTGTGATCGAGAAAATGTGCACGGATTTCGAGTTACCGATCAGTATGTGATTTCGGCTAACTTATCAATCTAACACAAATTACTGTCCATCTAATAAAAAAGATTGTAAATGTTGGATATGTCAAGAAGACGGACACAAAGCCTACGAATATCCAAAAAAGACTAAAAAAGAAAAAGAAACAAACTTATTAAAAATTGCATATGATCTCGGGTATGAACCTATAGAAGACTTAGGAATAGATTCAGATATAGATATTTATGCATATACAACTAATATTGATTCTGATTCAGGTAAATAGTCCTATAAAGAAAGCATTATTGGGTTTAGAACATGAGAGAAACCTCATATCTAACCTATCCAAAGTATACATTGCTAAAGCATATATTGGTATGAAAATACCATCCAAAGTAAACAATGATAAAGTATACAGTGATATGAAAATATCACCAAAGCATACATTGATATGAAAATTCTCATATCATCATTTAAAATATTAAAAGCAAACATCAATCAGCAATTATTCAGGTACCCAAAAGGTGCAAATATTCATTCAGCAGAAATATTGAAATGGAAGCCATCATGAAGCAAGTCAAACACCAGTTCAGACAAAAAGAAGAGCAAGAAGCATCATTAATCAGACAGCTTGAAATAGTCAAACGTGAAAAAGAGCAACTACAACAAACAATACAAATTCTGTCATCTTATTCAGCATCTAAAGAAGAAGCAGCTAGCAGCTCAACAACAAAGCAACCAAAAAAAGAAATTGAAGAAATATCATCCGATGAAAGTCAAACACAAATAGCACTCGAAACAGAAAAACAAACCATGTCGCCAAACCAGGAGGAGTATCCACCACTACAAGCAGATCATATAAATATAAAGAAATGGTACGTAATTTTCAACAGAGAAAACAAAGGAGTATATGACGATTGGAGAATCGCCAATTCATATATTCTTTGAAAAAATATCATTCACAAAAGTTACAGAACGAAAAATGAAGCAGAAACCGCATACAACAAAGCATACAAAGCAGTAATAAAAGATAATGTCGAATGTTCAAAAATAGTTCTCCTAACATCACAAAAACCCATATCCAGCTTCACACCACAAAAACTTGTATCCATCCCAAGATCCCTTAACCAATTAAATGCAAAAGTTGCCCTTGAATCCATTCTATCAACCAAAGAAAAAGAAGCCATGAAAAAACCATCTGCCAAAAAATTTGCCGAATTATGGGACAACCTCATTTCATACACCGAAGTCCATTCCTTGATGGGCTTTTATCCAATAGCCAGACGCCCAGGTCCTAAAGCCGTTTTCTTAGCCGACTTATCAGATCCTATGACTTTATGGGATTATTTTATTCATGGATTCATCGACACCATCTATCTAGAACGCACCAATTTACACTGCATCAGTGAGTTCCCTTCTACTGTGCAAACTATCATCAGAAATTATAAAATACGATTTGCAAAACAGGAAAGAGTATTATTCATTAAAATGCATTCTAGCTATCCAATTTTTGATGAAGACTCTCAACTAATTGTCCCAAGTATTACTTTCGCAAACATGGGAATAAGCAACGACTCAAAACCAACAAAAGATGATCTACCACGAGAATCACCAACACAGGATCATCTAATTTTTGCACTCGTCGGTGTCTATTTAGCATCATCACGTATAGGCAACGATAAAGATCAAAAGTCAAGAATCAGAGTGAATTACGCTAGTAAAACTTTCATTATCTATTCGTTAACAGACAGTGAAATCACTCCGGAAGCAATGAAAGCAATTGAAACCTTCGAACAACCTTTCGAAAAGTTTTCTCATCAATTAGCTGAATTACCTGCTGATATCAAAAAACAACTTTGTAAACATATTATGCATGCACCAAGACACAATTGCAGTCACTGTTGAGAAAACATAGAAGAAACACCATTCATGGAAGATTAACGATAAAAGAAAACATTATTCAAAAATATGTCTTTTTGGAGGTGGGAGAAAGCAATCATTATTAAAGAAAACACATCATTGAAGACATTATTGAAGACACCCGTCCTTTCAACGTGGAAGGAATTATTATATTGTTATTTTTATGTAATTAAATAGAAGTGTCGGTAGGATAATTATTAAGTGTCGGTTGTATTATTTGTAATGTAACATAAAGTGTGTAACCCTCAATAGTCTAGGGGGCTATAATGTAAATATGTGTGTCGTTTTGCAATCAAACGATTGCAACCCAATTATGTAACCGACTCCTTCGAGCCTATAAATAGGGTCTTGGTCCATATGAAATAAACAAGTTAAGTTTGAGTGTTTAAGACTTGAGTTGATCTCAAAGTTTTTTCTCTGTTGAAATAGTTTGTCTATTTCTGAATAGCAGAGCCCTATCAAAACTATCCACATAAACATTCAATTATTCAACACAATCCATGATCAAGACAATTCAACGTATCAATCAGGTATAATCTTATCTTAATATTCATTTATCCATCATGTTGTTAAAATTTGTATCAGAGCAATTAATCCATCATCATGTTATTGTCCTTTCCATGACCTAATTAATCAATCTCTGCAAATTCCATGACCACTTTGAAATCTATAGTTAAATCGGACCCAACCATACCTCTACCCAAAATTCTTCAGATATGGTATGTCTCCATCATTTATCTTCATGTATGGCCCGTATTCACATAATCAACAAAGATACTAGGGCTTAGGGCTATATCTATTTCTTCTCTTCTGGTTGCTAGAAGTTATTAAAGAAAAAGGAAAGCATCTTATTCCAGTCGTTTTCATGTTCTCTTCCGTCGACCACCCTAAGCCCGGTCAAAAAACCCTTCCCGCCAGTAAAAAAAACCCTTCATCTCACTCACAACGCTGGAGATTAAGGGTTCTGCAACATATTAATCGCCTCCTTCTCTTCTCTCCGTTCCATCTGCCGCCCTCCCTCGTTGTCTCCTTCCATGTTCATCCTTCTACTTCTCCCCTGTTACTTTCTCAAAAGTAACAGTAAAGGTATTTGATTTTGATTCTTCATCAATTAGCGAATATGTTCCCATCAAGTCCCTGGTGGAAGAAACATTCGAGTTACAGACCTAAACAAACACGAATACATAGACTTAGTTGCCGAGCATCGGTTGACCACTGCTATCTGTCCTCAAATAAATGCATTTTTGGAGGGTTTTAACGAATTGGTCCCTCGGGATTTCATATCCATCTTTCATGATAAAGAATTGGAGTTATTAATTAGTGGACTTCCATATATCATCTATGAGCAACTCAAATATTTTGCTTATATTTCTATTTGTTTTTTGTTATTGGTTATTTACACAGCAGTTTGTTTGTTTTTTATTGGATGATATGAGGCGTAATATAGAGTATTCTAGATATAGTGTTGCATCTCCTGTTATTCAGTGGTTTTAGGAAGTTGCTCAAGGCGTAAGTAAAGAAGATAAAGCTCTTCTGATGTAGTTTGTCACTGGCCACCAATCCCTTATGATATGATTATGTGAACTCTACCGATGTTTCTTTGCTTGAATCAGCTATCGGATATAGAAATAGACAATGAATGTTTAAAAAAAAAATATATTTTTAGCAACTTCAATCAAGTTCTTTTAATGATGAAGACATTTCTCAGGTTAACAAGCCATATCTTCCATTAGCATCTTGAGAATAATCTTTTAAAACTGGTGTTATCATTGTATCCTCATTTGCATTAATGGTAAATAAACGTTACACTTTTTGGCTAATTTAGTTTTGATAAAATACGTAATGTGTATTATTTTTATAGATAACATCTTCAACTGACATTATTAATTTGCTATTCTACCCCTCAGAGTTTTACTCTTGGATGGATCGTTCGATAATGCTATAACCAAGGTACAATACTACAATTGACTTTAGTTTGATGTTGAATTTCCTTTTGCTACTTACTTTAAAATTTTAGTTAATATTGGATTTATTCAACATCATATGTTCCAGGCATTCCTTTATTCAAATCATTATACACATTAAGCTACATATGCATCTCAGCAGGAGCATCATGCATTCTTTTGATTTTTGTTTTTTACATGATAAATTTGTGATAACAGAAGCTTGAGTCATTAGGTGACTAAATGTTTATTTCCATTTTCCGCCTATGATATGATGCAACTTGGTGTTGTTGGGAAGGTACACATGGCTTCAATCGTCCATTATTTGTGCAAATGACTAAAATACCCTTTTAAATGATGATTGTATTTTTGAAATTTTGTGAATATCCAAATTTTTTAAAATTAGTTTGCCTTGTTTTTACTTTAATTTATTCCCTTTTTACCCTCCATGGTAAAAAGTGATTTGATTAGAGGTTGTGGCGGTTTGTGCTTATGCGTAGAATTGAAAAGAGTTGATAATATGTTGTTTGCAAGGTCATGAAGAATTAACAAAAGTGTCTTGCTATAAAAAGGCAACATATTTCTATTATCAAGCTCATCATAATTTATGGAAAATCATAGTATGCATCAAACACTATCTGCTTATTATATGATGCATCATAATTTATGACTTGTGAAGTTGGTTATAAACTTTTGGTGGTTAATTGAACCATTTTCAAGTAGCTGATTTTGGGCATGAAAATGTAGAATGTGTTAGGTACAAGCTGGTAGAAAAAGAGTCGACACTGGTTGATGTATCTTCAAGTGGTGTGGTTGCAAAGCTTAAAGCTCCCATGGAGATTGTCAAAGAAGAAATTACTCATGGGTTTCTTTTAACGTTGTACATGTATTATATTTACTTACTATTGGAATGATTATTTGTATTTGATATATTCGTGCGATGAATTATCTTTCTTATTTGCAGTATTTAATTTTGTACCATGAGACTTTTAATGTGTTATTTAGTTTTAAAATTACTAAATCTATCAAAATATATAAATTTTAAAACATTTAAAATTATAACACGAAAAAATGTGTGTCGTCTTTCTTTATGACAGGAGCTTTAATGATACGCAATGCGAATCGTAAATGTGCGTCGTAAGGTTACAACACGCAAATGCGTGTCATCTTCCTTTATGACAGGGCCTTCCTTGATACGCATTGCGTGTCGTAAATGCGTGTTGTAAATAGACAACACACAAAAACGTGTCGTCTTTCGTTATGATATGGCCTTCCTTAACACGCATTTGCGAGTCGTCTGAGCGTTTTACAGCACGCATTACGTGTCGTAAAAGGCGGTTTTTGTAGTACTGCACGAAATATTTTGATACGATGAGTCACATAAAGGTTAAACACAATAAAAACATACAAACATTAAAGAAATTCTTTTTGAATTTTTGTTTGTGAAAAATAAAGACAAAAATAAGAAAAAAAATGTAACATCCGGACTTTTACCAGGTATCATGTAAATTGAATTTTGTTGAATTGTGAGGGGGACTCGGCGAGTTGGAGCTCAGACTCGCCGAGTAGAGACGCGGATTGGACGATGGATCGCGCCTGGACTCGGCGAGTCCAGGATATGGACTCGGCGAGTCTGCGCTGTGTAGTGAAACCCTAAATTTCCGGGTTTGAGACCTATTTAAAGGGCCTTATGGCCGTCATTTGTGCTCACCCAACCCTTAGAGAGAAACCCTTGAGTGCTTGAGCGATTTGAGAGAGAAAGGAGCATTTCTTGACCTTGAGTGTGCCATTTAGCAAAGAAGGAGGAGATCCTAGGCAAGAGGAAGCAAAGGAGGTTGCTATTTCGTGGATTTGGAGCTTAGATCATCAATCTAGAGGTATGATTTCGGTTTATATTCTGTTTGGTGAAGTTTTATGCGATCTAGGGCTTCTTATGGACATTTATGGGATGATTTGATGCCCAATGGTTCCCTCCTTGTGCTGAGGTTTTGGATCTGGATCCATAGAGGTCCAGAGACCCTCACTCATCAAGCTTTATGTATGGCAATGGAGTTTATGACCTTGTGTTGTAGTATTTGAGTAAAAAACATCATATATGGTCATATAGAGGTTGTATGTGCATCAAGATTGTAACTTTACGTGCTAAATGAGCTTGGAAGGACTGGATCTATGGGTTAATGGACTGGATCTGACCTTATGAGCAAGTTTGAGTCATTGCATGGCACGGACTCGCCGAGTCCGAAGAACAGACTCGGCGAGTAGCATGAATGTTGCCCGACCACACAGTGAGTGGTCTTGCCGAGTTGGGGAGGGTTGACTCAGTGAGTCAGGGGGCAGTCAGAGTGGACAGGTGGACTGAGTCAAGATGGACTCGTCGAGTTGTTCTTGAGAATCGGCGAGTTGAGTCGTGGTGGCCCCACAACTCATGCCAGGTGGAACTCGTCGAGTTAGGAGAATGCTCGACGTGTCAAGGGAGGATTCCAGGGAAATTGGTGTATACGCTCAGACTCGCCGAGTCGCTATAGCGCACTCGCCGAGTCCGGTCAAAGTTGACCATTGACCGTTGACCTAAGTTGACTTGTTATAGTATGGTCAACCCTAGTTGGGAAAGTGTTAATTAGAGATGTATTGTGCTATAGGAGGACTATAGCTCGGCAGATCGAGTGATTAGCGATTTCAGATTTACGACTTACCGAGACACACGAGGTGAGTCTTCTCACTATACTTTACCTTGAATAGGTAACCAGAGTTATGTGATAGAGTATTTGTATGCTATGTATGTTACGTGTTGTACTGCATTATTTCTATGTGATTTATGTGGTGCATGTTTATCAAAGCTAGAACCTAAGGGTTCACAGAGTTTGGGTGCACGGACCCACAGAGTTATAGCCTCGAGTGGCTAATATGTGTTATATGTCGTATTTTGGGGAACTCACTAAGCCTTGTGCTTACAGTGTTTGATGTTATTGTTTCAGGTACTAGTGACGATCGCGGGAAGGCGCCGGCTTGATCCGTACACACACACGTTCGGAGTTTGATATTATGATCTTGGGATTTTGTATTGTCTTATTTAGATAATTAAAATGGTTGTTTTGATGGATATCGATGGAATTATGTTTTATAAAAATTGAAAATTTTGTTTTGAAATTTACGGTGTTACAAAAAAAAATTTGGAATTTTTGTTTTTGAAAATTAAAGACAAAAATAAGAAAATCTTTTTTGAAAATTTTGTTTTATAAAACTGAAAGCAAAAACAAAATAATAAACAGTTACCAAAGACTTTCGATTCAAAAAGTAGCAACTCCCATAGACAGTGTACGTCAAACAACACATCTCCCCATAAAGCGAAGTGTGATCTGAACCATTCAAAGGAATTTCAAATGCAAAGGTATGTGAACGCTGGACCATGAACGATTACCTCTGAACACTTCAAAAGTCTTTTGACATCTATTTATTTACGAAGAGTGAGGAACTGAGTTTGAATCAATCATTCCCAAACCATTCAAAATCCTTATAAATTTTTTCTCGTCTAAAGATTTTGTGAATATGTCTGCAAGTTGATCCGCCGTTCTGACAAAATGAACCTTGATATTACCATCTTCGACAAGATCCTTGATAAAATGATAGCGAAGAGCTATGTGTTTTGTCTTTCAATGTTGGACCGGATTATGGTAGATGCGAATGGAACTTTGTGAATCGTAATATTAATTGATCTTCTTCATATTGATTGCATAATCACAAAGTTGGCTTTGAATCCATATGACTTGAGAAGTGCAAGATGTAGTTGCAACATATTTTGCTTTAGCTGTGGAAATCGAAACACATGTTTGTTTCTTCGATTTCTAGCTTACAAGCTTCCCATCCGGTAACTGACATCCACCAGTTGTGCTTTTGCATTCCAATTGACACCCACCAAATTCTGCGTCTAAAAGGGCTTGAACAAAAAAATCCTATATGCGAAGGATACCAAAGTTCCAACGACATTGTTCCCTTAAGATAGAGAAAGATGTTCTTCATAACACTAAGATGGGGTTCTCTTGGGTTCGATTGATACCTAACACAATTACATACAACAAACATGATATCAGTTCTACTCGCAGTTAAGTATAACAACGATCCTATCATGATTCGATATGTAGTAAGGTCCGCAGCTTGCTTATCCAACGAAGGATTCAAGCGTTTTCCCATTACCATTGGTAGTTTTAGCTTTATGCTATTCGTTATTTCAAATCTTTCTATCAGGTTTCACGTATATTTTTTTTTTTGATTGATAAAAATGCCTTCCCTGCTCTGATGAATATGTAAACCCATAAAATTATTTATTTTGCCCATAATGCTCATTTCGAACTTACTTTTCATTAACTCTTCAAATTCCTTCGACAATAAAGGGTTAGTTGAACCAAAAATTATATCATCAACATAAATTTGAACAAGCATCAGGTGATTCCCAACTTTGTTTTGAAATAATATGGGATCAATTGATCCTTGTTTAAATTTAGCAAGTTTCAAAAAATTAGATAAGGTTGCATACCAGGCACGAGGTTCTTGTTTAAACCCATAAATTGCCTTATTGGGAACATAACAATAGTCAGGATACTTATCATTGACGAAACTTGGTGATTGTTCGACATAAACCTTTTCCTCTAATTCTCCATTCAGGAAGGCACATTTTATGTCCATTTGATACATGTCGAAGTCTTTGTGTGATGTATAAGCAAGGGCATTGGAAACGAAGATGCCTGAAGTACTTGCAAGATATAAAAGATGGTAAAGTGAAGCCAATCTCGGCATATATTTACACTATATTATCTAAAAACTCATCATATTCTCATTCTTGGGTGCTTGATACAAGATGTGGTTTTCACATTTGTTCTAATTTGTAGGGGCTAAAAAGAAGTGAGGACGTGGAGCATGGAAGAATGAACTTGATCATGGGAAATATGAGATCTTCACCTGTTACCAAGATTGGAGTTTATAACTTAGTGCTTAGTAATGATATTAGTTTAGATTTCATGAATTGTTTCTACTCGTCAGAAATGATATGAAATATTATTTCTATTCATGCATTGTTAAGATAAGGTTTTAGATATTCTTTTAGTGATGAGAATGGTTCTATTTCTTCTTTTAAAACTGGTGTATTTTATTTTGAAGCTTTACCTTGTGATGGTTTGTATGAAAGTACGATGTATGTAGACAATTTAGGTAATATTGTATTTCAAATTGATTTCTCTAATGGTATAGACAAAGCATGCTTGTGGCATTGTCGTCTTGGACATGTTAATAAGAAACGCATTGCCCAACTCCAAAAGGATGGAGTATTGGAATCATTTGACTTAAGGTCAGATGATACGTGTGAGTCTTGTTTACTAGGAAAGACGAAAATATCACCTCTTGCTTGTTCTTGTGAAAGAGGTGAATGATTGTTGGATCTCATAGACACAGATGTGTGTGGGCCTTTCAGATCTACCACAAGGGATGCAAATCGATTCTATGTGAATTTTACTGATAATTATTGCAGATATGGATATATCTACTTAATCAAGAATAAGTCAGAAATGTTTTAAAATTTCAAAGAGTTCAAACAAGAAGTCGAGAATCAATTGGGCAAGAAGATCAAGATGCTTAGATCCGATAGAGGCGGTAAGTATCTTAGTATCGAGTTCCACGACTACCTCAAATGTAACACCCCCTCTGGCACGTATCACAATATTATCCGCTTTGGGCCACTCGGCACGAGGACTTCCCGGGGGTCACCCATCCCGGTACTACTCCCGCCCGAGCACGCTTAACTGCAGAGTTCTTATGGGATCTGCTGCCCTCACGGCTTTAAAACGCGTTGTGACAAGGAAGGTATCCACACCCGTTATAAGTAGATGTTTCGTTCTCCTTCGAAGCCGATGTAGGATCAGGTGCAACCCACCTTCACCCCCCATTATAGGGTTCGACGTCCCTGTCGAACACATCGACCCGTTTTAAAAGTTCAAAGAGTTCAAACAAGAAGTCGAGAATCAATTGGGCAAGAAGATCAAGATGCTTAGATCCGATAGAGGCGGTAAGTATCTTAGTATCGAGTTCCACGACTACCTCAAATGTAACACCCCCTCTGGCACGTATCACAATATTATCCGCTTTGGGCCACTCGGCACGAGGACTTCCCGGGGGTCACCCATCCCGGTACTACTCCCGCCCGAGCACGCTTAACTGCAGAGTTCTTATGGGATCTGCTGCCCTCACGGCTTTAAAACGAGTTGTGACAAGGAAGGTATCCACACCCGTTATAAGTAGATGTTTCGTTCTCCTTCGAAGCCGATGTAGGATCAGGTGCAACCCACCTTCACCCCCCATTATAGGGTTCGACGTCCCTGTCGAACACATCGACCCGTGCCCTAGCTCTGATACCATTTGTAACACCCCCTCTGGCACGTATCACAATATTATCCGCTTTGGGCCACTCGGCACAAGGACTTCCCAGGGGGTCACCCATCCCGGTACTACTCCCGCCCGAGCACGCTTAACTCCAGAGTTCTTATGGGATCTGCTGCCCTCACGGCTTTAAAACGCGTTGTGACAAGGAAGGTATCCACACCCGTTATAAGTAGATGTTTCGTTCTCCTTCCAAGCCGATGTAGGATCAGGTGCAACCCACCTTGCCAACTGTGACATCCCCAAAATTTCGGCCAGAAAAGACCGATTTCATTTATGCTTTTTAAAATAATTTTCAGAGTAAATCCTTTTAATTTTAAAAGAGATGCGGAATTTGTTCCCAAAAACAAAACATGATAAAATAGATATTTATCAAAGCATTTCATAAAGAAATATGATTTCATTTCATAATCAAAAGACGGGATGTCATGTTCCGATACAGATCATAAAGCATAAACGATAGCATTACAAGTCATTCAACAAATATATACATATACAGACTTGTAAACAAAACAACTTGATGTTCGCCCATCTTAAGCTCTTGCGCCACTTCCTGTAAAATAAATCAACTGAGTGGGTCAGGCTTGGGAGCCTGGTGAGCATATAGGGTTTCCAACCCACAATAATTATATTTAATTTCAACAATCAACAATAAACCCGATTACCCATTCCCGTTATCCTCACCTTACGTTCCTAAAAATAACGTCTATTATAAGGAACTTATTTCAGGATTTTTCATCGGGACGGACATCACTGCAGAGGGGCTTCCTCAACAATAAGTTTCCTAAAGGCAACCATGTGGGGGATAGAGTACACCGGTGAACACGTCGTTCACAACACCTACAGGTAATGAGCCTGCTAGTGTTCCACATGACAGTCTAGAATAGTCCGTGGTCGTCATCCATACTCTGCTGAATGACTAGAATAACACCAATAACACCGAGGCCTCTCATCTGTTTATTACACACCAATTATCTACCCATGTTCTACCTAACATATTAGTAGATAAAAATATACGTCTTTATACATAGTTTAAAAACCTGTATAACATGCTTTAAGCAATACATATTCCACATAACAGATGAGGCATACACACATAACACGTATTTCATAGAGAATACATTAGATCTATAAGATAGAAGAGAGTGAATATACACTCACACGTATAACAACCAAATATATACACATAACACGTATTTTATAGGAAATACTTCATAATATTGCGTTGGAATGAAAATAACTACACACTCACTTGATCAGAAGATGATCGGGCAGCACTACGGCTTGCAGAAGAGGTGTTTCTCTGTAGATCTGGAAGATCTTCACAAAACCGGGCTCCTCGCGGGCAGCGTTTCGGCTCGGGAATAACGCTCTTCGGGATCCTCGGGGCTTCGGATCTTACTTCGGGGCTCGGGAATATTACCGGGGCTTCGGGGTACAATCGGCACGCAAATCGAGGCAAAGGACCAGAGAGAATGATGAAATTTGCAAAAGAAAAGAAGCTGCTTCGGACCTCCTTTTATAGGCTGCTGAACCCTCGCACGTACGCGGGGCGTACGCCTCGGTGGTCGTCAGCGCTTACGTCATCGGTCCATCTCCGTCATTGCATACGACTCGCTACTCCGTAGAACTCGAGTGCCCTATGCTGTACGCGGGGCGTACAGCAGTACGCGCTGCGTACTTCGGATAGACCGCCTCTCCTTCTCTTCGGATAATATCAGAGTTAAATTAAAATAAATATAAAATATTTATTAAAACTTCAAAAATTCATATCTCCTTCATACGAACTCCGTTTTCGACGTTCTTTATATCCACGCGAAGGTGAGACCATACTTTACAACTTTCATTTAGGCTCCATTGGCCAATTTTGACTTTTATTTTTATTATTTATTTTTAGAAGGCCGGGACAGAAAAACTTCGTTATAAATTCATAACTTCTTCGTCTGACGTCCGTTCTCGCCTAACTTTTCATCGTTTCGTTACTAACAATGAGATCTTCGATTCCCATTTAGATTGTTTCGGCTAAAAACCGCTCGATCTCAAATCGAGTATTCGGGCTGTATACTGCCACGTCGAAACTTCAGAAAATCATAACTGCCTTATACGAAGTCAGATTTGGGCGTTCCTTTTATGCACGCTCTCGGTTTAACGAAATCTACGACTTTCGTTTAGATCGCTAAGTCTAAATATCGCTCTATCTTAAATTCATATTTTACGTCACTCGGCGTCGTGTCGGTTCTGTCGCAAAACTTCGACAGGTCATAACTTCTTCGTTATAACTCGGATTTTGGCATTCCTTATATCTCCAGAATCCTTGTTTCGACCACTAAAACTTTATGCAAAGATATCGGGCTTATCTCACACTTTAATTTTGACGCTTATTTTATTCTTAATTCATTAAATTATAATAATTAAGAAAATAAACACATAATTCACATAATTCACAAATAATACATTTTTATTATTTCAAATTGGGGTTACAAAGGTTAACCTAGACTATTACATTGCTAAAAATGGCAAGCCTTGAAACACGGGCGTTACAATTCTCTCCACCTTAGAATGATTCCGTCCCCGGAATCACACACCAACAAACAAATGTGGATAGCGACTCATCATGTCACTCTCCGTCTCCCAGGTGAGATTTGGCCCATTCGTGTGTTTCCATCGGACAAGCACTAACTCGACCATCTTACGTCGCAATTTCTTAGTCTTTCGGTCAACAATTGCCTCTGGTTCCGCAATCAACCTTTTGTTCTCATCGATCCTCAACTCTGAAAGTGGAATTATGTCGGGAACTTCTCCCGTGAACTTCCTCAAATAACATACATGGAAAGTGTTATGAATTCCATTCAGTTCTTCTGGTAGTTCGAGCTTGTAAGCTTGGTTCCCAATCCTCTGAAGAACTTTAAACGGTCCAATAAACCTTGGACTTAACTTTCCCCTTTTTCCAAATCTTATGAGTCCCTTCCACGGCGATACTTTAAGCAAAACCGAATCTCCAACTTCAAAAGTCATCGGTCTTCGCTTTTTGTCAGCATAACTCTTTTGACGATCCTGAGCTGCTAACATTCTCTCCCTAATTATTTTCAACTTTTCAGCAGTTTGATGGACTATCTCCGACCCCATAAACTGCTTTTCCCCAGCCTCAAGCCAACAAGACGGCGTACGACACTTCTGTCCATACAAAGCTTGATAAGGTGCCATCTTTATGCTCGAGTGAAAACTATTATTATAGGAAAATTCTACCAAAGGTAAATGTTCATCCCAATTACCTAGGAATTCCAAGGTACACGCTCTCAACATATCTTCAAGTGTTTGTATCGTCCGTTCGCTCTGACCATCAGTCTGCGGATGGTAAGCTGTACTTAAACACAACTTGGTACCCAATTCCTCTTGTAGACTTTTCCAAAATCTTGAGGTGAAACGACTATCACGATCCGACACAATTGTTAGCGGAACACCGTGAAGTCTCACAATTTCCTTCACATAAGAATTCGCAAGCTTTTCCATAGACCATTTCTCATTGGCTGCTATGAAATGCGCACTCTTAGTGAATCGATCGACGACCACCCAAATCATGTCGTGACCATTCTTTGTTCTGGGCAGTTTAGTGACAAAATCTATAGTAATGTCTTCCCACTTACCCATAGGCACAGGCAATGGTTCTAAACTCCCGTACGGTTTCTGATGTTGTGCCTTGACTCTTGCACAAGTCACACACTCGGCCACATACTTCGCAATGTCGAGCTTCATCGTCGGCCACCAATAATAGGGTTTCAGGTCCCTATACATTTTAGTGCTACCGGGATGAATTGAGTACATGGTCTTGTGAGCTTCTTCCATCAGAAGATCTCTGACTCCTCCTGTCTTAAGTATCCAAATCCGATCTTGGAACACCTTCAGTCCGTGACTGTTTACACCGAACACCAACGTTTTGCCCAAACGTTCCTCCTTCCGGTCATTCTTCTCCGAAGCTTCCTCTTGAGCTTTCTTTATACTTTCTAAAATGGTTGAGACAACTTCAATTCTCAACGCTCTTGACCTTCTCTTTTCAAGATTGACTTTCCGACTGAGAGCATCAGCAACAACATTGGCTTTACCGGGGTGGTAAAGTATCTCACAGTCGTAGTCTTTAAGTAGTTCCAGCCAGCGTCGTTGCCTCATATTCAATTCTTTCTGACTAAAGAGATATTGGAGACTCTTATGATCAGTGAAAAGTTTGCACTTCGTGCCATAGAGGTAATGCCTCCATATTTTCAAAGCGAAAACTACCGCTGCCAACTCCAAATCATGAGTCGGGTAGTTCTTTTCATGCTCTTTCAGCTGTCGAGATGCATACGCGATCACCTTATCTCTTTGGGTCAAAACACAACCCAATCCAACACCAGACGCATCGCTATAAACAGCGAAGTCTTCAACTCCATCGGGTAGAGAAAGTATCGGTGCCTCGCATAGTTTCTTCTTTAGCTTCTCGAATGCTTCTTTATGCTTATCACTCCAAGCATAAGTAGCTCCTTTGTGGGTCAAAGCTGTTAATGGACTAGCGATCGAAGAAAAGCCTTGGATAAACCTTCGGTAATATCCGGCTAATCCTAAAAAGCTTCGAATCTCCGTGGGACTTTTTGGTTGTTCCCACTTCATTACAGCTTCAATCTTTGCTGGATCAACCATTATACCTTCTTGGTTGACCACGTGACCCAAGAATTGAACTTCTCGAATCCAAAAATCACATTTGGAGAACTTCGCATACAGCTTCTCCTTCTTCAAGACTTCCAAAACTTCTCGCAAGTGTCTGCCATGCTCCTCTTGGCTTTTTGAATAAATCAGAATGTCATCTATGAACACTATCACAGATTTATCAAGGAACGGGTTACAAACTCTGTTCATTAAATCCATGAATGCTGCGGGAGCATTGGTTAGTCCAAACGACATAACCAAAAACTCATAGTGTCCATATCGGGTTCTGAACGCAGTCTTCTCTATATCCTGCTCTCTTACTTTCAGCTGATGATATCCTAACCTAAGATCGATCTTCGAGAAATAGCTCGAACCTTGCAATTGATCAAATAGGTCATCAATCCTTGGCAACGGATATCTATTCTTTATTGTTGCCTTATTCAGCTCTCGGTAATCAATGCACATCCTCATGCTTCCATCTTTCTTCTTTACGAATAACACCGGAGCTCCCCAGGGTGATGAACTAGGTCTAATGAAACCTTTGTCCAATAACTCCTGAAGTTGCATCATTAGCTCCTTCATCTCCGTCGGTGCTAATCGATAAGGTGCTTTTGCAATTGGCGTTGTTCCGGGCAACAAGTCAATACGAAATTCTACTTGTCGATCGGGCGGTAATCCAGGAAGATCTTCGGGAAATACTTCCGGATAATCACACACAACAGGAATATTTTGCACCACCTTCTTTTCCTTCTTAGCATCGATCACGAATGCTAAGTATGATGTACACCCCTTGGTCAAACATTTTCTGGCTTTCATTAGAGAAATGATTCCAGAATTTACTCTGCGTTTATCTCCATACACCATAAACGATTCCTTTCCAGGCGGATTCACTTTCACTATTTTCTTCTTGCATAAAATTTCGGCATCATTGGCACTAAGCCAATCCATTCCCAAAACGATGTCGAAACCATTAAGTTCTATAGGTAATAATTCCTCGTGGAACTTATTCCCATTCAAATCAATTAAAATGTTTTTCATACGATGGCTAACAGGTACAATCTTGCCACTAGCAACTTCGACTAATAAAGCATTATCTAGTCTCACAATAGGCAAAGCTAGTTTTCTACCAAATTCATGCGATATAAAGGAGTAGTTGGCTCCAGAATCAAATAAAATTTGGGCAGGCAATTTGTTAACGAGAAAGGTACCTGAAGCGACATCAGCTTCATCTTTAGCAGCTTCCAGTGTCATCTGGAATGCTCTCGCCTTTGGCTTTGGCGGAATGTTGGGTCTTGCTGCCTCCTTCTTCTTCGGACAATCCCTTGAGATGTGCCCCTCCTCACCGCAACCATAACAAACATTCTTGGTGAAGGTGCATTCGTTGGCATAATGCCCTGGCTTTCCACATTTGTAGCATGTGGTTTCCCCGCTACATTTCCCATGATGCTTCTTCTTGCACTTGTCGCACCATTTCGCCTCTACCTTTCCTCCACTTCCTCTCGAACTAGACTTTGAGAAATTACTTTTCTTGCTGGACCCTGGAAATCCATCGATTTTCCTTTTCTCACCAACCTCTGACCTTTCCAGACCTTTTTCCCTGATCTGGGTCTCAACATTTCTAGCAGCCCAGATGGCGGCTTTCAATGTGGTTGCTTGCTTAACCATTGGACCATAGTCCGCTGGTAGTCCAAGGTCAAACTTGTTGACCTTAGAGAGTTCTGTAGGCACCAAATATGGGATAAACTTCATCTTTTCCGTGAAACTTGTAGCGTATTCAGTAACGCTCAATTTCCCTTTCTTCAAATTCTGAAACTCATTACTGATTTCCAGAAGGTCCTGCTCGGAGCAGTATTGCAGTTTTAGTTGTTCCACAAAGTCTTCCCAAGACATTTTGCTTGCTTCTCCCTTGGGCATAGAGTCAGCTAATAGCTTCCACCAACTCAACACGCCAGATTTTAGCAGAGGGATCGCAAGAGCAGTCTTCTGCCTGTTGCTGCATTTGCAACTTTCAAACATAGTCTCCATTTCGGAGACCCAGTCCATAACTTGCACCGGCGTCGGGCTTCCGGATAGGCATGGTGGTTTGGATGCCATGAAATCCTTATACTTGCACCCACGACCATCATTTACTCCATATTGGTTATTGCGTCTAACCACTGGTTGTTCGTCTTGACCAATGATCCCACTAAAGTTTTCTCCTTCAGACTGCCCTCCATTCTCCTCGGGCTCTTCCACTTGAATTGACGGTTCTTCACGATTCTGCCTAAGCAGGCGTCTTGTTTCTTCCATCTGACGATCCAACATCATTTGAATCATCATTTGTACACCAGCCATTGTTATCGGCTCAGGTGCAGCAGCTACGACAGGTACTTTCTCGATTACAGGCGGTTGATTCCTGTTTTCATTAGCATTTCCAACTCCGCTTCTTGTTCTCACCATTTTGATCTATATACCGAATAATTTCACCT
Source organism: Lactuca saligna (assembly GCF_052625555.1). NCBI lineage: Eukaryota > Viridiplantae > Streptophyta > Magnoliopsida > Asterales > Asteraceae > Lactuca > Lactuca saligna. Next base: position 27,737,352 of record NC_136417.1, read on the forward strand.
TATTACTCCAAACGATTACATGCTAGTTCTAATATCGTATACATACGCTTAGAATCCTAAACACATAAACCTTCAGATCCGGTTGGCAACAAACCATAGATCCGAACAAATAATATCATATATGGCAACATATAACATTTAGCACATAAAAGCATTTTAGGCAACTTTCCTAAAATAAACTAGTGCTTGTGTCTAAGATCCAACAGACACACACCTCGCAATCTCCACTTAGAATGCTAAGTTTAAGTTTAGAAATCCTACAAATTCCTAGTTCGCTTAAACTAATGCTCTGATAACCAACTGTGACATCCCCAAAATCTCGGCCAGAAAAGACCGATTTCATTTATGCTTTTTAAAATAATTTTCAGAGTAAATCCTTTTAATTTTAAAAGAGATGCGGAATTTGTTCCCAAAAACAAAACATGATAAAATAGATATTTATCAAAACATTTCATAAAGAAATATGATTTCATTTCATAATCAAAAGACGGGATGTCATGTTCCGATACAGATCATAAAGCATAAACGATAGCATTACAAGTCATTCAACAAATATATACATATACAGACTTGTAAACAAAACAACTTGATCTTCGCCCATCTTAAGCTCTTGCGCCACTTCCTGTAAAATAAATCAACTGAGTGGGTCAGGCTTGGGAGCCTGGTGAGCATATAGGGTTTTCAACCCACAATAATTATATTTAATTTCAACAATCAACAATAAACCCGATTACCCATTCCCGTTATCCTCACCTTACGTTCCTAAAAATAACGTCTATTATAAGGAACTTATTTCAGGATTTTTCATCGGGACGGACATCACTGCAGAGGGGCTTCCTCAACAATAAGTGTCCTAAAGGAAACCATGTGGGGGATAGAGTACACCGGTGAACACGTCGTTCACAACACCTACAGGTAATGAGCCTGCTAGTGTTCCACAGGACAGTCTAGAATAGTCCGTGGTCGTCATCCATACTCTGCTGAATGACTAAAATAACACCAATAACACCGAGGCCTCTCATCTGTTTATTACACACCAATTATCTACCCATGTTCTACCCAACATATTAGTAGATAAAAATATACGTCTTTATACATAGTTTAAAAACCTGTATAACATGCTTTAAGCAATACATATTCCACATAACAGATGAGGCATACACACATAACACGTATTTCATAGAGAATACATCAGATCTATAAGATAGAAGAGAGTGAATATACACTCACACGTATAACAACCAAATATATACACATAACACGTATTTTATAGGAAATACTTCATAATATTGCGTTGGAATGAAAATAACTACACACTCACTTGATCAGAAGATGATCGGGCAGCACTACGGCTTGCAGAAGAGGTGTTTCTCCGTAGATCTGGAAGATCTTCACAAAACCGGGCTCCTCGCGGGCAGCGTTTCGGCTCGGGAATAACGCTCTTCGGGATCCTCGGGGCTTCGGATCTTACTTCGGGGCTCGGGAATATTACCGGGGCTTCGGGGTACAATCGGCACGCAAATCGAGGCAAAGGACCAGAGAGAATGATGAAATTTGCAAAAGAAAAGAAGCTGCTTCGGACCTCCTTTTATAGGCTGCTGAACCCTCGCACGTACGCGGGGCGTACAAGGCTACGCGGGGCGTACGCCTCGGTGGTCGTCAGCGCTTACGTCATCGGTCCATCTCCGTCATTGCATACGACTCGCTACTCCGTAGAACTCGAGTGCCCTATGCTGTACGCGGGGCGTACAGCAGTACGCGCTGCGTACTTCGGATAGACCGCCTCTCCTTCTCTTCGGATAATATCGGAGTTAAATTAAAATAAATATAAAATATTTATTAAAACTTCAAAAATTCATATCTCCTTCATACGAACTCCGTTTTCGACGTTCTTTATATCCACGCGAAGGCGAGACCATACTTTACAACTTTCATTTAGGCTCCATTGGCCAATTTTGACTTTTATTTTTATTATTTATTTTTAGAAGGCCGGGACAGAAAAACTTCGTTATAAATTCATAACTTCTTCGTCTGACGTCCGTTCTCGCCTAACTTTTCATCGTTTCGTTACTAACAATGAGATCTTCGATTCTCATTTAGATTGTTTCGGCTAAAAACCGCTCGATCTCAAATCGAGTATTCGGGCTGTATACTGCCACGTCGAAACTTCAGAAAATCATAACTGCCTCATACGAAGTCAGATTTGGGCGTTCCTTTTATGCACGCTCTCGGTTTAACGAAATCTACGACTTTTGTTTAGATCGCTAAGTCTAAATATCGCTCTATCTTAAATTCATATTTTACGTCACTCGGCGTCGTGTCGGTTCTGTCGCGAAACTTCGACAGGTCATAACTTCTTCGTTATAACTCGGATTTTGGCATTCCTTATATCTCCGGAATCCTTGTTTCGACCACTAAAACTTTATGCAAAGATATCGGGCTTATCTCACACTTTAATTTTGACGCTTATTTTATTCTTAATTCATTAAATTATAATAATTAAGAAAATAAACACATAATTCACATAATTCACAAATAATACATTTTTATTATTTCAAATTGGGGTTACAAAGGTTAACCTAGACTATTACATTGCTAAAAATGGCAAGCCTAGAAACACGGGCGTTACATCAAATAATGTGGAATAGTTTCACAATTAACACGTCATAGGACACCACAACTTAATGGTGTAGTTGAGAGATGTAATCGGACCTTGTTGGACATGGTCCGTTCCATGATGAGTCGAGCTTTACTTCCAATCTCATTCTAGGGGTATGCCTTAGATACTGTCACCCAAATTCTTAATCTTGTCCCAACTAAGAAGGTTGCCATAACACCTCATGAGATGTGGATATAGAAGGTTCCCTCGTTAGCACATATCAAGATTTGGGGCCTGTGAAGCTTTTGTTAGATGAGAGACTCATGACAATATATGAACCTCATATTGAGAGATGTATTCTCATCGGCTACCCACAAAATTCCCTTGGATATTTGTTCTACAGACCTAGTGACAATGCGGTATTCATAACATGAAGGGGAGTATTTCGCAAGAGAGAACTCATATGCAAAGAGGATAGTAGGAATACAATTGATCTTGAAGAAATTCAAGAGTCTAATGATGAAGGAACCTGTGAAAATGCTAGGGCTCAACCTGAGGAATAAATTCCAGTTGAACCGATTGACGAGTCGTTACCTCTTAGGCGTTCCAGTAGAGTCAGAATGCCACCTGAGTTTTATGGTTTCCATATTACTATAGATGGTGATACGTTTATAAGTGATAGTACATTGGTAAATTTGGATAAACCTTTTAAGTACAAGGAAGTAATGGCAGGCCCTGAGTTTGTCAAGTGGAAGGAAGCAATCGATAACGAGATCAAGTCAGTATGACAACCAAGTTTGGAATTTGGTTGACAATGTACCAGGTCGTAAGACAGTTGGGTGCAAATGGATCTTCAAGAAGAAGACCGACATGGATGGAAAGGTACACACATTCAAGGCTCAACTGGTTGCAAAAGACTTTACTCAAACCCTAGGGGTTGACTATGATGAAACCTTCTCACTAGTAGCTAAGATTAAATCTATTAAGGTAATGCTAGGCATAACTGCATTTCATAACTATGAAATTTGGCAGATGGATGTCAAAACCACCTTCCTTAATGGGAAGCTAGTTGAGGATGTTTACATGAGTCATCCAGGGGGTTTTGTAGATATAAAGTATCCTAATAGATTTTGTAAACTTGAGAAATCAATTTATGGATTGAAACAAGCTTCTCGCAAATGGAATCTTGGATTTGATGAGAAAGTGAAAGATTTTGGCTTCTCTAGAAGTGAAGATAAGTCTTGTATATATGTCAAAGCTATTGGAAGTATAGTGACCTTCCTGGTATTGTATGTTGATGACATACTTCTTATAGGAAACGAAATTCCAACTTTGCAAGAAGTTAAGTATTGGCTTGGAAAGTGTTTTGCTATGAAGGATCTAGGATAGGCTACTTATATTCTAGGGATAAGAATCTTGAGAGACGGGATTAAAAGACTAATTGGACTTATTCATAGTACATATTTGGACAAAATTTTAAAACATTTTAGCATGGAGAATTCCAAGAAAGGGGAACTGCCTATCCAGAGTAATACCAAACCGAGTAAGACTGGGAATTCGAGTAGTGATGCATAAATGGCAGAAATGAGTCGAGATCCATATGCTTCTGCCATTAGACTCGCCTTGATGTGGCTTTTTCTTTGAGCGTCCTTTGTCGATATTAGGGAAATTTGGGTAGAGCTGATTGTACCTGTGAATCAGAGTACATAGCATCAAACGATGCATCGAAGGAGGCTTATAGTTGAAGAACTTCATCGAAGACCTTGGAGTTATGCCATCCATAAAGGAGCCAATGGATATTTTCTGTGATAATGAAGCAACGGTTTCCTTAACTAAGGAACCGAGAGATCATGGTAGATCAAGACATATCGATAGAAAATACCATTTTATCAGACATAGAGTAGAAGAAGGACACCTCGTCGTGAAGAGGGTATCATCAGAAGAAAATCCTGCAGATCCCCTTACAAAGGCACTTAGTATATATGGTTAAGCACATTTAGCATGCAAGGAGCATTGTTCTGAAAGATGATATTAGTTTTAGTAGTTATGTAACACCGAAAATTTTCAAAACAATTTTTTTTATTTTTATAAAACATAATTCCATTGATATTCATAAAGCAACCATTTTAATTATCCAAACAAGACAATACAAAATCCCAAGATCATGATATCAAGCTCCGAATGTGTGTGTGTACGGATCAAGCCGGCGCCTTCCCGCGGTCGTCACTAGTACCTGAAACAATAACATCAACACTGTAAGCACAAGGCTTAGTGAATTCCCCAAAATACTACATATAACACATATTAGCCACTCGAGGCTATAACTCTGTGGGTCCGTGCACCCAAACTCTGTGAACCCTCAGGTTCTAACTCTGTGAACCTTCCGGTTCTAACTCTGTAAACATGCACAACATCAAACACATAGAAGTAATGCAGTACAACACATAACATACATAGCATACAAATACTCTATCACATAACTCTGGTTACCTACTCAAGGTAAAGTATAGTGAGAAGACTCACCTCACGTCTCTCGGTAAATCGTAAACCTGAAATCGCTAATCACTCGACCTGTCGAGCTGTCGTCCCCCTATAGCACAATACACCTCTAATTAATACTTTCCCAACTAGGGTTGACCATACTATAACAAGTCAATCTAGCTCAACGCTGGTCAACAGTCAACGGTCAACTTTGACCGGACTCGGTGAGTACCCAGGCGACTCGGCGAGTCTGGGCGTGTACACCAATTTCTCTAGAATCCTCCCTTGACACGTCGAGCATTCCTCAACTCGACGAGTTCCACCTGGCATGAGTTGTGGGGCCACCACAACTCAACTCGCCGAGTCTCAAGAACAACTCGGTGAGTCCAGTTAGACTCAGTCCACCTGTCCATTCTGACTCCCCCTTGACTCACTGAGTCCACCTTTCCCAACTCGGCGAGGCCACTCACAGAGTGGTCGGGCAACATTCATGCTACTCGCCGAGTCTGTTCCTCGGACTCGGCGAGTCCATGCCATGCACTGACTCAATCTTGCTCTAAAGGTTAGATCCAGTTCATTAATCCATAGATCCAGTCCCTCCAAGCTCATTTAGCACGTAAAGTTACAATCTTGATGCACATACAACCTTTATATGACCATATATGATGTTTATGACTCAAATACTACAACACAAGGCCAAAGACTCTATTGACACTCATAAAGCTTGATGAGTGAGGCTCCCTGGACCTCTATGGATCCAGATCCATGGCCTCAACTCAAAGTGGGAACCAATGGGCATCAAATCATCCCATAAATGACCACCACAAGCCCTAAATTGCATCATGCTTCACTAAACAGAAAATGGTCCGAGATAATACCTCTAGGGTGATGATCTAAGCTCCAAATCCACGAAATAGCAACCTCCTTTGCTTCCTCTTGCCTAGGGTCTCCTTCTTCTTGCTAGATAACACACACAAGATCAAGAATGGCTCCTTTCTCTTCACAAATAGCTCAAGAACACAAGGGTCACTCACTGAGGGTTGGGTGAGCACAAATAACGGCCATAAGGCCCTTTAAATAGGCCTCAAACCCGGAGATTTAGGGTTTCATTACACAGCGCAGACTCGCCGAGTCCATATCCTGGACTCGCCGAGTCCAGGCGCGCACCAATGATCAATTCCGCGTCTCTACTCGGCGAGTCTGAGCTCCAACTCGCCGAGTCCCTCTCACAATATGACAAAAATTAGATTTACAATATACCTGGTAAAATCCGGATGTTACAACTCTCCCCCCCTAGAACTAGACTTCGCCCTCGAAGTCTCGCTCTAAAATAGCTCCGGATGCTGCTCCCGCATCATACCCTCCGGCTCCCAGGTCATTTCTGATCCCTTCCGATGTTGCCACTGTACCAATACCAGAGGTACCTCCTTGTTCCTCAAAATCTTGATCTTCCGATCCCTAATAGCCACTGGTCTCTCAGCATAATTCAGGCTTGCATCTACCTGAATATCCTCTAATGGAACCACTGCCGACTCGTCGGCTATACATTTCCTCAACTGCGATACATGAAAAGTGTTGTGAATCTGTCCCAACTCTGCTGGTAACTCCAGCCGATAGGCTACCTGGCCTACCCTTTCGATCACACGAAACGGACCTATAAACCGGGGCCCCAATTTGCCCCTCTTCCTGAACCGGATCACTCCTTTCCAAGGAGAAACCTTTAGGAGAACAAAGTCGCCGACCCGAAATTCCAGCTCGGACCGACGCCTATCCGCATAACTCTTTTGTCGGCTCCGAGCGGACAATAACCTCTGTCTGACCAGCTGTATCTGCTCTGTCGTCTGATTCACGATCTCTGTACTACCCATTACCCTTTGCCCAACCTCTCCCCAACATATGGGAGTCCGACACCTCCTACCATACAACAGCTCAAAGGGCGGCATACCGATGCTCGAATGATGGCTGTTATTGTAGGAAAACTCCGCCAAAGGCAAATACGTATCCCAACTACCCCCAAAGTCCAATACACATGCCCGAAGCATGTCCTCAAGTGTCTGAATCGTCTGCTCACTCTGGCCGTCGGTCTGGGGGTGGTATGCGGTACTAAAATGCAGCTTAGTACCCAACTCCTCATGAAATTTCTTCCAGAAACGGGAAGTGAAACGCACATCGCGATCTGAAACAATCGAGATCGGCACTCCATGCCGAGATACAACCTCTCTCACATAAATCTCCGCCAACTTCTCCGCCGAAGAACTCTTACTGATGGCAAGAAAGTGAGCGCTCTTTGTCAACCTATCCACAATCACCCAAATTGCATCGACTCCTCTGGCAGTCCTCGGCAATTTGGTGATGAAATCCATAGTGATCTGTTCCCATTTCCACTCGGGAACCTCCAATGGCTGCAACTTGCCATGCGGTCTCTAGTGTTCGGCCTTTACCCTTCGACAGGTCAAACACCTCTCGACAAACCATGCGACATCCCTCTTCATACAAGGCCACCAATACTCCTTTCTTAAGTCCAAATACATCTTTGTAGCCCCGGGATGGATCGAGAATTTTGATCTATGAGCCTCCTCCATCAATGTAGTACGCGTACCGCCCACAAACGGTACCCAGATCCGGCCCTGATAAGTCATAAGCCCTCGACTATCCGATACAAACTCAGAAACCAACCCAACGACCCGCTCTCTCTTCTGCATCTCCGGACGCACAGCCTCAGCCTGTGCCCCACGAATGGCGTCCAGAACTGGAGCTATCACAGTCAGTCGCAAACATACATTTCGCAGTGGAGCACTCTCCGCCCTGCGACTCAATGCGTCGGCTACCACATTAGCTTTGCCCGGGTGGTACAAAATCTCGCAATCATAATCCTTGACCACATCTAACCACCTTCTTTGCCGCATGTTTAGGTTAGGCTGATCCATCAAGTACTTCAAGCTCTTATGGTCCGTGTAAATCATACATCGAACCCCATACAAGTAGTGCCGCCAAATCTTGAGGGCGAACACCACTGCCCCCAACTCCAGATCATGTGTGGGGTACCTCGTCTCGTGAGGCTTCAACTGCCTCGATGCATATGCTATCACATGTCCCTTCTGCATCAGTACCGCTCCCATTCCTAAAATCGATGCATCACAGAATACCACAAAACCCTCCATCCCTTCCGGAAGAGCTAATACCGGAGCTTCACACAACCTCTGGCGAAGCGTCTCAAAGGAGGTCTGCTGCTCGGGACCCCATAGAAATGTAACACCCTTCCGGGTCAATCTGGTGAGTGGAACCGCAATCTTGGAGAAATCCTTAATAAACCTCCGATAATACCCTACCAACCCAAGGAAACTCCGGATCTCAGAAGGTGACCTTGGCACCTCCCACCTCATCACTGCGTCAACCTTGGCCGGATCGACCAATATCCCCTTCTGGTTAACGAGATGTCCCAGAAACTGGACCTCCCGCAACCAAAAATCGCACTTGGAAAACTTTGCATAAAGTTTCTCCGATCTCAAAACTCCAAGAACCTCCCTCAAATGCTCCTCGTGCTGCTCTCTAGATCTCGAATATACCAGAATATCATCAATGAACACAATCACCGACCGATCCAACATCGGCCGACATACCCTGTTCATGAGGTCCATGAACATAGCTGGGGCATTGGTGAGCCCAAAAGGCATCACCACAAACTCATAATGCCCATAACGCGTCCTGAATGCTGTCTTCTGGACGTCCTCGTCCCGTACTCTCACCTGATGATAGCCCGACCTCAAATCAATCTTGGAGAACCAAGATGCTCCCTGTAACTGATCGAATAAATCGTCGATCCTCGGCAACGGGTAATGGTTCTTGACCGTCAACTTATTCAGTTCCCGATAATCAATACACATGCGATGCGAGCCATCCTTCTTCTTCACAAACAGGATGGGTGCTCCCCACGGCGAGCTACTCGGCCGAATAAACCCCTTCCCCAGCAACTCCTGAAGTTGCGAGGATAACTCTTGCATTTCTGGAGGCGCAAGGCGATACGGCACCTTAGCGATAGGCGCGGCTCCGGGAACCAAATCGATACCAAACTCCACTTGCCTCACGGGAGGCACACCTGGTAACTCTTCGGGAAAGACATCTGGAAACTCACGCACCACCGGAACTTCATCCACCGAACTCGGTCTCTCGGAGATCACTCGCGTATCCATCACATACGCCACAAAACCCTTACAGCCCTGCTGTAAACACTGCCTCGCCCTAGCAGCCGAACAAAAGGCTGATCCAGAACGTGTACCCTCGCCGTAAACCGAAAGAACTCCCCCACTAGGATCTCGTATAGTCACCAGCTGACGCTCACAATCGATAACCGCGCCGAATCGGCTCAACCAGTCCATGCCCACTATAACACAGACATCACCCATCGCAATAGGAATCAGGTCGATCGGGAACTCAACCCCAAAAATCTCCGGTACACATCCCCGGAGGACCTCCGTGGCACAAATCACTCTGTCGGCGGCTATGGAAACCCGCAGGGGTCGACTCAGTGCCCCACGACTAACACTGATATGCTGACTAAATGTCAAAGATACAAAAGATCGACTCGCACCCGAGTCAAATAACACTAAAGCAGGTACAGAATTCACAAGGAAGGTACCTATGCATAGCATAATATAAGCATAATATCTCGACACCATAAATAAATAATAAAAAGAAAGCGTACCAGCCACAACGTCGGGTGCAGCGCGGACCTCTTCCGCAGTCAACTGAAAGGCTCTCCCCCGAGCCCTCGGTGCCTCGGCCTTCACGGGCCGACTCTCTGTAGCAGTAGCTCTGATGGCGGCGGGAGCAGACCCCTGAGATGCTCCGCGCAGCAGCGGACACTCTGCCTTCCGGTGTCCGGTCTGGTTACAGTGGAAGCACACTGTAAACCCCTTGGGGCAGTCCTTGGCCATATGCCCCTCCTTGCCACATTTGTAGCAAGACCCCGCTCGACAGACTCCATCGTGACCCTTGCCGCACTTTCCACAAGTGCGGCCCTTCTGGCTCCCGGGTCGGGGATCAGCGGGCTTGGCCCGCTTGGCTGCCGGCTGGGACTGTGCCGGCCGCCGATCCCTCCCCAGAGACTCCGCCTCCTCCCTGGCCTGAGTCTCAAGCTCAATCTCCCTCTTCCGAGCATTTGCCTGAAGCTCGGCAAATGTCCGATACGAGGAGTTCACAGCGAACTCCCGAATATCCCGTCTCAGAATGCTCAGGTAACGGCTCATACGTGCCTACTCGGTGGACACGTGCTCAGGGCAGAACATCGCCCTCTCATGAAACATCCTCGTAATAGCTGTGACTGACTCGGTACCCTGCTTGAGGGTCAGAAACTCCTGTGTCAGACATTCCCTCTCCACCTGAGGAACGTACTCATCTCGGAACATGGTAGTGAACCTCTCCCAGGTCACTGCCGAAAGCTCAGTCGTTGTGAAGTGTGCCGTCACAAACTTCCACCAGTCCTTCGCTCCCAAGCAAAGCTGGTTCAGCGCGAACCGAACCTTCAAATGCTCAGGGGACGAGCAAGCGAAGCTGGTTCAGCGCGAACCGAACCTTCAAATGCACAGCGCAGACTCGCCGAGTCCATATCCTGGACTCGCCGAGTCCAGGCGCGCACCAATGATCAATTCCGCGTCTCTACTCGGCGAGTCTGAGCTCCAACTCGCCGAGTCCCTCTCACAATATGACAAAAATTAGATTTACAATATACCTGGTAAAATCCGGATGTTACAAGTTAGATAGGTATTTAGAAACGTGTAACAAAGTAAATGTAATTGACTCTTGATTATTAAATAATGGAGAATTATATGAGTATTGTTTACTATCTTTTGTCAATTGTTTATTATTGTGTTTCATTTTGCATGTTTTACTTCCCGAATAATTAGATTATTCAAACATCCATAGTCGATCATACTTTTGGAAGTAAGTAGTGAATTAAGACTATCATGAATTGGGTTGTATATTGTCAAAGGGTTTAGACATAGCAATGGTTTGTTGCAACATTCATGAGTACTTGAAAATAGGGATTTTGAATATTGGATTAACCCACGCTCAGATAATTACTTCATGGAATTTATCACGAGTAACTCTAAGATGATAATATCTTGTAATCTTTAAACGAATATGTACGAGTTGTGGTTTACAAATCAGTTGTGCATTGATGATATGTAAACGCATTAGTAAATTGATGTTATAAAATGTATTGTTGTGCATGATTTGATAAGTAAATAGCATAATCATATAAGTCAAAGTTTAGTTGTTCCTTTTGGCTTAATAGGAAAAGTGATATCTTGGGCCCCTCGATGATTTGGTGTTGACTTATAGTGTCGGGCCCAACCAAGACTTGATTAATGTTTTTAATCTTTGTCATTACAAATCAGAAATCGGGAAACAAAGTATTGGACAATGAGATTGATTTTGTTACATGTCAATTGTCCACATGATATCTTGTAGAATGGAGGATTATATGATCACTTATCTTAGGACACGTAAGTGGCTAGATCAGTGTAGTGAAAAAAGAACATGGTTTGACATGTGGAATTAAAGTTTACATAATGAAAATAGTGATTTGGGTGCTAAAAGATATATTCGATCATAGTAAATGAGTACAAAAAGGGATCTAGTCTAGAACTTTATAAATATCTCACTCACTAATCACTATGAACTACATCTCTCAAGCACACCTCTACAAGTGGTATGAACCCACCTTATATAGAGGTGTTTACATGTCTCTCTCTCACTCTCTAACTCATTAGTCATAAGGATAATGAACCACAAGCAAGTGGGTCTACAAAAGTCAAACCATTTGCAAAGTCATACATGGAGAACTTTGCACCCCAACATTCTCCCCCTCAAAGTTAGGAATGGATGATCCACTTCAAATCTTCCAAAATTGAGCAACTATGCGGTTCGAGCCTCAAAGGTGACACATATCGAAACAAAATTCAATCTTCAATTCTTCCATGGTTCTTCAATTTGGGCTCTAGGATGTATGACCATACAAACCAAGCATCAACGAATGATCACGAGCTTCTCAAACTCCAAATCGATCACCCGAAATTTGAGCATAAAAACACACCCCAAAAATCTTCAATATTTCCAAACCATTTCGAAAATAATTCATTTCCAAACTTCCAATTGCATCATTTCATAAGCTTCAAAACTTCTTGATCACTTCGGTCTTCAAATCCGTGTAATATGAAAAATTCAAGTTCGAATTTCCATATAAATTTCTCCCCCTTTTATAATCGAAATTTGATTATAAAATCTTCAAGGAAAGAGAACGTGCTCTATTTGGAATTTTTCGTGTCAAAACTCCCCCTTAACATGTGGCATAATCTTTGTGCTTCAATCCGGAAAACCTATATATATATATATATATATATATATATATATATATATATATATATATATATATATGTATATATATATATATATGTATATATATATATTTTTAATTTTTAGCTTTGTTCACGAATCGCCTTTGACAAAATTTCTCAAAAATGGGTAGAAATTGTCAATTTCAAAATTTTGCAGTGACCCGGTGCGCCCAAAATAGAAAAATATGCAAAACTCTCCCTCTTTCCCAAAGCTGGGTAGAAAGCATCAATTTGCACAAACTACAGGAGCCTTAAATGTATTTTCTTCGATTTTCAACAAAAACAGTCCTTTTTCGAATTTGGGTACGAACAACCAAACATTCGAAACCTTAGGGACTATTTTCAACAAATCTGCCGTTTTGTCTTCCAATCATACGAAGAGTACCCCAATCATATGAAACCTCAGACAATTTTCGAAGTTGGGTAAAAAGTGTTAAATATTCGAAACTTCAATTAATTGTCGAAGTTACCAAATATTCGAAGATTCAGGGACTATTTTCGAAACTTTTGCTTTACTTCAAATCATACGAAAATTTTATCAATCATACGAATGATATTTATAATTTGTCAAATTGTCGAAACCAGAAGGACCATATTCGAAAATTTCCTTTTCCTTCTTCCCTTCGTACACAATCATCGTTTTCCTTTGTACGAATCGCAAACACGATTGAATGAAACTATATACCATCTTTAACAAATTCGAAGACTAACGAAGCCTCACTTATGAACAGTAACCACTTCGACTGATGCACAACCAACAAATGAATCACAGATACGAGTATCACACACTTCGTTCTACATATCTCAATTAACCATTCGAAATGATATATACACAGTTAAGCCTCAATTTCACTCCTTTGTTTTTTGTTTTCAAGACTTCGTTCAACTAATCTTCCCTTCCCAAATCGACACTCCAAACTCCAAACTCAATATTAACCCAAATCAACAAACGATATACATCATTTGTTCGTTCATCGATTCCAAATCAGTAAGCCACATCAACTCTTCAAAATCGACATAACCAAACAATATCATAGCCTTCGTCTGTAAAATCCATGACCCATAGCGAATTTGCTTGTTCACGTATCAAGTTTTTTTTGGAAAGGGAACTTCCCTAACGAGGGTTTCCGGGCCAGCTTTCGCGCACCGACTAATCCCCCGCTGCAAACATAAAGCTTTGCTTCATGCCCTGGAGTCACTGCAGGCGAACCTCCATGGCCACAAGGGCTGAGTGGTGCTAGGATTTGAACATGGGTCAATAGGTTCATTCGACATTAACGTTACAGCTTTTGACATCACGAACCCAACTTCAAGCGATTTTGAAATTAAACCCAAATCAAATATCATTTCGACATTCAAATCTCATATTCAACTCAAATCAAACGATTTCATCCTTCAATTCACCGAATTCACCCATAAAAGTCAAGTTTGACTTTTTCTTCTCTTTGACTTTTCGATAACAAACACAAATAACACGAAATCGAAGTATCCGAAACCATATTTCAGATCAAAAATGTGTTTAATCAACTGTTCTTCACAACGATCTCCAACTTCTTGATCAGTTTCATCGAGATTAATAAAAAACAATTGACTCAATTGATCCTAATCGGTATGAAATTGAAGAAACCATAAACACCCGATTTACAAGTTCATCACAAAAATCAAAACTCATCGATCATTAAGAGTGATGAGAAGAAATCACGAAAAAAAAATCGATTTTAGATTGCATATGTATCTGTGTGACCGAATACATATCTGTGTGACGAAATTTTGATGAATCGTAAAGTAAATTGGGATCGAATTTTGATTATATGAACAGTAAATGAGAATTGGGCTCAAACAAATGAATCAATAAGATGGAATATATGGATCATGAATAGTAACAATTCGCTTATTCGAAATTAAACAAATGAGATTTTGGGCTTAAACATGAACAATAACGAATTTTTGGCTTTTGATAGATCTAATATGATTTTGTTTTGGGTTTGATCAATTAAAAAAGATATTGGATCATAACAAATGGGCTTTTCAAAGAAATTTTGATCCAATGAGTCAAACGATCAAAAATCAAGAACGCAACACACGATTCAATGAGATTAAGAGAGATCATAGAGAGAGACTCACCAAAAATTTCTTCAATTGTGAAAAAAGTTACCAAACCGAGAATCGTTCTTCAAAAATCACATTGATCTTTAAGACCCACTTTGATACCAATTATAGTGGAAAAAGAACATGGTTTGGCATGCGGAATTAAAGTTTATACAATGAACATTGTGATTTGGGTGCTAAAAGATATATTCGATCATAGTAAATGAGTACAAAAAGGGATCTAGTCTAGAACTTCATAAATATTTCACTCACTAATCACTATGAACTACATCTCTCAAGCACACCTCTACAAGTGGTATGAACCCACCTTATATAGAGGTGTTTACATGTCTCTCTCTTACTCTCTAACTCATTAGTCATAAGGCTAATGCACCACATGCAAGTGGGTCTACAAAAGTCAAACCATTTGCAAAGTCATACATGGAGAACTTTGCACCCTAACAATCAGAGTTTGACAGCCGCTTTGAGAGCTACAATTTGCTAATCAATTTAGAAGTCATACTGGAAACTATACTTATTACACTTATCTCAATGAAAGACTGTTAGATTAGGTGGCTAGGCGAGGGAGTGTCGGGCCGGGCCGACAAGAGTCCCCAGCACGGCTGGCAAGGGAACGTCAGGCAAGGCTGACAGGAGCACGCCAGGCCAGGCTGGCGCGCTAGAGCAGTCTAGGCTATGCTAATGGACCATATATCATCATATAAGTATGTAGTTTTGAACTAAAGATAAAAATATATTTCGGTTTTTATTTTATAATATAAATACACTAAATTTTATATTGCTCCGATATAAAATTTCGATATTTAATTTTAAAAAACTGTTTAGTTTTATCAAATTTTGTATATAGTCCTTAGTAAAACATAATCTTTTCAAAGAAAAATTACAAAAAGTCTGTTAGCTAATATATAATTATGTTTTTACTGCTAAAATAATTAATCATTTAAATAATATGACATTAATTTTGACTTGAAAACTTTATGATTTTATTAATAATATATTCAAATTTTGATAAAACTAAATAATTTTTTAACACTAATTATCAAAAGTTTATATCTTGAACTAATATAAAATTTATCGTACTTTTATTATGAAACCGAAACCGAAACATATTTTTATCTTTAATTCAAAATCGCACACTTAAATTTTTAAAATAAAGTAACAACATACTATTATTTCTATTATAACACATTTTCTTTATAATAACACATCATATTTTTTTCATAAAAATAAATATATTTGTAAAAGATAAATCTTAATCAAAATTATGAAGTAATAAAATTATGTTTTCATCCTTCAAATGTTTTTAGATAATAATAGAAAATGAAAATATTTAATTATGTATTGTAGTTTGAATATTTTAGACAAAGTCTATATAACAAAAATTATTTATATATTTAAAAAATATATAATGACAAAGTTGTGAAAAAATGGCTGAAAATGTAAAAAGACAAAAGTAAGAGTCTAGCATTGTAATATTTCAAATGGTCATTGTATAAAATTTCATAAATGCTCATTAAGCAAGTTTTAAAAAATGACAGAAATAATACAAAATTCTTTTAACTTAACGGATTCATCTAACAGACATCTACGGTAATGATCATTTGTATGCGATGTTTGCTCCATAGGAACCATCTACGGGGAAAAAAAGTTTCGTAAGAATCATTTCAGAGAAAAATTCCAAAGCTAAAAGACGATTCGGGAAAATTTTCTTATAGAAATAAAAAAAGATAGTAAAACCCACTATAAGTGCATAAATCGTTTTTTTAGAAATCGGATTCGTTTTAAAACTGATTCGGTTTAAGTCAACAAAGTCAAAACCGATTTAGGATAAAACTGGTTCAAACTAGAAGTTATTTGAACCTGTAAAATCTGAATCAGACTAAATTGAAACCCGAATGCAAAATCAGTTTAAAAAAAGCGGTAGAAACTTAAAAAATCAAGATTTTAAAGATTTTTTGATTTTGGAAAATACATAAAAACATGAAACAAGTACATTTGTAAACATGAAAACATGAAAGACAACATTTGTAATCGAAAATAGGCATGTTGTGACGACCCAAAAACTAAGAGATAAAAATTTTATTTTTAATTCAACCAAAACATTGATTATTTTTAAGTCAACATTCAATATCTGCTTATCTAAATATTCAAAAGTACTTTTATAAGAAAACAGTTATCAGAGTACAATCCCAAACTCTTCATGATGCGGAAACATGAGTGGATGCGTTGCGATTAAGCTAGACCATTCCCTTTCGAACCGGAAGTACCTGAAACCATAACCATAAAAAAACCGTAATCATAAAGCTTAGTGAGTTTCCCCAAAATACCACATACCCTACATATAAGTGTCATGGGCTACCCCCAAGGTCTTTCCTTGCAGTATTGATGGCCAAATCTCGGTCTTACATATAGGTGCCAGGGGCCAGATCCTGGTCTTTTATATAGTTGCTAGGGGCCAAATCCTGGTCTTCCATATAATTGTTAGGGGCCAGATCATGGTCTTTCATGCAAGCATCACAGAGACAACTAGCATTCCACATAACAAGTAATGGGCCGACATTGGTTCCTTCGACCAATGGATATAGTGAGAAACTTCACTTTAATCCGTTGATAATCCAATAACTACTCGAACCTTTGAGTCGGATAACCTCGTGCCAACTAACAAAAATACAAACTTAATCAGTAATTAACCTAATAACCCAAAATCCAAGGCTCACTCTATAAACCAACTTCCTAAAGGGTAAAAGACCATTTTACCCTTTTCTTATATGTTCCATAATCAAGGTCCAACCTAAAATGCATAAAAAAACCCAAAATGGCAACCCAAAGCCCAAATTAAAAGCAACAAAAGCCTAATATGACCCAATAGCCCGATTGGTCCCCAAAACCATCATGGACCTACTTCTAAGAAAAGCCTAAGTCCATCCATGACCCAAAGCCAGAAGCTTAATGGTCCAAAAAGGCCCAAACCTTAAAAGGCCCATAAAGACATATTGGGGAGTACACCCTGCATACCAAAATGGTACTCCCCGCATACTTGCCATCGAAGAACACTGTACAAGTCCCTAATGTACAAAATTAGCATTACGTAGAGCCTATACTTGCGTACGCTCAGCATACCTTCCAAGATCCAAAAATCCAAAATAAGATTTCTTACCATGTAAAGTTGGCAACTTTACTCCTTTGCAAGGCTTAATGGGACCAAAACCTTAATACAATCCATAATAATCACCCAAACTCATGCATGCACCACAATAACTCATCAAGATGACATTTTTATGAACAAGGGACCTCCCAAAGGCCAAGATCAATTATTCTAAGCTCTTGGAGTAGCTCATACTCACAAGGATGACTCTAAGGACCAAAAAGAACCCAAATAACTCCTTAAACTAGATCTAACACATAAAGTCATCAAGATAGAAATTTTATACCTCCAAAATGTAGATCAAGATTCAACAAGTCTGGATTCAAAAGCTTCATGCAATCCCTCACTTCTCCAAAAAGTTATTTCTTCTTCTATGAACACCAAAAAAATGAAATACCACCAAAAGCTCAAAAATCACTCAAATGGGGGCTAGGGTTTCATTTCTAGGGTTTGGAGGGATGAAGGCTGAAGATAATAAGGTTTGGTGGTGAGTTAAGGAGCTTAAATAGAGTCAAAGACCCTAAATTAGGGTTTGGGTCTGACTGGAGTACATCCTGTGTACTTCTGGTATGCCCAACGTACTACATAAGGCAAGCACGATCATTTTCCTTAATACTCCTAGCATACGCCAATGTACACCCTGCGTATTGGCCTTCTCACCAGTATGCCATGCGTACACTTGTGTGACGCCCCGCGTACCCGGTTAAACCCAAAATCACCAAACTTCTGAAGGTCATAACTTCATCGTTATAAGTCTATTTCCAACGATCCTTATATCTACGAAAAGGTAACGAGAAGCTCTACACTTTATCAACTCATACTTACCTTAAAACTTCCCAAACAAAAATCCAATTTCCATAAAAGCCCAAACTGACACTTTACCGAAATACCCCTTGGCTCCAAAACACAAACCGAACACCTGGGTAATCCAAATTACATTACCCACATTCAAATGGGTCTAAATATTCTTTCCTCAAAGGCCCTAATCCTAATGATACTCAGTCTTCGGGTCACCACCCTGCATAGGAAACAATTCAAAAAAGGGCATTACACATGTAGGCATTTGCGTTTTCAAAATTTTAGAGATATGTAAGTGTTTTTGAAGGATGTGATTAAACTAAAACATCCACCACCTATATATATATATATTAAATAATGAAGGGTAAAATGGTTTTTTATGCAAAGAACTGTTATATGGTTTTTTTTTGGAAACAACAAATATATGGTTATTGGGTATAAAAGAAATAAAAATAAAAAAGGAAAATGATAGTTTCTCAAACCGGTTATCAAACCGAGTTCAACAAAAATAATCTCAAGGCTATGAAAACTGTCGGTTTAGATGTTTCGGATCATAAACCAAATTCGGATCATGAACATGTTTTTGGTTTTTTTTGTGCACCTCTAAAGTCCACCCCCTCTTTGTCTTCCTCGACCGCAAACCCAAGCTTGTAGCCTTCTTCACTGCATATTAGTTTTCCATGCTCTATGCCTCAATCTATAAATCAATTAATCAATATTTAATGTTTTCTTCATCTTCATGAAACATGAGAAACCAGATGAACATAAACCTAGATAATGAAGATCATATCTTTTTTTTTCTTCAGTTTTCTTCATCTATCTTCTTTGAAGGGATGTTTGGGCTAGCTTCTTCTTAATCTCTCATGTAGTTTCTGGAAGATTTTGGAGGATCCAAGTTTCTTCCCAACAAGAGAACAAAAGAAATATACACACAAAAAAGAAATCAAAACCCGAATCAAAATCTAAAACCAAAACTCAAAACCCTACAACAAACAAACAAACACCTACGTCACATACCCAACCTATAGCTAGTAACATCCAACAAATAAATCTACCACTGGATTTCTAAAACATATGTTATGAAGTATATACACAATATGGAGTAGACAACCACACCGCTCAAAATCAAAATTCGAACAAAAATATACTTTAGGTATTTATAATCAATAAAATATTGAAAGATAAGATCAAACTGATCATAATCAAACATCCAACGAAGTGATTAACTTTGGTATTTCTTTTTTTTTTTTAATTAAAATCACTCAGGTTGAGAGAAACAATGTTAGAGTTAAAGAAAGTGTTGAGATTGCGGGTTGAAAGCAGGATACTTTTGCTAAATGCTCAATTTAACAGTGGAATGATCATCCAAAAGACTCAAAAGCTTCACTCTCGCATTAAACCTTTTGTATAAACGAATGGGATAATGACTTAGGAGGGTAATAAGGTTTCCAGTTTGTCCGCATTAGGTCACTAAGGTTTTTTTTTGTGCGTATTAGACCAATATGATTGTTATTAACTTATAGAAATAGTCCTTTTTACCGGTTAAAACCGGTAAAAAAAATACTATTTCTAAACGTTAATAACAACCATATTGGTCTAATACACACAAAAAAAACACCTTAGTGACCTAATACGGACAAAATGGAAACCTTATTACCCTCCTAAGTCATTAACCCTAATTATTTAGAAAAATGCTTACTAATCAATGTGAGTGACTTCTTTGACTGAAAATGGTTGTTTCCATTTAAACTTATTTCACAACCCTTCCAGAACTTCTAAGTCCAAAAACTCATATGATTGATGATCTTCATTACATAAATATGCAACATTTTATCAATAACTTCTTTTTTGTCATTTAAATGTTTACATGACCACATCCATATGTACAAATACAATCTCACTTTGATACCTCCAATCAATGTCTACATTTGATAACGAATGGAAATGTAAAACCAACAGGGACTTGCAGAGGATGCCTATTATCAATTATTTTATAAAAAGCAAAACCACAACATGAACTAAGAAACTGAAGTTTCAAAATTAATCAAAAAATCAACACATAAACAAACACATACAGACTATATACAACACATAAACAGAAGTTTATAAAGCATGAAACTTAATGACAGGAAAAGTAAAAAACTTAAAGGAGACTTTATAAAAAGAAATATCACCCTTACTTGCCACAAATGGTTGAAGACATCAACAAGAAGATCAATCTGACCATGGAATCCTCATATTGTATGATCATGACTTCAGTAGATGAACTACCGAAATGTAAGAATTGCAATTGAACTCTATTAGCGTTTGAAAATAGAATTAGGGTTCTAGAGAAGACGACGAAGGGTTTAAAAAAAATTGGACCATTTCTCGATTTGTGTGTGTCATCCTTGCGTATGGGCCATGCTAATCTTCTCTGTATCATTCCAATTTTATCGGATGTCCCCAAAGGGACGACTATAGATGAAGAGCTTCGTCGTATAGAGGTGTAGCAGGTTATATGGGACGACACAAGTTCTAAACAAACTAGTTTACTATTGATGATCATATATTCTCAATGTCTTTAAATTTAGGGTTAATGACTTAGGAGGGTAATTAGGTTTACAGTTTGTCCGTATTAGATCACTAAGGGTTTTTTTTTTTTTTTTTTTTTTTTTGCATATTATACCAATATGGTTGTTATTACCGTTTAGAAATAGTCTTTTTACCGGTTAAAACGGTAATAACAACCATATTTGTCTAATACGTTCGCAAAAATAATAATAATAATAATAATAATAAAAATAATAAAAAAAAAAACCTTAGTGACTTAATACGGACAAACTGGAAACCTAATTACCCTCCTAAATCATTATCCCTAAACGAATTCTACACCAACGTTATAAGACATCAACATTTTCTACCTTTGATAATAAAATCAAACCTCCAAAAATCAACAAGTTGCAACCTTTTTCAAAACCCCATCTGCAAAATCAAACAATATATGAAGAAATTAGTTAACTCAATAACACCTGCAAACAAACTCATGATGTGATGATGATAACCTTAGATTTATATTTTTCAAAGAACTCGAGCTGAGGTGGGGATGTGCCTTTGAAATAAAACAAATAAAACTTGGATCAAGAGTACAACCTTTTGTCAATCACATGAATGAAGCATTTCTGTAATTTACTCCAGTAATAACAATGAAATAAAAATAGCCTAATTAATCCTCTACTTCTATCGTTCCATTTATTTGTAATTTCACTTTTCACCATCTCATACAAATATTGATGATAAATATAAAACAAAAATAGTATATATAGAAGACATTCTAGATAAAAATCCTACACTATGCACTTCTCTATCTCTATAACAACTCTTGTGCTGCAAACTGCAAAGGCAAATCAACTCTTGAGATCATTTATCATTGATTCCTTGATGATCAACGGCCAAGGATTCCCCAAGTGTCCGGGTTACAATGCACTTCTCCGCATGATATAACTTCTCTTGAACGGAAGGGGACGTAACCAAAGCGTGAAGTTCTTCACTTTGTTCCTGCATATCATCGTGAAAGAAAATGTAAAATTCATTTTGACCTCTACTTTTTGCCAATTAACAAACTTAAACCCTAGTTTTCTAGTTCTCTCTCATTTTGGCCCTTACTATTTTCCAAGTAACATTTTTGCCCCATAAATTCTTGGGTTCAAAGTCTCGAATCTCGATTGTGTTTGTATTTTCTTTGCTTATATATACTATGTAAATATATATTACTTACATGTAAAAAATAAAACATAATGAAACCAAAAAACTTAATTTCGGTTTAAAACTGGTCAAATCTTAAATTGACCCATGAAGTGTATAACTTTATTTTAATATGAAAAATGAAAAATCCAAATTAGTGTTTGATATGAAAAAGGCAAAAAAGTAATCGGTGAAGTACCTGAGATGAGCCGATGTGTTGCAGAACACCAACTTGAGCTTGCAAGAACTTAACGTACTTGAAAGCCGCCTGAAACATCTCCGCCGTGTTCATCCGATGACCACCGGGTACCAGCTTCCCTAGCTCTAATGTCTTCTCGCTTATCCTCCGCCTCCTAACTCTCGCCGCCATACTCTGCGCTGATAACCTCCCCCATACATTACGATTCCCTGTCGTCACATGTACATCATTACTCTCCTTAACCTGAAACGTATCCATCACAGGATCAACTGCAGAACCACCATACCGGTAGATTTCCGGCAATGGTGGCAGTTCCGGCTGCAACTGCTCCATGGGCCATACATTAGGATTTTGGGGATACGGAGAATAGTGGCCATGAGTAAAGCTGGATAATTGGGTAAGGTCTGGTAATGGCTTCGGTAAGCGATGTTGTTGGGTGGTGATGGGTGGCAAATAAGATGATGATAAAGTGGGGTATCTGACGGGACTGTGAAATGAGAGGTTGGTAGTGGTGACTCCATTGTTGAAGCTTGAGAAGTGATGGTTCGACTCCAATGACAATGGGTTGTTGATGCAAGTATCGGAAAAGGTAAAGTTGTCATGGAAACTTAAGAGCTCCGGTGATGGAGGGAAGACGGCGGTGTCTTGGTGGAGTTGCTGGAATGTTGGCCAGTGGCAGTTGGTGGTGAAGCTGAAAGCCGCCATTGACGATGGAAGAGCTTTTATTGAATGTGAGTGGACCATTAGCTTAATAAACTATATAAAGGGGGTTGAGGAACGTGCATGTGAGAACTAGTCAATAGGGGATTAACGTCCCCCCTAAAAACCAGGAGAAGATTAACTGATTAAGGCTAGTTTTACTTACACACCCCCACACTACGAAAACGTTACAATTTGGTCCCTTAGTCTATGCAAACTAACCTTATGTAATCGATTCTTTTGCAAAAAGTTATTAACTTGTAAATTAATAAGTAATTATTTGTTAAAGAATCCTCACAAGACTTCTGGACATGGATAATCAAACATTACATTTACTTTCAACTGTTGAAAATATAATCAGATTTCTAAATCATAGTTTGATTTGCTAAAGTTTTTGGATATAAGTCTATAAAACAATATTTAGCATGTTACTTTCATTTTATAGTCGTGTATGCTTCAGTCATATATGTTCATTGTATATATGTATTGTATGCAAAACATATAAATAATATATTAACACTACCAATATATGTATAAATTTCCTTCAAAATATTACAAACTTTACTTAACAGATAAAAGAATGTTAGTTTTGTAACTTATTAAGTATTAGTTTATTACTTAATTAATAACAGATACATATCATTAACTACATATATTACCTACTAAACAAAACTCGTATAAGATATTCAATAATTTCTTATCATGAAATAATGCAATAATGAGGTAAACTTGTAAAAGCAATCCGGAACTTATCATGAAATATTAATTCCTTTCTCTTGAAAATGAGATTACATATTTACAAGATAAAGGAAAAAAAAAATGAAGATCCAACATACCCTTGAAAAAGAGGGAATTAAGCCTAAATTCACTAGTAACTACTATACCAAAATAAACTACTAAATAAATTAAATATATTATTAACTAAATTAGAAAAAAAAAAAAAAAAAAAAAAAAAAAAAAAAAAAAAAAGCAGTTAATTGTTGGTTTCAGGTTGATGATCATTTGCTTGGGGTTTCTGCAAAATGTTTCGACACAATGCAATTCTCTTCAGTGTACAACTTCTCTTGCATCAAAGTACAAGTCACCAAGCCTTGCATTTCGCCATTACGCAACAGTTCTTCAGTTTCCTGCAGAAAACCATAACTTTCGTTAACTTTTTATAAAACCCATAATTAGAATAAAAATAAAAAATAAAAAAAAAATAAAAACCTTAGTTACCACACACATGCAATAAAGATTGAAAATTTTCTTTCTTTTATAGTTGTTTCTTCAATACCTAGTTCATATATATACTCACAATTGTGATATGCATGGATATAGTAGTACAAATTTAATTACCGGAATTGAGTTCATGAGTTTTAGAACACCAGCTTGAGCCTGCAAGAACTTGATGTACTTGAAAGCAGCTTGAAACATCTCCGCCGTGTTCATCTTATGGCCGCCGGGAATAAGCTTTCCTAGCTCTTGCGTCTTCTCGCTTATCTTCCTCCGCCTCACTCTCGCCGCCATACTCTGCGCTGATAAGCTCCTTCTTCCGTTACCTACATTCTGCTTCTTCACTAGTACATTACAGCTCTCCTCATCCTGATCGATTCGATTCCCGTATCTAGAGTCATACCAAGGAGGCAAAGTAGCAGCACAACCACCACCTTGGTAGATTTCTGGCAATGGCGGCAGTTCTGATGGTATCTCCGGCACCATTCTATACTCCGTACAAAATTGGGACAAATGTGCATGATCAGAAGCACCCGAGTTGGGTACGTTGTAGTAAGGATCTTGATATGTAAAGCTCGAGACTTGAAGTAATTCCGGCGACGGAAGCAATACATTTCCGGTGGGTATAACTGATGGGAGAACATCTGAATAATTACAGGACCCCAAACTGGGAATTACCTCTAGATTGTTGCTGTAGTTAGGGTCGAAAAGTGGGCTGAATCCGGTATCGTAAAATGTATAGTCTTCATGGAAAGTATACAGCTCCGGCGATGGTGACGGTGGCCGGAAAATAGAGGAGTAGGCGGCGTCATGGCCTGACCAATTGTTGTAGAAGCTGAGAGCCATTGACGTGATGAATAATTTACTTATGTATCTGCAACAAAAAAAAAAAGCCATATAATTCATTACGAAAAGGTTAAATAAACTGAAAGTAATTAAGTTGCAATTAACATAGAATTAAAGGATAATTAATATAATAAAATGCAATTAATAAGTGTGTAATGAAAAGAACAAGGAAGACACCATTGGAGAGGAGTCAAAAAGACAGTGAGAGAGCGAAGATTACCTGAGGAAGATGGATATTGTCCTTTTCGTATCTCAAGTCTCAACACTATACTTGAAATTACTTAAATACCCCTTAACGGTGGGTTACGAGGAAGTTATTTTCACAAAGTGCAGAAGTTGATGACCAGGTCAATAACTATAACCCTTACTTGTAGGAGTTAATGAGTAATAGGACCTCAGGCTACGAACAATTTGGCAAATATTGGCCCTAAATATTTATCACTTGCATTAAAGTCCTTTTGTTTAGTGGAAATTGTCCATTAACCTTCAAGTTAGATAAAATAGAACAATGATCTATCTGGATATTCTTCGGCTCTTTAGTGTTAGGTAAAATTAAATATTTTGTTTTTTTAAGTGAAAATGATTTTAATGGAAAAAAAAAACCCCATTTAATTATATTATAAAAACTGAATATCAAAAATAAACGTTATTATGATGACAATATTTATTTTTATAGATGTTAATGGAGTCAAACATGACGAAGAAAGACTTGCCTGACCCCGCCCTTGAAATCTTCGGCTGCACCCGTTCTTTTTCGTGAAATGCTTGTTTATCCCAATACTCCGTTTACCTCTTTTAACTATTTATCATATTTCATCTTTAGTTACTACGCTCTAACATTAAGGCTATGATTGGGGTGTTAGTTAATAGTTAAAAAGCTAACTGTTAGCCGATAAAAAAAGTATTTAGTAAAAGCTAGTTGAAATATATAAAATTACATAAAATTGTAGTTTCCAAAATAAGTTTTCTATAATTAATTAAGGATATATTTGAGAAATTTGTAAAAAAAATCTCCTGAAAAGCTCCAAATAGCTTTTTAAAAATTAGTTTTTTCGCTTATCAAACATTGTTTGACAACTCAAAAAAGCTTGAAATAAACTAATTGTGGCGTGCCAAATACAACCTAAATGTTACAACAATAATCCAACTCAAAACAAATATTACACTTATAATTTTTATCTTTATTACAAAAATATTTATTACAAAACAAATATTACACTTATAATTTTTTTCTTAAAGATACTAGTCTATTTCCAAAGAAAATTGAATAGCTCGATCGATTAATTAATTTGGAATGTACACAATTCGAAGACCGATGCACACCACTGCTAGACGTAGACCAATGGTTGAACCGACGGCCAAACCAATTGAACCAAAAACCTATCATTAGATCAGTTCAACTAAAAAATCAACTTTAAAAAATTAACTACGATAGCAGAGATTTGAAGATATTTCTTTCGATGAAAGAAATTGTTCAAACGAGATATAGGAATAGGACCTAATTTTATTTTTCAGTGTTTGTTTTTTATGTTTGGTTTTATTATTATTATTATTATTATTATTTTAATTTTCGTATTTTTTTTTGAAACTTCGGTACTCTTTTTAACTTTTAATGAATGTAATTTTTTTTAATATACTAACGTTTTTATTTTAATCAAAAATCATGCATTTTTTTTAATTTTAATTAAAAATGATGATGCGTAGTGTTAGGGATACCATCCTAATGTGATTTTGTACGGTGATTAGATGCCTTAGACATTGAACTCATCATATTTATGGTTAGTGATAGATATATCGTAACACCTTAATACCAATAAAACTAAAGTTGTCGCATTAAATTAATTTATTTTTTATTTTTTGGTTTTAGTTTTATCAAATACACACCTTTTATTATTTATTGGAAATTGTTTTTTGTTTGTTTGTTTGATATTTTTCATTATTATTATTATTATTATTATTATTATTATTATTATTATTATTATACAAATTTTTATGCTTATTCAATTAGTTTACAAAAAATCACGAGTTCAATAGTTATCTTTTCTTTTTTATCATGTTAGTAGTTCATATGGTTTCAATTTTTTTGCTTTTTTACCATTGACATGTGTTTCGCAAGACTTTACAAATCATGTAGCCTCTCATGATCATAAAATTAATTTTTAACGGCTGAATTATATTACCACTAACACTAATTAACAAGAAAATAAAAGAGGAAAGGAGGATCGGTTATATATGAAAATAAAGAAGTGTTGTTCGCAACTAATTAGAGTCACTCTATTGTCACCTTACTATTAATATTTACAAACAAAAAACATGAATAGTCCACTATTGAGTCATCATGTGAATGTTGACTTAAAAAGAACATATCTAATAATGCCTAGTATTTTGTCATTTTGACTGGAGATCACAACATTTTGTAAGATTAGAAATCATGTATAGTGCTTATTGAATGCCTACATTTCATCAACAATTTCACCACATAATATTTGTAATATTCAAAGAATGAATGTACGTGATAGTAAATAAAACATATTTATACTTTGCAATATTATATATTTTAATTTTATTATTAATGTCTTTTAAATAATAAAAATAATGACTTTTAATAATAATAATAATAATAAACAAAAGATAAAAAACAAAACAGTACGAAAAAAATACAAGACATATCATCAGATTAGATGGTATAAAAAACAACTAGAGGGGTGAATATATAATCACCCTATATTATTACTATTGATTTCTTGTTTACTACAAATAAATTACACAAATTATATATATATATATATATATATATATATATATATATATATATATATATATATATATATATATATATATATATATATAATATTAGTGCATATTAGGCGCAACGGATCAATAGTTGGGTGTGGTGCGCTTGACACGTAGTTAACACGATGCGCTTCTATAAAAGTGTTGTGCGCCTTAGCTGTAACACCCCCCCTCTGGCACGTATCACAATATTGTCCGCTTTGGGCCACTCGGCACGAGGACTTCCCAGGGGGTCACCCATCCCGGTACTACTCCCGCCCGAGCACGCTTAACTGCAGAGTTCTTATGGGATCTACTGCCCTCACGGCTTTAAAACGCGTTGTGACAAGGAAGGTATCCACACCCCTTATAAGGAGATGTTTCGTTCTCCTTCCAAGCCGATGTAGGATCAGGTGCAACCCACCTTCACCCCCCATTATAGGGTTCGACGTCCCTGTCGAACACATCGACCCGTGCTCGGGCGGGAGTAGTACCAAGATGGGTGACCCCCTGGGAAGTCCTCGTGCCGAGTGGCCCAAAGCGGACAATATTGTGATACGTGTCAGAGGGGGATGTTACAAATGGTATCAGAGCCAGGGCACGAGTCGATGTGTTCGATGGGGACATCGAACCTTATAATGGGGGTGAAAGTGGGTTAGATCTGATCCCACATCGGCTGGGAAGGAGAATTAAGCATTCCTTATAAGGGGTGTGGATACCTTCCCTAACACAACGCGTTTTAAAGCCGTGAGGGCAGCAGATCCCATAAGAACTCTGCAGTTAAGCGTGCTCGGGCGGGAGTAGTACCAGGATGGGTGACCCCCTGGGAAGTCCTCGTGCCGAGTGGCCCGAAGCGGACAATATTGTGATACGTGTCAGATGGGGATGTTACATTAGCTCTTAAGATAAACCCTAATTCTCGGCCTTTGGGCCCTATTTAAAGGGAATTACCCTTAGGGTGTGCCTCATTAGGCAACCATCATTCCTATATATGTATCATCACCCAAAACCCTAGCTTCATTTTGTGAGGATTGAAGGAAAAGTAGGTTACTCTTGGTGCAATGAAGCTTTGTTGGAACCTAGATCCAACATTTTCATCATATTTTTGGACCTTTGTGAGTATAAAGTTCCAACCTTGTCGTCTATTTCTTTAGATCTAGTTTTTTTTGTCATTTTAGAAGCTTTTGGTTCCTTCTCTTTGTGTTCTTGGAGTTTGGAGAACTATAGAACCTTATGAGTGATTATTATGACTTCTGGAATTGGTTAATGATAGAATAATATGGTTGCATGCATTCCATTCGTGTTATGCATGAGTTTTGGTCACTTTAGAGTTATGTTTAGTGTATAGAAGATTTTACACCATGAAAATGGATAAAGTTGGAAACTTTATCCATTAAGTCACTTAGGAGATCCAGATATGAAGTTTTAAGCTTCTAACTTAAGGGAATAAGTGATTAATATTTATAGAGGAGGTTGTTAAGCCATAGAGCGTGACGTTCCATTTAAATGTCACAACGTGCAGATTGGGATTTCATGACTATTTTTCCGTGTAGTAGGGAGTGGAGCACCTGGTCCTGGTCACAGTACACCTTTCGTGACCATTAACTTTGACAAGTTAATGTTAGATGAGGTGTTTAAGTTCATAACCATAATTGGTATGTATTTGACCCGAGAGTAGTATGATCCATTTAGGTTACATATCACCACGACAATTTGATACGATGAGCTTTTGAGAAGAGGCTATTTATGATTTATTAATATACTATAAGTTCTAATATATTAATATGAATTCATATGATTTAATTAGTATTGATCAATAATTAATTTTGAATTAATTTAGTGATCAAAATAGACTAATTAAATTAATGGAGACTACGTATGATTAGTTATATATGTTTTGGGCTTATGATACATGATGGACTAAGTTTATGGATGAATCCATAAAGAGTTAGCCCACTTGATTCATGGATCATGGATAATAAGCCCAAGAGTATGGATTAGGGTTTACCCATGACTCTTAGATTCCTAAAATATATATACTTGACCCCATAACTAAAATCAACCACTCTAATGTTCTATGAGTTCATATGAGCCGATTTGTATGCAAGAAACTTTCTCAAATGTCATCATGTGTCTAAGGTGTGTTGTGAACCATTTAAGGTGTCACACTTGGGCCACTAAGTTCTTAAATGCCAAATACAACAAGTTCTACAAGCTACATAAAGAGGTAAACTCCTAACTAGCATTTTATGTTGTTTATGTCAATTGCATGCTAGTTGTAGGCTTAATGCTTTGGAAACAATATTGCATGTATAATTAGAGAAAACATAGATCCAAATCATTTAGGGTTGTATGTGTGCCATAGGATGTTGTAGTATACTAAAACCCAACAGTTGTATCAGAGCCTAGGATGATTTCTATTATACTTGATGCTTATTGGTTTTTGAAGCTGGAAAATTTGAAAATGTCGTTTCTGCATGCCCACCACGACGTGGTGATGCATCTGTATGCAGGATTTCGAGATTTTTGGCCAAATTGGATTAGGATCATTACCCCAAACTGTTTTTTGAACCATGAATTTTTTTTGATATGGTAATGATCATGTTTGTCCAGTTAAAAGATAATTGTTATAATTTCAAATTTTGTATTAGTTTATATGATCAGGCCAATTTTTTGAAGATTAATGATATGAATTATCTTGTTCTTATTAGTTTAACTAGATCATGTATGTATTATTTGATTATTGTGTTAACTAAAATAATGATCTAAATGATTTTAGTGAAATTCATAACTTGTCCTTAAGTTATGGAAAATGAAAATGTTTTCTTTTAAAAGGTTATTAAAACTCATAGGATATGGAAAATGAAAGGTCTCATTTTTAGGAGTCATTTTAAATAGTTTTGAAGTCTTACATAACTTGTCCTCAAGATTATGGAACTTGAAAAGTTTTTCATAAAAACCATATTAAACTCATAAGTTATGGAAACCAAAAGTTTTGACAAGTTTCAAAACTTACCCTTAAGTTTTGGAATTTATAAAGTTTCACTTATATGATGTTGTAGTATACTAAAACCAAACAGGTAACCGTCGACCTTTTGTAATTTGTAAAGTTTCACTTATAGGAATTTATAAAGTTTCACGTATAGGATGTTGTATGTGCACCATAGGATGTTGTAGTATACTAAAACCCAACAGTTAACCGTCGACTTTTTGACCGGTTTGACTTTTTGTCAAATTTTGAGGGATTTAAGTTGTAGTCTGATGTTTGACCTCTAATTGTTATCTAGGTGGTTCATAAGGCTAATTCGTATGAGTGTGTGTGTGTATAGCTATGATTCTTCAACTTTTAGTTCAGGTAGGTTATTTAACTATACTATGTATTATCTTATATACTATTTGCATGATATGATGTTGTACTGCAGTATGTTGATTATACAAGTAAGCTAGCATGGTATATTGTATGGTGATTCTTAATTATATAATATGTTGATATGTTATGCTTGAGGGGTTGATGGTGGAACATCACTAGAGTCTTGAGCCTAGAATACTCATTGTTGATGACTAGACATGCAATAGAGCCATTACTCATCGATGATGATTAGACATGCACTAGAGCTATTAGCCGTTGTTGATGGACATGCACCAAAGTTGTTAGTCGCCACTGATCATGTGGATCAACACTAGATCCGAGAGCCTTTATTTGTGTTCTTTGTATGTGTATTGTAACATGTGGTATTTTGGGGAACTCATTAAGTTTTATGGTTATAATGGTTTATTTAATATTTTTTCAAGCAGTTCCTTTGATTGTGGGAAGGCTCTTAACTGTATTGCATGAGCATTGCTACTTGATTTTGTTATAGACGTCCGTTGTTTTAATGATTACATGACACATATTGATAATATGGTTTGATGATGTTTAAAACAAATGGCTACGTTGATATTTTATGACAATGTTTTAGATGTTTTGCTTATAAATTTAAAGGAAAATTTTGGTTTGAAATTAAAAACGTTACAATCTCTAATGGTTTATATATGTTATGATCTAAAATTATTGTTGTATCATCATTCCACTAATTCTAACCTCTAATTAAAATACAATATGTAATGTATATTATTAGTGCCGATTAGATCCATCTCAAAAAATGGTGATAAATCCATTTTTTTTAAGGTTAAAACGACAATATTAAGTTTTTTTTTTTTTTTTTTTTTTTTTTTTTTTTTTTTTTGTGCGAAAATGATTATTAAAGGCTTTTAACATTAAAAATTTCAAAAAACATTGTTTTTATTTTTTATATTTTATTTTTTTATTTTACAGATAAACTTTGATTTTCGCATGTAAACCTAGAATTTTGCATATTGGCATTTGTTTTTTTTTCAAATATAGTTTTGAACAAAAAATATCGAAACAAACTGCTAATTGATTAAACAACACATATACCTATACCTATGAAAATATCATGAATAAGTATTTTATAAGGAGTTTTTGATATTTTCATAGAAATGACAAAGCAAAAATACCACCAACGGCATGTGAAAATACATATTTTGATTGGTCACTTTTGATATATTTGCAAAGATAGCCTCTAAAAAGACCAAAAGTCCATGAAAAAATGACCAAAAACTAATTTTCACGTAGTATGTTGAATTTTCCCATTTTTAGTTGCTATATGTCAAAAAAAAAAAAAGCAAATAATCTACGCGTGTATAAACTAATAAAGTAAGAAAATCTTATTCGATTCAGTTTTTTTTTTAATTTATTTATTATTATTTTTTTTTTCAGTCATGTCGTCTCTTCATAACGTTTCTAAGTATATTGTGAAAATAAAAGTAAAATAACGAAAGAATTTTTGTCTTAACTATGGGTAAGACGTTGGCCCACATTTGCAGGTTTCCTCTGAAATTTATGGTTAGTTTTGGATGACTTTTTTTTTTTTTTTTAGAAACTTAACTAAATGAGTGTAGTTTGTTTTTTGCTTTTAACATAATTCATAAAAGGATTATGTAACCTCCCAATTTATACAATTTTTTTAAATCCTATATTTTATTCCTATTTGGATAGGATTAATGATATTATAATACATTTATCATCATTAAAATAGATAGGAAGATATGTAAGAAGAATATTTAACTCATTTTTTTATTATAATAAAAAAATTTCAAGTTGCATATCAAATAAATGATAGCTAACATATGAGTTCAAATCCCAAAAATTAGAGTAATAAACATAAAGTTGTAAAATGCAGAAACTCCAATGGATGCGATATAATCAAGTCGCGCCATGTGACAAACAGGAAAATTAGGAGAAAGTTCATTGGTCAAATTATCACGAATGTTAATAGAATCTAATGTAATGTATTCAGTTCATTTTAATGCAATTACAATTTTATACTAAGAAATGCATGTGAAATACCACTCAAGTCTTCTATTAAATATAGAGCATTGACAAACAAACATTATTCACGATACATAATTAATGAATTGATACATTAAAAAACAAGATTTATATATTAAGTATTATTCTGTACAAATAACACTCTAAGCAGATAGATCATGAGAACACAATTTTGTAGATATAAAGAACGCCAAAAACGGAATTCGTATGCAAAAGTTACGATCGTCTGAAGAAAATAAACTGTCACATAACAGTCTGCGGCCTATAACGACATGAAAACGTCACTTCAAACACTGTGTAGTGTACTTTTAAATAATTTTCCCATAATAACCGATCAAAATCTAGTATTAGATTTTGGAACTAACTCATTTTTCCCGAAAAAGTCTGAAACCGCTGTGGATAAGAACGAAACAGCACATTACTAGTTTTCCGTGAACGAATCTTCAAACAATTTATTGGAATACCTACGCATTTCGTTAAGTGATTTTGAAAACATTTTTGGAATCACGAAATTTATTTGATTCTACTTTCTAAATTTTTGTATCAACACTTTCATGAAAATCAGCCGAATCGTTGAGCCGGGAATCCTCCGGCACAACACTTTGAATGCAAATTTGACATAGTTACGTTTTTCGTTAGGTAAATATTTTTACATATTTCGAATTGTCATTTCCATAACATCAAATTAGTGTTTTTGAAAAAAAAATATGAGATGTCATTTTTTATCGGAATTGCAAGTGGGTCGAGACAATACCATGTGTCGCCTTCGTAGTGGAGCCGCTTGTCGCAATCGTGTTGCGCCACTTTTCGATTTTATGGTGGACCATATCATCTCTCTCCACTATAAATAGAGAGGGGGTTGCTCTCTCTCTCTCTCTCTCTCTCTCTCTCTCTCTCTCTCTCTCTCTCTCTCTCTCTCTCTCTCTCTCTCTGATCTCCGACGCACCACCACCACCCGTCACTGTAAGCAACCATCGACACTTCTTCCAGCTGCCATTACAACCCTAGCGACCGCCATCCAGTTCTGATCAGACCTATTCCCTCCCTCCCTCCTTCATAATCCCAAACAACTAAGAAAAACCCGCCGGAGCGGTTTTTCAGCGAGCATCTGAACAGTTTTCTGGCGAGTCCAAGCAGTTTTTCGGCATGATTTTTTCAGCCTAAATTAAATCATAAGTGTCCTGATCTACAACTCTCTTTAGACTTTTCGTTAAAATGAGTGTTGTACGTTTTGTTTCTGATTTCGATTTTCGATGAGAATTTCACAATGGTTAAAGCACACATCGAAAGCGAGTATTTACGGCCCCATTTTTAGACTCTTTAATGTTATCAGGTAAGAATACTTGCTTTATACTCGATATGTATAATTTATATAATTGTTAAATATTTATTTATAGTTTATATAATTCTAACTTGTTAGATATTTGTTTTATCGTCAAATGTTAAATTAAAATGATACATGTATCTATTTAGAATGAATATACAATTTGGAATTGTTGGTTTTACATTGGTTAAAACATGGGTTTTACTCAATTTATAGCCGTTATGATGCCCGATTTTCATTAAAAACTTTACACCGTTATCACACATGCTCAAGCTTTTTGTCTAGTGACTTTATTACTTAAAGTTTAATGCACACACACATACACACCCACAAACACACTCACTTTTAGATGTGTTCAACTCAAGGGTTTACATGATGGCCCATACATCAGCTAAGCTTAATGCTTTAGCAAAGACCTCTAACATATAACCGTTAATCATGAGCGAGCGA